>NC_057419.1:71100276-71237672 GCF_019320065.1 Cervus canadensis | reverse complement strand
TTTGCTATGACCAGTGCATTCTCTTGGCAGAACTCTATTAGCCTTTGCCCAGCTTCATTCTGTACTCCAAGGCCAAATTGCCTGTTACTCCAGGTGTTTCTTGATTCCTACTTTTGCATTCCAGTCCCCTATGATGAAAAGGACATATTTTTTTGGGTGTTAGTTCTAGAAGGTCTTGTAGGTCTTCATAGAACTGTTCAACTTCAGCTTCTTCAGCATTACTGGTCGGGGCATAGACTTGGATTACCGTGATATTGAATGGTTTGCCTTGGAAACGAACAGAGATCATTCTGTCATTTTTTAGATTGCATCCAAGTACTGCATTTCAGACTCTTTTTGTTGACTATGATGGCTAATCCATTTCTTCTAAGGGATTCCTGCCCACAGTAGTAGATATAATGGTCATCTGAGTTAAATTCACCCATTCCAGTTCATCTTGGTTCGCTGACTCCTAGAATGTCAGTGTTCACTCTTGCCATCTCCTGTTTGACCACTTCCAATTTGCCTTGATTCATGGACCTAACATTCCAGGTTCCTATGCAATATTGCTCTTTATAGCATCAAACCTTGCTTCTATCTCCAGTCCCATCCACAACTGTGTGTTGTTTTTGCTTTGGCTCCATCTCCATTCTTTCTGGAGTTATTTCTCCACTGATCTCCAGTAGCATATTGGGCACCTACCAGCCTGGGGAGTTCATCTTTCAGTGTCCTATCTTTTTGCCTTTTCATCCTGTTCATGGGGTTCTCAAGGCAAAAATACTGAAGTGGTTTGCCATTCCCTTCTCCAGTGGACCACATTCTGTCAGAATGTGGTCTGCTGGCATATTGTTACAAATGAGGGGAGATGTTAATATTAAAGCAAAAGTTCTGATTAACACATGAGCAGTGTAATTCAGAAAAACAGTTAAAACAACTTAAGAATATGAAACTTGATCTAGCTGGCTATTTTCAACTGATTTGAAATCACATTTGTTCCCTTTGGAGATGCAAGAGAGACATTTGTCTGCCTTTCTGCGGAAATACTATTAACATTCATATTGGCTTATATCTGGTGCAAAATAAATATATATCTAACATAAGCAATGGGATATGTTATGCAAGATTAGACAGGATATGAACAGAATCATGAAAACAAGATTCATGTTAGAAATCTTGTGCCTTGATTCTGGTTTGTCAGTTGTAGAAGGAACACAGTAATCAGGCTAATGGAGAGCTTCCCAAATCTCTCATGAAAGAGCATCTCTCTGAATTTGTGATGAGAATTCGAACAGACTCAGTCAGTATCAACCACCTTTAACCTCAAAACCCAAAATGAATTGGTGACAAGGAACAGAGCCTTAGGAAAGAGTACTGAGCATAAAGAGCAAGAATCTATTGACTTGCAGTCATGTTTAGGTAGTTGGAGGTTTTTAAATCTTGGCTAATCTTTCTCCATTAGTACAAAGTAGAGGAGGAATACATTACAAGGTATAAGAGGTGGAGTGAAGTGTTTACAGTAGTCACATCACCTTAAACATCCAGACATTTTCTGGCTTACTTCCTGCTTTAGGACAAAGAAGGCATCATCATTCCTATTTTTACAATGAAAAACATTGAGGTGCAGAAGTGGTAAATAATTTAAGGAGGTTTTTTGTATAGGGAAAAAATAAATGAAACTACTAGTAGAGCTTGATTCTCTTATCTTTTAAGCAAGAGTCTTTCACAGACACCATGTTGATGGCACTGTCTAAAGGTATGTGTTTTGATGCTTTTGCCATTGGTTTGATACAAGGGATCATGTGGGTGGAGGTAACCATAATATCCATGATGCCATATCTGTATTAAACTCATCAACATCTTTAAGTGTGGGTGTACATATGTGTTCCCTAATTATCTCCATACCCATATTTCATTTTCTCTTTTATATTGAGTACAATTATTGTATTTAAGGTGTATCTTTTTATTTGAATAGTGTCCTTTCAAAATGTGAATTGTTTTCTGTTTGTGAATTATCATCTCTATAAAATACATGCTGTTAATATTTCATTGTTTATCCTTTTTCATAAGCTCTATTATTTATTAGAATCTTTCATAGTGATGGGTAGTTAGGGTAGAACCCTATCTTCTAGAGTTAGGTTGTGTACTCACTAAAACCCTTATGAGAATTAGGAGCAGCTGATTTCCCAGCTCTCCAGTGTCCTTGCCAGGGAACCCTTTGGCTAGATATCCCTGTTACACAAGTTACACATCTGTGCACACTTGCAGTGAGGGCCATGATTTTGTATCCAGAATGTTTTACCTTTCTCTTTCACGTTGATGACTATCCTGTTTACTTCCAACTCACACCATTACGAATAACACTGTACTGAATACCCTGGCATATATGTCTTATGGACCTGTGTGAAAATTTCCCTGGGATAAATGCCAATTGTAGAATTGCTGTGTCAAAGGGTATGTATATACTTAATTTGACTAAGTAATAACAGATGGCTAGGCAGATTGCTGCTACCATTTACACTATCACCAGCAGAGCACCAAAGCTCCTATGTCACCATATCCATGTGATTTCTCTTAAATTTCATGCATTCTTGCCTAGTCTCCACAGTAATGCTGGAGGAAGAGACTATGTCTCATACTTTTAAAATGGCCCAGATTACAAGTCCTAGGAATTATTTAACTCCAGTGATTATACTTTAATCCTGCAGGTAAAAATCAGTCAACATTCAAGCTGATTCCAGTCAATCAGATGTCTTATTAGGTACACTTGGTGTTTAGTTCACGTTTTTAGAGGTAAGCAGTCTTCTGCATCAGACCTAAATTAAGCTTGTAATAGTTTGATTTGATTGTATCTCTGGTTTGTTTCTTTATTCCATCCAACTAAATGTAATGATTTAATTTTACCCATTATTTGGTTTTGTAACTAAGATACAACAAAAATGGTGAAAATAAATATGTTGTTTCTAAATCTGTTCTGTATGAATGCCATGGATCATGAGGATTTATTGTTTCAGTCTGGGAAGTTACTATAATAGAAATGGTGAGGCTCTTCTTAAAATATTTCTTGTCACTCTAAGCTCAGAGGTCTGACTTTTATGGCAAAGAGATACTGTCATTAATCTGATAATATTTTAGATATTTCCTAATGAAGAGATCATTCATATGTGTGTCATTTAAATGTGCTTTTAGACATTTTGATCTGTCAATTGAATTAATTGTTCCTAATAAAATAAATGATAATTACCTGACTTCAGACAGATGCAGAAAAGTACTTATTCAGTTATGTTATTACTAGGGCTTCCCTTGTGGCTCAGCTGGTAAAGAATCTGCCTGCAATGTGGGAGACCTGGGTTCGATCCCTAGGTTGGGAAAATCCCCTGGAGAAGGAAAAGGCTAATGTTCTTAAATGACACGACTGGTCCACTCACTCTCTTGTTGGAATTGTCTTTCTTCTAAGCCTGGGTAGTAAAATTTCATTCCAGGTGTGGCTTCAGAGCTGTGCTTCCTTTGTTCTTTACAATAATTCTGGGTAAATAGCAGGAACTCAGTAAATACCAACTGACTGACTAATTAAAAAAAAACAGAAAAATAAATCTTGCATTGTTAGACTCTATATAGAAACTGTTTTTCTTCAGCTCTTGATGGAAACCAGATATTCATTGGATGTTTTACCTTGTACTTGTATGTGCACTTACTTTTATGCCATTATTTTCCTTGTCTGGGCTTCCCTGGTGCCTCAGAGAGTAAAGAATCTGCCTGCAATGTAGGAGACCCAGATTCGACCCTTGGGTAGGAAAGATCCCCTGGAGAAGGAAATGGTAACCCACTCCAGTATTCTTGCCTGGAGAATTCCGTGGACAAAGGAGCCTGGCAGACTAAAGTCCAAGACGTCACAGAGTCAGACAAGACTGAGTGACTAAGACTTTTCCTTGTCTAGCTGTTTATATTAGCAAAGAATATAATCTAAGAGTGGTAGATTAGTTGTGTTCCATCTTATAATAGTCTCCCTATCTTTGATGCTTTGCCAAATATGCACACATGGATGCACGAATCCTAAAGGAAATATTCTGTCACATTATTCTCATGTGTGTGTGTGTGTGTGTGTGTGTGTGTGTGTGTATAACTGATTTTAGTAGCTGTTTTTAGAATACACATGGGGACAAGGCTAAGGTAAAGAAAAAAATTGAGCAAAACAACCCATAAATCATTTGTTTAGAGTGAGCCTCTCTTCCCAAAGTATTTGCTCAAGGCTGTTAATATAAACCCTTCTCTGTTCTAAAGAATTGATGGCATCCTGTTTTCTGTCCTATTGCTTATGCTTGACCATGAGTCTTCTTAAAATGATAACCATAAACTTCATCAGGCATTCTGGGATATTTTTTTGTCCTATTAATGATTTTGCTGACAACAGGGCTGTAACAAAACATATGCTGGTCCTGTCCTCAGGAAGCATCAGTAAGAATGGCTTTTAAAGTCGCTATCACCATGGTGACTAGAGAGATCAGAAAGCCACTGTGCTTGATGCAAAAGCATCTGAAAAGTGGCCGAGGTGGTAAGGAAAACCATATAACCAAAAAGAATAAAGCCTATATGATGCTGAAGTGGGGAGTAAAATGATTCAGAGGTAGGGAGGATGCACAGTAGAGATGGAATTGCTAATCTATCTGAGACTTGATCTCAATATGCAACAGTTGAGAGCTTCAATATGAAACTTGAGAAGAAATAAATCATTACAATAGTGATGGACATTGCTGTTACCTTTCTGGTTTCTCTGATCTCTATATGTTGGCAAGCTGTGGGCTTAATCTTTCATGCCTCACGTCTCTCTGCTCTTCTTTATGCTGACATTCTTGTATTCTCAGAAAATTTCCATGACCTTAAATAAAATAACTATAGGCTGATGACCCCAAAAATTGATATTTTTGCTCAATTCCAGACTCAGATTTGGATATCTAACTTCCTACTCAACATCTCTGACTAATAGTCAGTGAACATCTCTACATCTCCAAACCTGATCTCCTGATCTTCTGTAGCCCAAAATCAGTGACTTGTAATTCTTAATAGATAGTAGCTTTTTCCTGTTCTTGCTCAGGCCAAATACTTTGGTGTAATCTTGACTTTGCTCCTCTTTTTATACCCCACCTCTAGTCAGTCAGCCTCAACTTTAAAATATACCCAGAACTAGACCACTTCGAATCTCCATTACTAATCTTCATTGTTAACGTTATTTCTTGTCTCAACTAATGTACTGGCCTCCCAAGTTGTCTGAAGTTCTGTGCTCCCTGTCCATGCCTTAAACTGTCTAGTCTCCGTGTATTAACTAGAATGTTCCTCTTAAAGCAAAAGCCAAAAGGTGTCATTGCTCTGTAGCTAACTTTCCAATGTCTTCTGCTTTACTCATTGAGGCATTGACCTTGCCTGCTTCCCCTTCTCCCAGATCACCCCAAATTACTTCCTTCACCTTAAATCTTTTCTTGCATGTCTCCTTCTGAGTGGGCAGACAGTCCTTCTCAAAATTTCAGGCAGCCCTTCTTCCTACCATCACCAAAGCACTTACAGGCCTGCTGTAATTTTCTTTGCTCCCTGTGATTTATCATCCTCAAATATACTTTGCACTTGATTTCTTTTAATATTTATATTACATTCCTCCAACAGGAATAGAAACTCCATAAGGACAGAGGTCTTTGTCATTTTTGCTTATAGATAACTCCCAAGTACCTTGAACAGTATATACTAGATGCTGAATAAATATTTGCAGAATGAATAGATAAAGCAAAAAGCCTGGTGATGTTTGAGTAAATGAATTATTTTCTTCATGCCTCAAGTTGCAGAAACTGAAGGGTCTCTACATGTCAACTCAGTGCAAATGTGTGCATCTTGTGTTGATCAAGATGCAGAAATGAAAAGGTTAGAAAAAGCCCCTGATACAGAATATGTTTGATCATGATTTCATATTCATTGTTTTAAAAAAAATTATCGTTAGGGACTTCCCTGGTGGTCTAGTGGTTAGGACTTGGCACTTAAACTGCTAGGACCAGGTTCAATCCCTGATCAGGGAACTAAGATCCCACAAGCCATGTGGCATAGCCATATATATATAATTAATATCAATATGTGTAACAATTTTATTCTGGTAAAATTTTAAGGGCTTACCTGTTTGAGATGCAAAATAAAGTATTTATAAATGAACTGATAGGTGATCTAGGATTTTCTTTAAAATGCTCCAGGGGAAAAATAAAAGGAATAGATCAAAAAATGGGCAAATTATTGATGTGAAGTGATAGGCACATGGGGCTTATTATACTATTCTCTCTAGTTTTGTGTATATTTGCATTTTTCCATAGTAAAAGCTTAAAAGGTGTGGTTTCTAATATCCCTCCCTACTCAGAATAACTTTTATTGGAGTCAGAATTTTGTAAGTAGATCATTTGATTCACCAGTACTAAGAGACTCATTCATGTCCCCAAGACAAATAAAGGTCTTTCTTCAATATAACTCATCTCGAAGAGCTGACTCACTGGAAAAGACCCTGATGCTGAGAAAGATTGAGGGCAGGAGGAGAGGGGGCCGACAGAGGACGTGATGGTTAGGTGGCATCACTGACTCAATGGACAGGAATTTGAGTAAACTCCAGGAGACAGTGAAGGACAGGGAAGCCTGGCATGTTGCAGTCCATGGGGTCGCAAAGAGTTGGGCACAACTGAGCAACTTAACAACAACAGTATAACTAAAACAGAAAAGAAGACATAAAGACAGAAAATCCAATATAACCTCATTTATAAACCAAGCTTAACTTTTCAATTATAAAAAAGTTTTGTTCAAAATATGATTCTATCTAAAGAATTTTAACCAAATTTCCATTCATTTTGAATAATTAATGCAGATAAATGAGTAAATGATGTTTGCACATTTAGCAATTGTATAAATAGGTATCCTGCATTTCTGTTAGCAAAATGGAGCATATTGTTTTCTAAATAAATTCTCACTAAATCTATTTAATAGCAATAAGTATACAATTTGAGCAATAAACTAACTCTTAAACTATGTATTATATGTATCATTGCACATATAAATACTGTAGAGTGTCAAGATATTTTAAAAGAAGGATTCTTATTATTTTTCTTCTGCATATATGTACATAGATACACAGGTCTGGATATAAATTGTGTAATAAATAATGTATAGATGCATAATTGTGTAATCAAGCAATGAAGCACCATTAGCTGAGTAAGTTCTGAATCATGAGTCACTGTATTGATAAAACATAGAGGAGAAAGCGATGAGATCATGGATGTAACTTTTTTGACAATGGTCTCATCCCATAAAACATATAGAAGCACAGCACTGTAAATAAGACAGGTGAAGACAAAATATTTGGGATTTGGCACAAGAGTAAAGTGTTATTTTTAATCTTTGGAAATATAAGGAAATTGATAAGGACAAAATGCAGGTAATTGATTAGTTTAACCATTATTCCATGAAGCTGCTTCCTTTTATGAGAAAATATCCTGATATAGAGCACAAAATTAGTTCCAAAAAATCAGAGATGGTGAACACCTCCTTGTCATTTTTGTTTCATGGTCTCAAGTTGTTTAGCTGTTGCTATTTTTTAACTTTTATTTTATTAGCTTTTATTTTTGCATGTAATCCTCTGAACATTTCTGAAGCTTGGTCTTGTTCATCTCTCCCTAATCCTGCCGTTGGGACCACACTAAATGCTGTCTCCTGGTCCCTTTTTTCAGTCTCAAAGATGGATTAAATCCCACCTTCTCACCTGAGCTCAACTAGAAATGATCACTTCTCCATTAAACACAAGTTCTCTCAACCAATACTTTCTGCTTATTTCTTCACATTTCCAAAGCAATGGTTTTCAAACTTTTTTTTGATACCTTGACACCTCCATAAGTGCTGGCCCCTGGCGTTGTCCAGGGCTTAACCCGCACATCCTTATACAATCCCTGTCATTCAAACACAAGTCCCCTGAGACAGCACTTCTTTTTATTCCATTTCAGGGAAGAACCCCAACCTGCTCGAGGATGTCAAGGAGTAGCAAGACTCCATAGGAGATGACTAAGCAAGTACCAGTTTGCCGTGTTGCAATCCCACAGGTGCTGAGAGTAGACAGTGAGATTCCATGTGTCAGAGCTCGACTGTTTTAATGTTCACAATACAGCAACTAGCAGGAACATCGGCATAGTAGAACTGGTTTCTCTACCCCAAGCACCACAGAGTAATACAATATGCTGAGATGGCGACTATACACACAGTGGATTGCACCACCGCTGAAGAAACCAGGGCCAATGACTCAGCACTTTTGTTGCAAACAACTAACAAAGTAGCCTCCCATCCCTCAATCCACCCCAAAGATCAAGCAGCCTCATGGTAGTCATCCTTTGGTCACTTTCACCTAATTGCATGAAGTTCACACAGGGGATGTTAAGGCATGCATTTTGGCACATTCAGAAAAGAAAATGGAAGGATGGGTGTTGTGCATTGACAGAGTACCCTTGCCAGAAATGATATTGATTAATTCATCCCATTTTGAGAAAGTTCTGGTTGAGAGAAATAAATTGATTTCATGACCCATTAATAGATACAACTCACTGTTTGAAAATCACTGCCTCCTGTACCTAGCAAATACGTTGCTCTTCTGATTAAATGAACCATTATTAAATGCCAAAATTTGCTGAATAGTGTGTTCCATGCTCAATATGCAATGTGTTATTGCAAGTGGATCATAGTCTTTTTATCAATGGTAGTTTAAGTTCCCGTTTTGCTACTTATTTCACCATTGTTTAGTACTTTATTTTTTTATTATTTTATTCTTGTGAAGCAAAAACACAATATTCTAAGTAAGGTGTCTTGTAAAATGCTTGGTGGCTGTCAGGCATTAGTCTTAAATGGTCTTATCTCTGTGGATTTGTTTGCAGTGAAAAATTACACCAAAGAAGGAACTATTGGAAAGCTACTCTAAGAAACTGCATGAAAATTGAAATTATTGACCAAACCCTTGAACTTGGAAAACATGCATCATGTATACCCAGAGTGATTTTTAAACACACACACACACACACATACACACATAAGCTTGTATTATGCACTAGTCAGTTAATGGAATATAAAATAGATCTGAAGCCCAGTGAAGCAAAAAAACAAAGAAAACCAAAGCGCTCTGAGATTTAAAAAAATAAATTTGTGTAGCCTTATATCCTATATGCAGCTTTGAAAATTTGCATGATTAACATTACTTAATTTTCACTGATTTTCCAGTTAAAATCTTTAAAGACAAAGTCAGTCAAGTGGTGTATTTGCTTTTCTTTGTACTGAAATGAATCCCATTTGTCTCCTCTACCATTTGAGCACGCTGAAAATGTGAAATAAATATTGGTTACTTTATAATGTAGTGTCATTCTGGATAGTATATGAAACTATCGTCCAGTAAAAGTTCTTTGGTGTGACACCTTTTTATGTGAATATCAATCTGGACCCATCTGGCTATAATTTTTATTTTGTAATGTTTGGCTTAACTAGTACAGTATCTTTGTTATGACTTGCAAATGATTATGCTACCTTATTTCTATAGTCTTTGAAAAAATATGGAAGCCTAAAATATTTTTTTTAAATAGCTATTTTATCATACCTCCTGGGTAAGGTATATCCAAAGCATGGCAAAATAAAACCTTTCTTTATAGTAAATCTTGTTGACAAATATTTAAAGCACCCTGTAGTTACACTATTTGGGGGTTACTATGTAACTCAAGATGAGCAGTTAAGTCCTGTTACTCTAATCAGTAGGTCTGAGGTCTTAACTTTTAAAAATCCAGAAACATGGATTTTTGAAGGAGTTAAAAGTTTACTTTGAAGAAGTCAACCATCTATATTGACTCCTTCCTAAAGATAAAGTGAAAATCATTATGAAAATAGTGTAGGCAAAAAGTTTGCATTATTAAAAAAAGCAATAACATACATCTGTATATTCATTTTAAAAACTTGGGTTATTCATCTTTATTCAGGAAGCGGTGCTGATGTCAAACAAGGCAAAGGATATTGAAGAATATTAAGGAAAAATGCAATTCAGCATTAGTAGTCATGCTAATGGCATCAAACTATAACATCTTAATATTACTGCACTTTAGTCAGTTAAAAATAAAATCATTTAATGAAAAAGGTACATATTTTAGCAATCTGGGTTTTTGTATGGAAGAAATATTGATTTAACATTCCATCTGTTGTCATCTCACATAATTCTAATATTTCTGAGTAGACATGAAATCATTTTGAACCTATTAAAATGGACACAGGTGACAAATAGTTGATTATATGAAATGCAGTCTTTGAGCCAACCTATGCCAATTTATAATTGCCTGTGTGTGATACATTTTTAATAGAAACCAGTCTTATAGCATATTAGAGTCAGAACCTGTATTAGAAATAATTTAATCTATACCCCTTGATTAACAGATTTAAAAAACTGGGAGATAAATGAATTGGCAGAGGCCTCCCAACTAGCTTTTGAGAAAGCAAAGACTTAAATCTAGGTAAAGCATGTATTCTACTGTACAAAGAAACATCATTTAAATCATTATGTTCATTCATATGAATATTTTGCAGATATTTTCAAATACCTACATTGTGCCACACCCTGGTCTAGGCTTTGGGGATAAAAATAGAAAAGACAAGGGTCTACACCTAGAGAGAAGTAGTTTAGCAAGGAAGAGAGCTAATATTAGGAAAAAGAAGACAACATTATGATGGTAAATGTGGTATTGGTCAAGCTGAAAGTCATCGAAGGGAATTGGGATTGTGCCTAGGATCTTTGGCTGGTGGGCAGGGTGGAGGGTTCACTTGAATTGCAACCTTTCTTAACTTGACTGTTGTCTCTCTCTCTCTCTGTTGCACTGGGTCTTCATTGTGGTGAGTGGGCTTTCTCTAGTTGTGGCAGGTGGACTTTTCTAGTTGTGGTAGGTAGGCTTTCTCTAGTTGTGGCATGGCTTCTCTCGTTGCGGAGCATGGGCTCAAGAGCATTCAGATTTAGTAGCTGTGGCACATAGGCTTTCTAATTGTGTACAGGAGCTTAGTTACCCCACAGGATCTTAGTTCCCCGAACAGGGATTGAACCCGTGTCCCCTGCGTTGGAAGGCAGATTCTTAACTACTGGGCCACCAGGGAAGCACCCTTGTTGTCTCTTAAGTGATTTTTACACTTCCAGTTTGACCTTCCTGCATATCTATCCTCCACATTGCTGCCTGGGTGGTCTTTCTGAAATCTGATCAAAACTCTTGCCTTCGAAGAGTGCCCAGCTCTTCAAATTCATTAAGTTCAAATTCATTTTCTTAGTGTGAGACCTTTCATGATCTGACTGCAGTCAGCCATTCCTTTCTGTTGCTCTTCCAGAAACATCCTTGATTCAGCAGCATAGAACAAACTACTTACTGTTTCCTATCGGCATGAGTGGATGAAGTTTGGGAGCATTCTTGCCTGCAGGCCACCATTAACTCAGTGAAGTGGAAGCAAAGCCATCCTTAGAAAATAAGAGGGGATGTGACAGTGTTGGTGGCCTGTGGGAAAAGTGAAAGTTGCAGGGGTAGGTACAGTTAGGGTTAAAAGTTCTTCCATTTCTCTGATCTGTAATGGGCAAAACTGTTCTCCCTTGAAAACATGAAAGTTTCTGAATACAATAAATTGCTTACTCCTATCTGCCACTAGGTTTCTAGAGATTAAATTATTAAATTGGGCATAAAAAGGGGATCTTCATATTATTTAAAGCTCATTTTGACCAGTTCAATATTAATAGAATAAAAGGAAAACCAGATAGTCTGATGGAAAATTCAAAAGAAAGGAGTATTTTGATTCTTGGCAGTTTCTTTTTCTGCTTTAGTTATATGTGAAGGAAGTTTGAAACAGCATACTTTTAAAGAAGAGTCTAGTTTATTTGATGATGGCTTTAATCTTTTGTAAGTTGACAACTAAGTTAATTGAAAAGTATGTTTGAAACTCACCTGCTCAGATGGTTGACAAATAAGCACTATTGAATCTTAAAGACAATTATTTTTGTCATTTGATATATTTTATTATTCATGTTATTCCACTGGAATTTGACACAATAATTGTCTGCAATTAAAAATCTGCCTGAGGTGAAAGATATTTACATGTCGGACATAGCCAAATAGCTTAAAATTGCACTTAATGTTAGTAAATTTTTGGAGACTGTACCTTATCTTCTAAAAGATGATAAGTGTAGTTCAAGTTGAATATAGGATAGAAATTGAAGAATTAGATTATAATTTTGAATAATGTGGAATCCTTTCTGATATAGAACTTTTAAAACCTGGCTTTATTGCAGTAAGGAGCGTACTACTCTTGGTTGCAACAGGGAGTCTAGGAACGGATGGTGGCTATGTGGAAATTGTAAATGTCAGATCTCAGTTTAATTGTGGTGGAAATATGTGGTAGCTCATTCTGAGTATTAAACAGCTGTGCAAATATTAGGAGAGCAGAAAATCTAACATAATATAACTAATACTTAGATGTTCTGAAAGTCTCATTTTTTTAAGCAGGAGCTAAAACCCTGTGTAGGAAAAATAAAGGTTAGCATGCGATGTATAAATCATAGTTTGTCAACCCTGGCTCCACATTAGAAACACTTAGGGAGCTTTTAAAACTAACCTACATTGGACCCCACTGGTAGGTATTCTGCATCAGTTGGTTTGAGATGATGCCTAGGCATTAGTTTCGTTTTTATAATAAAATCTGCATCTAGTTCTGCTGTGTATTTCTGCTGGAGAATCACTGGTGGACACGGGTGAACGTAAAGTTCCACGGACTTCAGTTATAAAAATTAAGGTAGCTAATGTATCCTATCTTATCAGAATTTTTCATTCTACAACCATCATGCAGTGTGATATAGTTAACAAAAATTAAGTTGGCTACCTGCACTTTTATGATTGAACTGGCCAAACGAATCTTCCAAAGATAAATGAAATGAAGCCCAAACCAGACAGAAGTGTAGATCACTCTGTCTTTTGTGATTTCACGTTTACTTGACTAGAGCTACTAATGCTCAGTAGAACGAATCATCCTGACAGTGCATTTTTATATACCTTGTGAAGGTCTCATAAATAAGACATGGCTGAAATCATATCAGAGGAAAATTTATGTTGAAAACCCAGAATCCCTAAAGCAAGGGATTATATATTACATATATTATAGCCATTATGCCAAAAGAGTAATAGATTCACATACACACATATACATATGCCATGCTTCTTCAGCTATCTGAACTATATAATATGTATTAACAAAAGCTGCACACATATATATTCACTAAATACATGTATAATAAAGCAGTGCTGTTATCTTAAATCATCTCCTGCCATTTTCCTAGAGCTCTATTACTTACCATTTTCACTTGGTACGAGAAAACTAGACCTCTTTCCAATAGAGAATTCACTTGCAAGGGTTTATTTATTTATTTATTTATTTTGCCACAATTAAGGATACATTGAAAGAATATGTTCCCAAACACATGCCCACAAAAATAGTACTGATTTTGTGATTATGAGACTTAATTCAAATCTTACGTCTGCCTAAATTTTATGAGCCTTAACAATTTCATTGATAAAATTGTGATACCGTTAAATACTTCAATGAATTCTTGGGAGGATTCAAAAAGGTAAGAGCAATGAAGGCAGGGGTTATGAATGTTTGGTTCCCTGATCCCAAGCCTCTAGAACAATACTCAGTACCTATTATAATAGGCACTGAGTCAGTATTTTTCAATGAATGAAGGAAACCTTAGTATACACAGTTGACTGTCCCGCATCTAGTGATGAAATATTGTGCACCTGTTGTGCACCCTTGGTGTTGTGTTCTTCCTCAGTGGTGTAAAGGATTGGTTCACATGTGTCTTCTTGAAAGCATTCACTGATTTTTTTTTTAATTGAAAACAGCAAAGTGTATAAATAGAACCTAGACTATTTCAGAATATAATCAAAAAGAAAACTTAGGTAAAGAAAGAACAAGATGGTCAGGTAGTTGAATTAGAAATGGTTTTTACTATAATGTTGAAATAGATGGTGGTTATCTAATATTTGCCGGAGAAGGCGATGGCACCCCACTCCAGCACTCTTGCCTGGAAAATCCCCTGGATAGGGGAGCCTGGTAGGCTGCAGTCCATGGGGTCGCGAAAAGTCAGACATGACTGAGCGACTTCACTTTCACTTTCCACTTTCATGCATTGGAGAAGGAAATGGGAACCCACTCCAGTGTTCTTGCCTGGAGAATCCCAGGGACGGGGGAACCTGGTGGGCCGCCATCTATGGGGTCGCACAGAGTTGGACACGACTGAAGTGACTTAGCAGCAGCAGCAGCATCTAATATTTGCAGGTTGTTTATCATTCGTACCCATGCCCCATTATATACCAGCAAAGAGTGATCAATGTTACAGTCTAGAGAAGCCCTTCTCAATTTTTTTTGACACTGGGAATACTCAGGGATCTTACTAAAATGGTATTCTGATTAGGGGATGAGGCTAAGAATCTTATTTTCAAAATGCACCTGACCAGTTCAATAGGTAAGGAAGACTTTGTTCAGGACTAATCCGATAGAGGAGAGAAGTTAACTCAAGTGTACCGAAACAAAAGATGAGAGAATCTTAAATGCTGGGGTAAACTAGTGGGAAAGTACTGGAAAACAGTGAGGCCAGGAGACCGTAGACAGGAGCTGTATTTTTTTGATAGTTACATTTCCAAGGGATGATTCCCAGGTCTTTGAGA
Organism: Cervus canadensis; assembly: GCF_019320065.1. NCBI lineage: Eukaryota > Metazoa > Chordata > Mammalia > Artiodactyla > Cervidae > Cervus > Cervus canadensis. The sequence goes on along the minus strand of NC_057419.1, from coordinate 71,222,922 downwards.
AACTCATTCCTGGGTTGTAGCAGATTTCCATCTCAAAGAGACAGAGAAAGGATTTACAGTTGCAAGTTTTCTAAAGTAAATACCCTAAAAAAAGGGAGGTTAGGATCCTATCGTCAGGAAGAACCCAGTCTCAAATTTAGTCAAGTTAAGGGGAGCACTAATGCAGCCTTGTTCCATGTGCCTTTCTAATAAGCTCCCAGGTCGTATCAATGCCACTGGTCTGCACACTGCACTGGATAACACAGGTGTGCACTGTTGCATTGATGGGTAGGAGATATTCAATATTGATGAACAGTGTTCACTTATTTTTTAGCTTCAAGAGTATGTATAGAAGTGTGAATTTAAAGTGGTCAATACCATTGTCCTTCTAGTTGTTGCCCAGTCACCCAGTCATGTTTGACTCTTTGCAACCCCATGGACTGCAGCACGCCAGGCCTTTCTGTCCATCACCAGCTCCCAAAGTTTGCCCAAGTTCATGTCCATTGCATCGGTGATGCCATCCAGCCATCTCATCCTCTGACACCCTCTTCTCCTTCTGCCCTCAATCTTTCCCAACCTCAGAGGCTTTTCCAATGAGTCAGCTGTTCACCTCAGGTGACCAAAATACTGGAGTTTCAGCTTCAGCATCAGTCCTTCCAAAAGTATTCAGGGTTGATTTCCCTTAAGATTGACTGGTTTGATCTCCTTGCTGTCCAAGGGACTTTTGGGAGTCTTCTCCAGCACCACAGTTCGAAGGCATCAGTTCTTTGGCACTCCACCTTTTTTATAGTCTAACTCTCACAACCATACATGACCATTGGGAAGAACATAACTTTGACTATACAGACCTTTGTCAGCAGAGTTATGTCTCTGCTTTTCAACATATCGTCTTGGTTTGTCATTGCTTTCCTAGCAAGAGCAAATGTCTTCTAATTTCATGGCTGCAACTATTAAAAATGTCCACGAGTCTCGCTTCATGAGATGAATTTTGGAATAAGGCAGGTCCCAGGGTCTAGAACATATTTGACATTGACCTCATTTCACTAAGAGTAAAAAGTGTTAAGTGAGGTTCCAGTGGTATATTTTAATTATTTTCTCTAACCCCCTAACAAATAGGTCACATCATCTGTTTTTAACAGACCAAAAAAAAAAAAAAACAACCATGTAGTCAGTTTTGGTCAGTGAAAGTGCAAATAGCACAATTCAATTCTGCAAACAGTTATTACCTGATAAAGTCAGCGTCTTAAATAATCAGCTAAACTAGAGTGGATATGCCAAAACTGTAGAAAATTATTAAAGATAGAATGATAAAATACTGTGGGGACTTTTTAAAACATTGAATTCTCCAAAGGACATTACTATAAACTAATTTTCCTAATTGCATAAGAATGGAGGATTTTTTGAAAAATGTGAGTCAAAAGACTTATATGGCATTTGAATCACCTGTGTGGACTCTGGCTTTTATTCTATTAAATTTGATGTGGTAATTTAAAGAGTTCTTATTAGAATAATCAGCATTCTAAAATGCAATCATTAACATATCTTATATAAAAAAACAGTGAGGTCTGAAATGCACTCAAAAAACAAGCTTTAAATTGCTAAAACTAAAAGTATGTAATGATAACCCAATCCAAAGGTCAAAAAAAGCATAATTAATTAAAACTGAAGAAAATAAATCAATGAATTAATAGGATTAAGAAAGCTTTGCCTTCTTTTCATCAAAAGTTAAAAAGCCAAAAATGTGATTTTTAAAAGACTAGCTTTACATGAATGGATTTTTTAATCCACTGAAAACCTAATTCAAGTTTTAGGACTCAAACAAAAAGTTCCTAACATTTTAATTTGCACTCATTGGAGGTTCAGTCAGACCAAAACATTTAATTTGGCAGCCTCGTTTTTAACAGATAGAGCCTCCTCTTTAGTTTGGCTTGGTTAATAAAATGGAGGAGTTCCAATGATTTTGGATGCAAAGTAATAATCAAGTGAATTCTATGTTACATTGATTTTCATTGTCAAATTGTACATTTTCTTTTCCATATATCAAACATCACTCTCTGAAATGAACTCTGGAAGTTGGAAATTGAAAAAAGAATTAAATGTAGAACATCTCTTAGACCAGCATACATCCACCACAATTGGCATCACTTCCCCCTAATCTCTTAGTTTGCTACTTCTGGTTGCTTCCTAGATGGAACCATTTTCTGTAATAAGAGCTAATACCCTCAAAATACTTGCTATCTGCCACATGGTGTTCTAGAACCTTTACATCTATTCATGTTCATGATTACCCAGTGAAATGGGTACCACTGGAATTATCAATATCTGTATTATTAAGCTGAGGACACACTAGAGCTGAGGACACATAAGTAATCAGTGTCAGAATTTTGGCTTGAACCAGGTCATCTGACTCCAGAACCTTCATTTAAAAAAGTGTGTATGTCCTGTGTTTTTCTAAGAAAGACAAATACTGAAAATATTTGTAAAACAAACTTTCAGTTAATGAATGTCTAATTAGTTATTAATTAGAGCAGACACCAGTTTTGCTGTCCTCAAAATTGGGAGGTAGATTCTTGCCAACCACTCCTGAAACCTTCCACATGCCTCCTACTCACCAGTACCCCCAACACACAAATATACAAATGTAAACACTTGTATGTGACTTTTCTAGAATTGCTGCCTTGCTTTTCTTCTTAGTTTTAACAGTCAAATACACAGCTCTGAACATTAGTTGTCTAATGTTCAAAATCTTTTAAGTCTCTCCCAATCTGCAGGTTTTCCCCTTGTATTAGAGTTCTCCAGAGAAAGGGAACCAATAGACTATATAGAGAAATATATAGATATTAATATATAATAGATTTATTATAGCATTAGGCTCACAAGGTAATGGAGGCCAGAAAGAAAGTGAAGTCGCTCAGTCATGTCCAACTCTTTGCGACCCCATGGACTGTACCCTACCAGGCTCCTCCGTCCATGGAATTTTCCAGGCAAAAGTATTGGAGTGGGTTGCCATTTCCTTCTCCAGGGGATCTTCCCAACCCAGCGATCAAACCCGGGTCTCCCACATTGCAGGCAGATGATTTACCGTCTGAGCCACCAGGGAAGCCTAACAGAGGCCAAGAAGTCTGATACTCTGCTGTCCTCAAACTGGACAACCAGGAAAGCTGGTGTTATAATTCACTTGGAGCCTGAAAGTCTGAGAACCAGGAGGCTGCCAGTTGTAAAATTAGGTCTCTAAAGACCCAAGATCTAGGAGCTCCAGTGTCCAAGGGCAGGAAAAGATGGGTCACCCAGATCAAGAAGAGAGTAGGAAGTCTCCCTTCATCTGCCTTTTTGTGCAATTTGGGTCCTCAGTGGACTAGATGATGCCCTTCTCACCTTCACCCCCATTGGTGAGAGCAGATCCTTGCTGCATGGCTTGCGGTCAGTTCCCTGACCAGAGATTGAACCTGTACCCCCTGCAGTGGGAGTGTGGAGTCCTATCCACTGGACCACCAGGGAAGTCCCAGGGGTTGATTTTCTTTACTCAGTCTGCTGACTGAAATGTTAATCTCTTCCAGAAGCACCCTCCCAAACATACCCAGAAATGTTTTACCAGCTAGCTGGGCATCTCTTAAGCTAGTCAAGTTGACACACAAAATTTATCATCATACCTCTCTGTCATTTTCAAAGGGTTCATTTGTTGAACAAGCAACGTTGTTTGTTCTATGAAGTTTTCCATGGTCTGGCTTTTGCTGCCTGCACTTTTGTGATATAGTTTCATTTGTCCCACCACCCTTTGTATTTGTTCCTGTCCTCTGTATTATCCTGTATTTCCTGTAAGCTCTTCTTACCTGCCCTGCTCCCGTGGCACTCAGGTCCACTCTAGATGTGGATGACAGCTAACAGGGTTCAGTTGGAATCACTTGTTTCTCCAGTAGGAGCTATGAGCCCATGTGTATTGGGCTTTGGGCATTGGTTCCTAAATGCCTATCCAAGATCAAGTTCTAGGGTTCAGAGTAGACAGAGTCCTATATGGGTTCAGGGTAGAATGAGAAAAAGAAGGACTACTTTTTTCTTAAAGTTAAATTTACCCTTTTAAAAAGAGTATTCTTTATTGTGAAATTTCAGCTGTCCTGTTTTACTATCATCATTTTCCCTTTATTTATATTTTTATTTGGATGAAATAAAAATCCAGTGTTGGCCTTCATTCTTTTTTCTTATGCTGTTTACAAAGTTCAAAACTTTTGGAAATACTCCTTTAGTCTAACTGTCCTACTAACAATCACAGTTTTCATTTTCATAAAAGAAATTATTGCTCTGAACCAATGCTGTTTGCTAAAAATTTGAAAAAATTTCTCTCTAAAGTCTGTCTTAAAGAAAGGTACCTGTGATTTGTGTAAGCTTTTGTGTGTGTGTTTGTGTGTGTGTGTGTGTAAGCTTTTGAATACAACTCAAATTCTATCACAAATGTAGTTCACCGCTAAAGCTGCTAGTCCCCTTTATGAAAAAGAAAAAAAGCACCATTCCTTTTTGATACAAGAAACTTAAAAGCTTATCTCATGGAGGGAAAGGTGGCTAGGTAATCCTCCTGTGGACATTTCGGACCTGTTCTTCAGTCAAATTGCTGCCTTCACTCTGCCTGCTGCCTTGAAAGTCCATGCCTTGCCTGTAATGCCAACATCAATTCTTAGTACAGAATCAGTTTTGTTTCTTGAGGGAGGTATTCTGAATTTCAGAAATTATTTTAAAAAGTAGCCACTTCTACCTATCCTTTGGAGAGCAAGGAGATCAAACCAGACAATCCTAAAGGAAATCAGTCCTGAATATTCACTGGAAGGACTGATGCTGAAGCTGAAGCTCCAATCCTTTGGCCACCTGATGTGCAGAACTGACTCATTGGAAAAGACCCTGATGCTGGGAAAGATTGAAGGCAGGAGGAGAAGGGGACAACAGAGGATGAGATGGTTGGATGGCATCACCGACTCAATGGACTTAAGTTTGAGCAAGCTCTGGGAGTTGTTGATGGACAGGGAGGCCTGGCATGCTGCAATCCATGCGATCACAAAGAGTCAGAAATGACTGAGCAACTGAACTAAACTGAACCTATCCTCCCAGCATACATATTAAATAGAGTGATCTGGGCGATTTTGTATTTGTGGAAGAATGGCAATTCAAACTTAGCTTATTGCATCTTCAGTTCTTGCAGACTGCGTTGTGCACAATCAGTCACAGCATACTGCTATTCATTGAGTGTCCATGGTCGCTGGCTGACACAGCATTGAATATAATGTGGCATTGTGGCTCCAGGTCTTTTTGCCCTCGTGGTAAATGACTCAACCCATCAGAAGAAATTTATAATGGGCATGCAGCTCACCTATTTAGACGTCATGAGATTGATTTGTTATGAAGTTACTGGTTGTAATGTCTTTGAGAGGGTAGACCTTCATTTCAAATTAAACCAGCCTCATCTAGGGATTTCAAAGCATATCTGTATACAGAAAGTCTGTATGAAGGAAATAGGATGAAGCCAGCTGTTAAAAATGAGAAACTGTGTGGAAGGGGTTGGGACTTTCTGTGTTCTGCAGAGGCACTAGATTAGAAGCTTCAGAGTATATGGAAGGTTAATATTATTTGAAAGTTTACTCTGAATCCTATGGAGAAATCAGCATTCCCAGGGTGTGTGCTCCCCATATCAACATCCGCTTCTTTCAAGCCTATTCCCTTTACTGTGGTCCCTGTAGGTACTCTATCATTATGTTCCTGAAAAAATATACGTATATCTTTTAGACAACCAGGAATTTTTGTCAGCCTCCTTCCCCTCTACAACTTCCTACAATCCTTTCCCCCACAAGAAACTTGTAAAAACCTCATCCCATTCTCTTCTGGATCTCTAGGCCTGCCAACATTTCTTTCCTAGTCTGTCACATGACCACAAGCTAATCTGACAAACTGATTCTTACTCAATTATTGATGAGCAGTGCCTGAGCAGTAGGCAAGGCCAGTCTTCAACCACTCTGGTTCTAATTGTAACTTACTAGTCATCCTCCCTAGGCAAGTCTGGTAACTGGAATTGAAAGTTTAGAATTTTCTGAGATGACAGTCTGATGACAGATGGGACCCTAGGACCCTGATGACTGAGACATGAGACCTTTGGTAGCAGAAGGAATCTGAAAGCCTCTAACTCATGGCAGTCTGAAATAGACATAGGCAAAGCCTTGTAAAGTCCCAGTGACATTTTTAAGAGATCTGCTGTAAATAATCTAGTATTACCAGTTCAGTCTGTTTTGAGTTTATCAGGAAAAAAATTTCCGCTGCTGCAAGGTATTAGAAATAATGGCATCTTAGGCAAAAGGCTTGAATTTTGCTGCCCGGCTTCTTCCCTTTGGAAATGGAACGGTTGAGAAGCAGGATGGGGCAATTGAGGGGGTTGAGGGGATAGCTGCTTTATGCAGTGGCTTTTGTTTATTTTCTAACTGACCTGGCACAGCGTAGGCGGAGGCGATGCATGTTTCCTGACATTGGGCCAGTGATGTATGGCCCGACCTTCAAAATGAGGAACATCTTCTCTGTGGGTGAGAGGAGAGCCGTGCAAATGCTTTTATCCCATATTGCTCGGCAGTTTGCAACCAGTTCCGACAAAAAGTACCCACCCCGCTGAGTTTGCTGAAGCTTCTATATTGGTTTTAGTTGGAACATTTTGGCAAATTAAGGACTGAGTGAAACCATAAAATTGATTTTATTTACAACAAAGTCTTGTGGTGTCTGTCAGTTGCCCTCGCGTCTCTTTCCTTCCATCTTTGAGGTAATTTCTGTAGTTGATTTATCCAACTTTATAATGAATTTGCATCTGTCTCAGTTCAAGGATAATACCTCCCCTGGGTGGCCCTTTAATTGATACTGGGCATGGTCTGCCTTCTTTCTAGCCTTTGTTTCATGCAGGCCCAGTGGATGCCTTTCTTCCACCTCTCTCATTCAATATCGAGTCACTGACAAGTGCTTTGTGATGAACAGATTACAGGTCTGTTATCTGCTCTGAACTGTTAAGGCTTCTGTTTAAATTCCATCCTCTAACATTTCAAAGAAAGGGTGATATAGCAACATGGTTTTGGGTTTGTTTGCTTTTTTTGTTTGTTTTAATTTATTTATTTTTAATTGAAGGATAATTGCTTTACAGTATTGTGTTGGTTTCTACCAAACATCAACATGAACCAGTCATAGGTATACATATGTCCCCTCCATCTTGAACCTCCCTCCCACCTCCCTCCCCGTCCCACCCCTCTAGGTTGTTACAGAGCCCCAGTTTGGATTTCCTGGGTCATGCAGCAAATTCCCATTGGCTATGTATTGTACATATGGTAATGTATGTTTCCATGGTACTTTCTCCATGCAGCCCACCCTCTCGCTGCAAACCATGTCCATAGTCTGTTCTCTAGCAACATGGCTTTTATAGTGTGATAGCCAATATATGTGATACCTTTAAAAATATTTGAATATGTTTTCTTTCTGAAAGTACTATGATCATATTTGGAGCACCTTTTAGGGCACAGAAGAGTGCAGTCACTTCTGAATAAGCAGGAATTGTGGGGAAAGGAATGGCCTGCATGTCAGAGATCTGGAGTCCAGTCCTAACTTTGCCAAGAACTTGTATATTTTACAGGAAGACGCCTAACTCATTTGTGACCATAGTTCTGTACATATGAAATGAGGAGTTTTTCCTGAACTGATGGTTCTCAACCCCAGTTGCAGATTAACATCACTGGGGTAGCTTTTTGAAATATACTAATAACCAGCCCCCATCACAGACTAATTAAAAAAGGAAACTCTTGAGGTGAGATTAGGGTACTGACAGGCTTCAAAAGCTCCCCTAGTTATTAGAATGTGCAGCCAGGGTTAAGAACCAATGGATTACATGATTTCTAAAGCCCTTTACAGTCCTAAGATTATATGATTCTAATCTCTTCCCAAATCTTTCGTTATAGTTTTTTCTATCTCTGGAGCTAAAAATGAAAGTATTAATTGAATTAGACAAACATGTTGAATCAGTACATATAGTCTCCACAGGAACAGGCAAAACCAACTGCGTCTTAAAAAGTATATTTTTATACTGTCATTCTTGAACTTAGTACATAAATTGGCTGATAGTACAGACTGCTGGTTCTCCCTCAACCCTGGTGATTCTGATCCAGTAGATATGACACGAATACCCAAACTCCACATTGTCAGTAAGCACTGTGAGTGTCTTTCCTACATGAATCTATTGATCTTCTGTTTAGAAATACTGTCTTATACGTTATCATTTTCTAACTCTTTGCTGAATAATAAAGGTGCACAAGACATGCCTCCTTTGGTTTACTGTAAGATGGCTCGAGTTTCTCACTATTTGGTGCAAGAGTGCTGGTATGGATGGCACTGGAATAAACTGCTAAGATTAGGCATAGTACATTTTGAATGAATTTTGAGTTTTCCTTAGAACAACAAGATTACAAGTTAGAATTGTAAGGGAGCCATCTAGTGGATAAGCATACAGACATGTGGCATCTTGTCCAGAGCTCTTTGCCTTATGGGCTTTCTCAGAATATAGATTTAAATAAACATACAATTAAGTATAGATATATACATTAAATATATATATATATATATGTTTATATATTCCTATTATATAAAAATATAAATATAAAAACCCATTAAATTTTAATGATTTTTTGCTTCAAAAATAATTTCTCATTACTTTATAAATAACATTCTATATTTTATGTAGCTTAACTCCTTGCATGAAACATGGATACAGAGATGAATAAAATATGATTTTTTAATGAAATAAAGTGTTCTAATTGTAAGGACATAAAAATAGGCAAGTTAACTAAAGCATGGTTTTATAATTCCCACTAAATGTTCCTTGGAATTGAATGTAAGAGGAATTTTAGGACTTAAAAATAGTTTATGCAATTAGAGGATACAGACATAGTGTGAAGGATTCACAGTCTAAGATACATTACCATTTTTTTATACTCTGAAGTTTTCAACAGTCCATAACACATGCATTGAGCTGATTTGGGCATTGCCAAAAAATATACATCATGCTACTTACCCAATTATTTATAGCCATTAGGTAGTCATTCCTCAAACAAATATCCTCCTGGTTTTGTGCATGTAACTTTTATAATGCAGTCATGATAAGTTAAAACATTTGAGTGGCAGTGTTTGTCTTTTACCCATAAGGAGAAAAATAAATTTATAGGAGAACAAGATGCCCAAGACATTCATTTTTGGAAGCCTTTATATTAATTTCAGTGCATTTTCACAAGAAGCATTTTAAAAGTTTACCATTTTTAATTAAATTGAAAATATTCTATCACAGCTTACATTGGATCAAGTTCTTATGCTGGGTCATATCTCTCTCTCCTGTAGTCAGACTCCTGGGATCTCGCTTATAGCTGACTCTGCGATTCAGGTAACTTCTAGTTTCCTTTCCCCCTCCCCCCGTCAGGATGCAGGCTTCCAATGCCTTCCGGACATCCCTTCCTGATATTCTTACAGCACCTCGACATCTCCACATCAAATTAGGAAATTTTGGACCACAGCTCTTCAGTTGTACATTTCAATGAAAAGTTTCTAAAGTCGACAAGAAGATTCCAGTCCTCTTTAATCCTCTTTCTTTCTAATCCTCTTCCCACTTTTCTCCTGTTATACTCTGTTAATAAAATCTATCTGGGGTCATTCATTTGGGATACACTGCAAAGTGGGGGCTGTGAGGTCAGATCCACTGCAAGGCAGGTAGCCTCTGAGAGGACCCCCCCCTGCAAGGTTCCCACTCCCCTCTGGTGAACAGGTTCACTGTATAATCCTCTCTGTAGCATCAGTGAGGCTGTGACTATGATGGATACACTGCTCCCCCGACTCCATGACACTGAACAGGCAAAAGTGAAAGGGAACTTGCATACATATTTGAGCTGGCAAATCAGTTAATTTTGAGCTAATCAAAATGGAGATGATTTTGAGTGGGCCTGACTTAATCAGTAGAAGAGCCTTCAAATAGGTACATGGCCCTTTCCCGAGAGAAAAGTTCTCTGCTAGAAACGAAGTTCTCCTCGATGAAATCAACAGCCAGGTTGTGAGAGGGCCACTAGGAATGAGCTTCAAGTGACCTCTAGAAGCTGGGAGAACTCCCAACAAGAGAACAGAGACCTACAACTACCATGAACCAAATGTGTTCCTTTAACCCGCTTGTCTACTCCTATGTCATTAAAATCTTCTAAACATTACTACAGCTTTTTATTGTTGCCAACAACCACACAAGCTTGGAAGAGGACCTAAGCTCCAGAAAAGAATGCATCGTAGCCATCATGTTGACAGACCCAGAGCAGGGGTCCCAGTTCAACCATGCCTGGACTTCTGAACCACAGAACTGTGTGATAATAAATTGTATGTTGTTGTAAGCCATGCAATGTTTGGTTCTTTGCTATGCAGCGATAGGTAACTAATAGATTACCTTGTGTTTTGGATCATTGGGGTAACCTTCAAACTAAGCTCTCTTATCTCATCTATATCCATCAATCCTATATACTCGCAGCCAGAGTCATCTTCAAAACCAGACTAAAATGTAAGCTCAATGAGGTAGTTTTGTTAAAAACTGTATCTATAGAAGAAAACCAGAATATCATGTGAATCTTAGAAAAATACTTTATCTTAGAAGAGCGCTAAGACATTGTATGCAGGTTACAGTTATTGACTGATGAGTGAATGAATGCATATCATCCATCCACCTTGACACACACCCAAACCATTGCTGGTCCTCCGTTACATGCAGAGAGACATCTTTCTGATACAAGAAGGCTATGTATAAAGTGCTCAAGTATACGGATTCTAGAAGTAAAATTCAAACTCTAACCCCTACCCTAATATGCCCCAGCTCTGATACTTCCTAGCTTTGTGACTTCTTGGAATTTGTATGACCACACTAAACCTCAGTTATCTCACTTATAAAACATGATATATGATAATGATTTCCACGGACGATGGTTTTAGATTAACTAAGATAGTGCCTGGCCTATGCAATAGATCAGTAAGTGCTGGTTGTGGTTATAGCATTGAAGTCCCTCTACTGTCTACATTTTTCTCCTGTCGACTGGCCATATGAAGCAGGCACCACTATGTCTCCTGCATGTGTGGCATAATGTAGAGTAGAATGCATGAATACTGGCTCATTTTCAAGCTCTGAACTAGTTATCGGACCTTGAACAAGATTTTTCACAGCCTTAGTTTGCCTGTCTGTGGAATGGGAGTAATTCTAACGTATAGCACAAGAATTAGTCTTCACTCTATCTCTACACAAAGCAGTCACATTGAACTACAACTCAAATTGACCAATGAGACCATCATAAGGATGATATGATGGGTGCTTTTTCATAACATGTTGAAGAACCACAGAAAACTTTCATTTTATTGGAAGTATTTGTGTTGCTCTAAGTCCATGTGTTGTTTTTGTTTTCATCTGACCAGGCTTTCTTCTTCCGGTTGGCTGCTAACTGAAAAAATCCATGCTTTCTTTAGTGGAAACCTGACTCTGTATCTTTCTAGTTCCCTTTTTTCCCTTACCAATTTCTCATGTATGTTTTCCTGTTGTATTTAGGTAATTTACCTTTAATTCATTCTTGAAAAAAGAAGTGAAAATAAATATATAAATGTCTTCCAGGGTTGTTACTTACATAATAAGCACTGATGTGCCATATTTCTAAGTGTATGTAAAAGTGTCTTACTGGTGAGAATTAACAGATGATGTCAGGAAAAAATCTGATACAGGGAAACAGACAAGAAAGCAAGTTTGGAAATCCTGTCCAGTGAGTTCCATTTCTTGCCATTGAATAGATCATAGATGCAATTCATAAAAAGGAAAATACAATGATTCTTACATCACTCACTTGGTTAAAATATCCTGATTACTGTAGCATAAGGAAGCACATGTGCTAGGCAGTCTATGGTTTAATGAACTGATGTTGATATTGAAACTGGTACCCTCTCCCCTCCTGGAGGTATGACTGAATCTATGTATTAGCTAGCCACTTTTCCACCAGATTTCTCTTTGAAAGTCAATTGTTGAATCATCCCGGATGCCTCATTGAACATAATATTGAGCAACAAGATTTCTGTGCCCTGTGGATGTGTTTAAGTGACACCAAACAACCAGACACATCAATGGAAATATTAGTCAGACCATTTCTCTATCGTTCTGCAGGAAAAACGGTTGACTGAGAACTTTCTGATTTTTCAGTTGTTTGGGTCACTGTCTAATAAACATGCTTCTCTATGGAAATATACTTAACATGTCATCATGGAAACATAATCAGAAAGTTTGACTGAAATAAAACTCCCATTTGTGGATGGAGTCACTCTTTCAAGATATTTAAATACAACTTCAGTTTGCAGACTTAAAAGGAAATAACTTTTTCTACTTCACTGAGCAGAGATACGGTAGTCAGTGCTGTATGTTGGGTTGGGGAGATTACCCATGCTCTGAGATCCTTAACAAAATGATGAGCACTCTTCTGGTTAGCTTAGAATGGCTGTAATTTGTGCTTGCCATCACTGACTTGCACCTAAAAGATAAACTGTAAGTACAAGCAGCAAATGTCAAGGTCACTTAGGATTTTTATCCTTGTATTCCTTCTGTTTGTTAATATTTTTCCCATTTTGAGGTCACAACAGTGACCTCATATAGCCAACATTAGAAATAAGGACATCTGTATTGCATTGATACTGTTAAATTGGTATTCAGTAAAATAAAACCATCCTTTGCAGTAATGGGCGAGAACTTGCCTTTCACCCAGAGCCAAGTTCATTAGAAATTCATGCTCACAGCCCAGAGAAAAACAGAGTTTTTATGAGGTTTCAACAAGTAATATATCTGCATGATGGGTTGTTCCAAGAAACGGAGCAAATGAAAATGTCAGTTTGCAGAAACTGTCAAAACCAGCATAACCTAATTTAGAATTGCTGCTTATTTAATAAACTACCAATAGCCCTACCAGATAGAGTCCTGTCAGTCTTGCAGAAAAAGCACTCATTCCTCTTGCACTTAAGTTAGTTTTATCGACACCCTAGGATCTGCTAATGGGAAAAGAGCACTAACTAATTAGATACAACACCCAATCATTAAATAGCAGCAAGCATAGTTATTATAGTGTTCTTAGCTATGAAATGCCAGGAGTCTTGATCTGGGAATTCTTTGGTATGTCAAAGTGGGAGTCCAGTTTGTATGCAATTATAAAAGAGTGTGCCTTGCTCCATGTTTTGCACATAGCACATCCTGAAAAAATACAAAATGATAACCAATTTTATTAATGTAACGTTTGATATGTGAGTTTGAGTGGCAAATATTTTCAATACGGAACTTCTAGAAGCAGTGACAGGCACTTATTTGTTTTTGCCTCAAAGGGACTCAAATACTACTACCACATAATAACCACATCTTTGCCAACATCATCTCTAGTTTCATGATTTGTGGTTTTTAGTTATCATGAAACAAATGTGTTAGACTGGAAGTGGGTAGCACTGCTTCCCTAGAATAGGCACATGAAGTGGATTCTAAACCAGTAATAGAGAAACTCTGAAGGGAGTGGGGCAGGAGATGACAAGAGTATGGAGTTAGGAGGGCTGTGCAGAGAGGTATTACCAAGGAAGAAAATATTCACGCACTTTTTAATTGCATAGTATAATTTGATTGCAAGTTTCAAAGACAGACTGAAAAAGAATGTAATCAGTTCTCTGCATGTTGGCACAATAGAAATTTATGGGGAGACTGTGGTGGAAACAATATGAGAACAGCTGAATGAATTCAATAGCTATGATGTGGAGCCTTCCTTACTGTTGAGAATGGAAAAGAATGTGAAAGCACAGTGCAACAGATTTGGCAGCAAGCTGTGTTTTCTCAGTACAGTAGATCCCTATTGCTCATGAGTATTAGAGAAAGACCTACACACCTGCTTCTGTTATTCTCATGCTGAATGGTGATTACAGAGTTTATAAATAGCCTTTCCTTCCTCTCTGCTAATGTTTCCTTATATGTGGGAGAAGGTAGATCACCTGGCTAGCTAAATATCACCTGAAATTGTTACACCCTGCAGCATGTGTTCAAGAAATTAAAGCAGATGATGTTAGTTGAAAGTTTTAGATCACACAATATTTTCAACATCTATAATCACATCCTTCAGAGTTTCTATCTGTTCTTCCCTCACCACCTATGAAAAACTATCATTTTGACCCTAGAGGCCTGTTACCTGGAGGCATTTTGACATATTTTTGTCATTGTTGGCTACCACTAGCTCAATCACAGTTGTATAATTTTTTTTCATATACCATTTCTTAAGGCCATCCTTGCTTTACTCTTTACTCAATCACTTGTGAATTTGTGAGTGATCTTCTTGTTCTAGATGACAGCAGCCTCTCACTGCTGGTTCTTTATCTCCTAGTTGTCTCTATTTATTTCTAGCCATTAGAGATCCTCAAGACCCAGTTTGGTCATCCCTTGGGCTTGGGAGGGTAGAAACATCACTGTACAGATATCTTCAATGGCTCACATTGGTTCACTGTGAACCTGCCATCATGTAGAATCATCAACTTTAGAGGGTGGACATGGGCATGTGGAATCTGGAGACCAAATGCTGTTGAGGTCAGAGGCTGATGTGATTATCTTCAAGAGTAGAGTTTTATTAGGTAGCCTTGAACTTAATTTTCAAAACAAAATGTGTGTGTAATCCCCTCTTTTCCTTATCAATGACCTCTTCATATCCACTGAATTAGTACTGTGTATTATGACTTAAAGAAGATTTTAAGAAACCTGAATTTAAACTCATTTTCATATTTCTCTATATATTACAAAGCATTCATTCAAAAACATGACAGCCTTTAAGATTAAGATTTATATACCATATATACCTAGTAATCTAGAAAAATGAAAGTATTGATAGGAAAATATTTTATGGTATTTATTAAAATTGTTTAGTGTAACTCATTTATTGCAACCTATTTAGAATTTATCTTTTATACTCCAATCTGTGTTGAAAAAGGACAGAGTAGTTATTTTCCTCCTCATTAGTCCAGCTTTCTCATGTGATAGAGAATTGTTATTACTAAATTACATTAGTTTTGAAAAATCAAAATTTTTACATAAAGGCCTTGGATATCACACCACATTCAACTTCCAGTTTTAAATGATTTTTTTTTAATGAGCAGTGTTCATTTGGTTTCCTTTGCTGCTGAAAACACTTTTCAAAAGTTTAGTGGCTTACCCAACCTTTTTGACACCTGGGACCAAGTTCACAGAAGATAGTTTTTCTTCCATGAACCTGGGAACAGGAGAATGGTTTTGGGATGGTTCAAAAACATTACATTTATTGTGCATTTTATTTCGATTATTATCACATCAACTCCACCTCAGATCATCAGGCATTCGATCCCAGTGGTTGGGGATGCCTGCTTAAAACCACACAGTTTTATTATCTTACACTTCTGGAGTTAGAAATTTGACACAGGTCTTACTGATCAAGTTGTTGGCAGAACTCTAGGGAAGAATTCATTTCCTTACCTTGTCCTGCTTCTAGATGCTGTATGTGTTCCATGGCCCATGTGCCTCTTTCACCATCTTCAAAGCTAGCGGTGTTTCATCTTTCTGACCATTGTTCAGTGGGCATATCTCCCTCTCTGACTCTATTCTTTTGTCTTCCTCCTCCGCTTTAAGGAAGTTACAATTACATTGAACCATCTGGAAAATGCGGTGTACTCTTCCTATTTTGGTCAGCTGATGAGTGATATTAATTCTATCTGAAACTATAATGCCCCTTTGCCAAGTTATCCAACCAGTTCACAGCTTCTATTCTGCCTACCACATAGTAGTATATGGTATGTAAATATATTTTCCCCCAAATCTGCCTATTAAAACAAACATCAGTAGAAAAGAGTAAATATTTTTTAGTTTGTTATTTAGCAGTAGATTTTTTTTTTTTGCCTATAGGATGAAAGGAAATAAGCCCAGTAATACAGTATGTACTTTGAATCCAAAGACTGAAGTCACAGAATTGCTAACATTTCCAAACTTTTCCTTACAAGCCGCTAAACACTACTGATATCTCTGTGATACTACATTCCACAAATGAAAACACCATTTCTTTTTCTTGTTCTGTCAAGTGGAACCATTTTCAAACCCAATTCTAAAGTCCTAAATTGAGGGATTAGGAGCAGACTCTCAGCCACTCTCGTCCAGAAATCATTTGGCCTTGTTGCATAGAACAGGTACCCGTGAAACTTTGTGTACACTGCAACAGTGGTTCATGTTTGGAGATTAGGACCTGTGACAATTTGGAGGATCCCTATGAAAATAGTAACTGGTAGGGTCATAAGGCACACTGCTATATTCTTAAACGAGGCATACTATGTGATGACATCAACTGAGGTAAGGAATTGATTTAGGGAACTCCCTTTTGGGCTGAGCTAAGTAGTTCTTAACACAAAGACACCATGATATCATGGTAAAAATAGTGGATTAGGATACAGGAGACTTAGTTTTGGTTCTGGCTCCATCTCTAATTATCTGTATCCTTTTGAACATAAAAGATAATCTTTTGGCCTCATTTCCTTCATTTTAAAAATGAGTTGAGCTGGAATTATCGCTGAAGCCCTCTATCATTCAAAGCTTCTGTGATGTTGTGTTATAATCCCAGATTTTACATGGCCACCATATGCTTCAGAGCATTTGTGATGGCTCATGGAAGAAAGGGAGTTGGACTCGAAAAAAGTAATACAGCATTAGATGTGCCATCACAAAGATATTGCAACTGTGAATATAGAAAACAGAGTTCACTGAAATGCTGAAAGCTTAAAAGAGATTTTTGGCATGTCTCCTTGATACTTTACTGTTTTCTGAGTTCAATTCCAATGGCATTGGTAAATGTGAAGGGGTCTTAAAAGAAATAGCATAAGGATGTTTTACTATAGTTTTGCCTTATTGTGTATGGAATAGACTTGATGCTAGAAAGTTGATAGCAAAGTGAAATCCTCTGTATAGGATTTTTTTTCCCAACTGACTTCTTTTATAGAATTGAAGCTGCTCTCCTAGGGGAAGATAAATGATCCTACATGATGCAACAAAAGTCAGAGAATATTATAGCAGTAGAGATGGGGGGGCCACAAACAATCTATCTGATGCCCACATTTAATTGATAGGACGTGTAGACAGACTTCATGGTTCATTCTGGATCATGAAGCCAGTTAGTTACAGAGTCGGGATTGAAATTGGAGCTACTCTTTCCCACAATAGCTCTGTTCAACCTTTCATACTTAAATTGCATATGATAATGTATACTATTAAGGGGGAGCTAAATATTGATATTACTCAACATCAGTCACCAATCATCCCATCTAGGTCATCACAGAGCGCCAAGCTCTCTGTGCTATATGAATTCAATTTAAGATGAGACTGTTAAAAGTATATTTAGGAGTCTGGTGATGGAATGAATAGAAACAGATATGCAACTAACTTTCAACATGTGTGATTTTAACTTAAAAAAAAAAATGACCTTTTCCCCTTTCCTGTTGCTCTGCTCCTTTTTTCCCTCATCACTTCAATGTCGTTTCTCTTGTCTACCTCTGAAGATGTACTCTTTGTAAGATCTGGAGCCTCCTCTGATTTAGACACTCACATAGGAAGTGAACTGTCTCTCTCTCCTTTCTCCAAATAATGATGTGGTTTCAGCTTTTTATGCCTATTGAGTGACACTCTTGGAAAGAGGATTGCATCTCTACCTTTTATCTCTTTCTCCTTCTCGCCTCACACTTCCTCACACAGCACTGTGTAATTTTGTGTGTATCCCTGTTATCTATTAATATCTGTTTTTTCAGTATTATGGTGACTTACTGCTTAGGAATGTAACTGTATCTGTATTGTATTCAGATGGAGAATTGTTAAGACAAATATACAGTCTCCCTGACACTGACACTTCCAGTCAACACTGAAATAGGAAGTTGAGAGCTGCATTAAAACTTTTGCAGTTGGCTGCCATAGAAACCAATGCAAGAGTGATTTTGCAATGAAATATGACATTGCAGGGATATGTCTGATGAATCTTTGACACAGAAAGTGAACTAAATTAGAAAGCCAGTTTATATAGACCCCTGGATCCTCAAAACCTGAGTCTCAAAACACTTGAACAAAGTAACTATGTAGAAAAAGACCTTGGTGATGAGCATTCTTAAATTCATTGAAAAGATTTTCGTTGGATGTTAATAGCATTTGATGGCAGAATTACTCTATCCAGAGCATTCAGCTCACCTGAGAAGTGAGTTAAAGATTTTATTTTATGCCTTTTAAAAAGTCAGCTTCTCATCTTCCATCCCTAAGTCATTTGCAAAACTGTTAAATGATGATTATTTTTGCATTTGAAATGCAATTGCATTTACATCACATATATTGAGGATTATGTTCTTTCATTCACTACATGTATGCAAGCAATAAAGTTGGTGAATGAGTTACCTGTGTATTACAATTACTGAGGTTCCTCTCACCATTGGGACTGCTGTCTTCAATAGATGAACCAAACTTGGCAATCTTCAGATAATATAAAAGAACACCTTCATGTATATTCAAACCCCCATAGAATTCTTCAAGCATGCACTTCCTGTCTTAATATACAAAGCATCTCAAACATAAATTTCCTTTATTCTCTTGGTGATTCCTTATGTTATTTGTGCATCTTGGGTATGGTGATCTGCTGGTGCTTTAGTGGAAGTACAAGTATAGGATAAGAATGGCTTCAATCTCTTCTGCCCTTTTTTACGAATGTGACTTTGCAAGATTCTTTGAGCAATCAATGCCTGAAGGACAATTGAGCCAAATGCAAGCAGTTAGCACATGAAATCTCCGCCAGGTACAGTAGAGATGTCTTATGCCTCCAGGTGCCACAGTGATGAGGTACAGGTCACTCCCTCCCCACCCTGCTCTCGACACTGACCTATCTCTCATCACCACCATGCAGCCTAGCCTTTGATGAGAGAGTTCTCATAACAGCCGGGGCAGCCTCACTGAATCATTGCCATGGATTTGTTTCCTTTTGCCTCAGTTCCCTCATTCCCTTTTTCTTTCTTCTGCCTTCTGTTGCTACTCCAAATTTTCTGTGAAAAGCTGGCTTGTGTCTAGATTACCAAGCCATCAGAGGATATATATCCTTTCAAGTGGAAAGTCAAATAATCACAGCATGGTGGGACTACTTTTATAGTTTTCTATGTTTTTGGTTTATTGCTTGGGTCCACAGAGAAAGCTTCATTCTTCCTAAAGAGGAAAGGTTTGCAGCTCCTCCTTGTCTCACCCCAGTTGTCCTGCAGTCTAGAGCTGTTCTCCAAGTGTGAGAGTTCTGAAAATCTGGCCTTAGGCAGGGCAGAGAGTAGTGTGTATCCATATGTGTGTACATACACACTGACTGTCATAGTCATGGTTAGATTAATTGGACATGCTGTTTATTTTTAATATAAGGTGAAGCACAGAAATGAACCACTATCTCAAAGATGTTAATTTTTTTTTTTTTTACACACTGCCTACAATGCGGGAGACCCAGGTTCGATCTCTGGATTGGGAAGATCCTCTGGAGAAGGAAATGGCAACCCACTCCAGTACTCTTGCCTGGAAAATCCCATGGACAGAGGAGCGTTGTAGGCTACAGTCCATGGGGTCGCAAAGAGTCAGACACAGCTGAGTGACTTCACTTTCACTTTTGCACTTTCACATTTAAAACAGATAACCAACAAGGACCTACTATACAGCACAGTAAACTCTGCTCAATGTTATGTGGCAGCCTGGATGGGAGGGGAGTTCGGGGGCAAGTGGATACATGTATATGTATGGCTGAGCCCCTTTCCTCTTCACTTGAAATTATCACAGCCTTGTTAATTGGCTATATCCCAATACAAAGTAAAAAGTTTAAAAAGATAAAAATAAAAATGCCATACACACACAAAACAATTTTGCATCAAGAGTGAAAGAACCAATCAACAACCAATGATACAATCATAACTCAATTAGGCTCATATATTTTGTTTTATCTGGGACATACAAATTAGCTTTGTAAGGTTGTCAGCTCTGCCTAGATATTCACTATAAGCTGCAATTTCCTAAAATCATATATGACTATTTAAAATTCATCAAAATTCTCTATCACAAAGTATATTAGATATTGGGGAAAAGAACTTATAAAACAAAGCACATATATTCATTAATTTACTTATTTTAGTCTGATTAGATGGCGAAAAAAGAAAAAAAAATCAGTAGGATCCCATTATTTCAAGGACTATTACACAAATGAAACTACAACTCACCTGGCCCTAGGGACCTGTCACACAGGTATTAAAGACACTACAGTACCACACTCTAATAATACAAAGAGAGAAAAGGAACAAGAGAAAAATACAAAACTGGGCCAACAGTAGTGAAAGGAAAGCACATTATAAAACCAGAAGCTTTTGGAGAACATAAAGTAAATGTCCTTTGTATAGTCAAGATGTGCAATTTAGGATGTCTTCTTTGGGGTCTAATTTAGACATTATGGAAAGGAGGGGTTATTTGATGGCAGGAATAACATGAAGAGATTAAAAACAGGACATGTAAGACCAAGTGTGTTTTGGTGTGGCATTTTGAGCAGTTAGTGGAACCCGCCAGTGTTCTCAACACTCTCTACTTTGGGAAGGTACTTTTATATTGTAAGTAACTTTGTGGAGAGGTAGAGGAATAAGGGTGTGTTCTGAAGAGCTGACATAGTTCTGGATGCTTCAAATTTGCTGTAAATTAATAAAAGAAAATAGCATACACACAAAAAATAGAAAGTTGCATGCAATTCATATCACCGATGATCTAACAGGCATTAAAAAGGCTCTTACAAATCAATAACACCAACAACTCAAGACAAAAATGGACGTATTATATGACTAAACAGTTCCTAAGAAAGGACGTCAGCTAATTTTGAAATATGTGAAAATATTCAACCTCCCAAATTAAATAAATCTAAAGAAACAATGTCATCCATCAGGTTAACAAAGTTAAAAAATGGCAAGTGTGTAGACAATTGGATGTTCATACATTGCTGATAGGAGTTTAATCAACGCAGCCTATGTGCAAAGCAATTTAGTAGTATCTATTAAGACCCAAGGGCTTCCCTGGTGGGCTCAGAAGGTAAAGAATCTGCCTGCAATGCAGGAGACCTGGGTTTGATCCCTAGGTTGGGAAGATCCCCTGGAGAAGGAAATGGCAACCCACTCCAGTATTCTTGCCTGGGAAATCCCATGGACAGAGGAGCCCAGTGGGCTACAGTCCATGGGGTCACAAAGAGTCGGACATACTGAGTACCTAAACACACACACACACACAAGTGAGACTCAAATGGCACATTCTCTTTGACTCAGCAATTCTCAAATTTATCTTGAAGTTACAGTTATCCATGCCTACGTTTCTGTTTATGTGTAAGAGAGAGACTACATTCATTATCTTTTGCATTGCGTAAGATTTGGAATTACTTAAATGTAAATCAACAGATGACTGGTCAAGAAAACTGTAGTTCCTCCACACAATGGACATCATTTAGATATAAAGGAGAAAGACATTCCTGTATGTACTTACATGGAAAGATCTTGAAAATGTATAATTAAATGAGAAAAATAGAGGGTGCAAAAATGGATATAAATATGCTACTGGTTTGGGAAAAATATGCTCGGGTGCATGCACACATGCACACACACACACACACACACACACACACACACACACACACACACACACACACACACACACACACACACACACTATGATGAGCATAGGCTATTTCTGGCCTGTTTATCGTTCAAATTGGTTGAGGAGGTTACCTCCAGAAGATGAGACTGGTTGGTTGGGGAGATTGGACTGGGAAGAAGACTAAGTTTTTGATTCAGACACTTTTTCATACCTTTTATATTGTATATCTTATTGTATGTCTCTCTACTAAAAATAATTAGAAATCAAAGCAATTAGGGGAAGATATGAGTTCTAAGATACAGTCTGTCTGGGAGCAAATGTGTACAATGAACTTGAGCTACTTTCAATGTATTAGGAATTTGGTAATAGTGAACATGAATCAGGAGGAAGAAAAACTTTCACAGATATTTTGACATCATACTGAGATCATTTGATAGTTTCTGCCTGGTTAATATGTCTTAAATGATTATGGAGAGGATGTTGTGACCCAGAAATGCAATAATTCATTACAGTATCTCAATGATATCCCATTAGCACTGACAGCACTCTGTTACCTTTAAAATTTTTCTGCATTGGAGTCTCAGTTATTTAACCATTTTCCAGTTATTAAGCAATATATGAATCAGACTCACATTCTGTATTCAGAACAGTGATCAAAATATGTATATCTTATAGCAGTTATAGATTATAACAGTAAAAACGGGTTTCAGAGTATGAAGAGTGGAGAACAAGTCAAAGTCTTATATGAATGGGGGAGAACATTTTTTCTTATAATTAGAATGCCCCAATGGCCTAATTTTCCTCATTAATACTCAGGGATATTTTTGAAAAATATGGAAATATATGTATAACTGAGGATTCCAAATACTGAAACAGTGAAATAAAGAAGAGATATAAGAAATAAAGACAAAGGAATCCCCGTTTATTTCCCAATTTATATCAAAATGTTATTTTAATTGGTAGCATAAAATGTATCAGAAATTTTTCACACCATTTTATATGCCATCTCTTTTCCTTGAGGTGTTGAAGTGATTATTTTCAGGTAAAAATTTAGAAAATCACGTACAAGTGACATAACTCAGATATGTAGATTTTAGTTGTACATAGAATTGCTGATTCATTTTCTTCTCAATATACCTCTCTAACTTATTGATGAGAATATGACATTTTTTTCCTTTTATTAAACTTTATTTCATTACCACACTTGACACTTGCATTTACCATGCTACTTAGGGATGGAAGTCCTAAAGGGAGTTAAAAAGAAAACCACAATTGAAAAATAGATACAACAACAAAAATATATGTAAATAATGAAAGAGATTTGGTGAGCATCCTGGTAACATTCAGTTTAATGAATTCATTTGAGAGAAGGGTGGGCATCACTCAATGCTTCTCACGTTTTGGATATAAGAAGAAAGCATCACACCAGTAAACTATTAAGCTGTGGCTTGTGGAGACGATTCCAGAGAGCCAGTTTAGTGAATGGTGGAAATGCTGCTCTTTTGAGGCCTCTCATTATCTTTCAGCATTTGGAATCCAAACTAGAGAAGGATTTCTCCTCAAATAACACCAGAGGCAATTTCATCATCATTTCAGTCTCTTCTGTAATATTGTTCTCTCATTTCTTCTGCTGCATCATATCTAAATTAGTGTGATTTATTTCTCTGCATTGTATCATTAAAAATAAGAAGCTTTCCACAAGGAAAAAGAAAGGTGTTCAGCTAAGACCAGGGGCTTCCTTTGATACTGTTAAGTAAAGTCCTGTTTGTGTCAGCAGTGTTACTTTGGCTGTGGTCCAGGAGTTTAATTGGCTCTCGTTTGCCTAATCTCCTATAACAGATAATGTTATTATGAAATCTCAGGACTCCAAAATCCCCCATCAGACAGAAGAAGCCTTTTAATGAAAATCCCTCATTTTACCTGGCTTTTGCCTTGGTCTGAGCCACTTAAATCCCTTCTCACTTGTAAGAAATGCATTACTTTTCCTAACAACCATGCTAATTCTAAACCAGGAAACATTTATTTTGGATCATTTCTTTTCTGGAATGATTCAAAGTTCAGGAAAGGAAAATGGAGAAGGAAGTTAAATTAGGCTGAAATACCAAGGATACAAAATTAAATTGGATTTTATAACCTCTGTTTTGCAGCTAGGTTGATGTTAATTTGTACCTTGAAAGACAAAGTAGTTGAACATTTGCTATTTTTGAGTTTACATTGTTTTCTTCTACACCAATAAATCAATGTATATAATTCATGTGTCTGGATTCTGTATTTTCTATTCACCCATTTAGTCATTCTTACATTCCACAAATATTTTGTGGGTACCTTTTACATTTAAGGCACTGCTAATAGAATACAGGGCTTCCCTGGTGGCTCAGCAGTAAAGAATTCACCTGCGGACACAGGAGACATGGGTTCAATCCCTGGGTCAGGAAGATCCTCTGGAGAAGCAAATGGCTACCCACTCCAGTATTCTTGCCTGGGAAATCCCATGGATAGAGGAGATTGGCAGGCTACAGTCCATGGGGTTGCAAAGAGTGAGACACAACTTCAAGACTAAACAACAACAGTTGAGCAAAGAAACCAACAAATAAAAAAGAAAATCCTAACTCTAATGGAGCTTAAAATTATGGTTTAGGTAGTGATAATTGTGTGAAGAAAAATAATGCATAGAGGATAACAGTACAGTATATATGTGGAGATGGGTAAAAAAATTATATTACATATAACATACCTATATCCATATCCATATATATCTTCATGGATATAGATTTTATGTTGTATTAAGGAAGTCAAGGGCTTCCCTCATAGCTCAGTTGGTAAAGAATCCACCTGCAATGCAGGAGACTGCAGTTCGATTCCTGGGTCGGAAACCTCCTGGAGAAGGGATAGGCTACCCACTCCAGTATTCTTGGGCTTCTCTTGTGGCCCAGCTGGTAAAGAATCCGGCTGCAATGCAGGAGACCTGGGTTTGATCCCTGGGCTAGGAAGATCTCCTGGAGAAGGGAAAGGCTACCCACTCCACTATTCTGGCCTGGAGAATTCTAGGGACTATACAGCAGAGTCCCAAAGGATAGCAAGGAGAGATAAGAAAGCCTTCCTCAGTGATTAGTGCAAAGAAATAGCGGAAAACAATACAATGGGAAAGACTAGAGATCTCTTCAAGAAAATTAGAGATACCAAGGGAACATTTCATGCAAAGATGAGCTCAACAAAGGACAGAAATGGTATGGACCTAACAGAAGCAGAAGATATTAGGAAGAGGTGGCAAGAATACACAGAAGAACTACACAAAAAAGATCTTCACGACCCAGATAATCACGATGGTGTGATCACTCACCTAGAGCCAGACATCTTGGAATGTGAAGTTAAGTGGGCCTTAGGAAGCATCACTACAACCAAGGCTAGTGGAGGTGATGGAATTCCAGTTGAGCTATTTCAAATCCTGAAAGCTGATGCTGTGAAAGTGCTGCACTCAATATGCCAGCAAATCTGGAAAACTCAGCAGTGGCCACAGGACTGGAAAAGGTCAGTTTTTATTCCAATCCAAAAGAAAGGCAATCCCAAAGAATGCTCAAACTACCACACAATTGCACTCATCTCACACGCTAGCAAAGTAATGCTCAAAATTCTCCAAGACAGCCTTCAACAATACGTGAACTGTGAAGTTCCAGATGTTCAAGCTGGCTTTAAAAAAGGCCGAGGAACCAGAGATCAAATTGTCAATATCCTCTGGATCATTGAAAAAGCAAGAGAGTTCCAGAAAACCATTTATTTCTGCTTTATTGACTATGCCAAAGCCTTTGACTGTGTGGATCACAATAAACTGTGGAAAATTCTTCAAGAGATGGGAATACCAGACCACCTGACCTGCCTCTTGAGAAATCTGTATGCAGGTCAAGAAGCAAGTGTTAGAACTGGTCATGGAACAACAGACTGGTTCCACATCGGGAAAGGAGTACGTCAAGGCTATATATTGTCACCCTGCTTATTTAACTTCTATGCAGAGTACATTATGAGAAACACTGGACTGGAAGAAGCACAAGCTGGAATCAAGATTGCCGGGAGAAATATCAATAACCTCAGATATGCAGATGACACCACCCTTATGGCCGAAAGTGAAGAACTAAAGAGTCTCTTGATGAAAGTGAAAGAGGAGAGTGAAAAAGTTGGCTTAAAACTCAACTTTCAGAAAACAAAGATCATGGCATCCGGTCCCATCACTTCATGGCAAATAGATGGTGAAATAGTGGAAACAGTGGCAGACTTTAGATCTTTTTGGGCTCCAGAATCACTGCAGATGGTGACTGCAGCCATGAAATTAAAAGACGCTTACTCCTTGGAAGAAAAGTTATGACCAACCTAGACAGCATATTAAAAAGCAGAGACATTACTTTGCCACCAAGGTCCGTCTAGTCAAGGCTATGGTTTTTCCAGTAGTCGTGTATAGATATGAGAGTTGGACTATAAAGAAAGCTGAGCACCAAAGAATTGATGCTTTTGAACTATGGTGTTGAAGACTCTTGAGAGTCCCTTGGACTGCAAGGAGATCCAACCAGTCCATCCTAAAGGAGATCAGTCCTGGGTGTTCATTGGAAGGACTGATGCTGAAGCTGAAACTCCAATACTTTGGCCACCTGATGAGAACTGACTCATTTGAAATGACCCTGATGCTGGGAAAGATTGAGGGCAGGAGGAGAAGTGAAAGACAGAGGATGAGATGGCTGGATGGCATCACGGACTCAATGGACATGAGTTTGGGTAAACTCCGGGAGTTGGTGATGGACAGGGAGGCCTAGCAAGCTGTGATTCATGGGGTCACAAAGAGTCGGACAGGACGGAGCAACTTTTACTTTCACTTTCAATGGAGTGAAAGATGATACCTGTCATAGGGTAACTTTTAAGAGAGTTTGAAGAAGTGAGGAGGAGTCATGTAGCCCTTATGGAGCAAAGAGAATTGCAGGCAGGAGACAGCAAATGCAAAGACCTGTGATGAAAGCATGTTTTGTGTTTAAGCCGAGAGTGATAGGAGCTGAGGGGAAGTGCTAGGAAATGAGATGTTAGAGACAGGGTGCTTGTGGAACAGGTCAAATAGGTCCTTGATGTCTCTGGAATGATTTGAGAATGGCTTCTTTTAAATATCATTATGTATGTTCTTACCCACTCAGTCATTTCCGACTCTTGAGACCTCATGGACTGTAGCCAGCCAGGCTCCTCTGTCCATGGGGATTCTCCAGGCAAGAATGCTGGAGTGGGTTGCCATGACCTCCCCCAGGGGATCTTCCCAACCCAGGGATCAAACCCACATCTCCTGCATTGCAGGCGGATTCTTTACCATCTGAGCCACCAGGGAAGCCCAATTTGTACATGTAATATGTATATGTATACAATATGTGACATATATCAATATGGTAATTAAAGTAGAAAACCATGGCCGTGGTAAAAAGATTGAAGCATAAATAATGTACAAGAATGTTAATATGCTTTGTGTAGTTGAGCACCAGATCTCACTTTAAGTTTCCTAGTAGCCAGGACATAAAGGGAAATAAAAAACATTCATAGGTCTGATTAAATAAGTAAATAAGTGATCAAGAATACCAATTATTTATGGAAATTAAAACAAAATTACACCAAAAATTTTGCTGTTGCTTGTCTTCTCTGTCAGCCAAACATGCTTTTGTCTTT
Organism: Cervus canadensis; assembly: GCF_019320065.1. Taxonomy (NCBI): domain Eukaryota; kingdom Metazoa; phylum Chordata; class Mammalia; order Artiodactyla; family Cervidae; genus Cervus; species Cervus canadensis. Next base: position 71,195,519 of record NC_057419.1, on the reverse strand, counting down.
AATTTTTACCATTATGGTTCTTCATATTTTATTAAACAAATCTCCACACTTGATTCACTTGATGTGTATTTCCATCCAATCTTAAAAAAAGCTTGTAGATTATAAAATATTATGTCATTTTAAAATTATCTAGTACCATACTGAAGTTTTCATGATTTTGATATGTTTTTATTTCAATCCTAAGAGTCAAGTTGGCAACTGTAGTATGTTTTTTAAATAGAAATCACAATAAATTATTCATGTACCAAGAAGAAACTTACTTCATTGAGTATATAGATCAACTCTTTATATTCACTGACTCTTTTATAAGTCATTTTGCAAACTCTTACATTGGGATTAATGCAGTATTTTTTTTTTGATCTAGTAAACACTTCCTTATGTCCTGTAATATTTCAGGTTAAAATACCCTGTAGTCAACTGAGATAAACTATATTTTATAGTCCAAAATCATAATTTAAGTAATTAAAAAATAATGTGTGTAATTGTCTATCAAACATGAGAGCTTACCTGTCTGAGAAGCAACAAGAAAGTGAGCCTAACATGTCTAAGACAGTTATTAGATACCTATTGTTTATAAAATTGAATAAACCCAATTACAGGAATACAGAGAAATATGAATTATATAAAGAGTTGGATAAGAGGAAAATATTGCCCTTACAATTAAAATCAATCATGTTAAATAATGAGGTAGTGAGATCTCAAAAACTTTTCAGATATTCTATTCTAATATGGATAGTGATCTAAGCAAGCAGATTATAGTCTAAATTAATGCAATAGAAATAGAAACATATTGTGTAGAAAGAGTTAAGATATGAATGACAAAAGACAGGAGACAGATTAAAGCAAAAGAAGGTACAGGCAGATGCTGAAAGCTAAATTGTCTATGAAAACTTGTTCAGGAAGCCCCCCCAAAAATAGTAAGAACATAATAATAATAGCAGCTAATATATATGGTATTTACTGGGCAGCAGAAACCAGTGCAAGCATTTTATGCAAACTCTGCATTCAATCAGGACCACAACCCTATGAGATTGGTATTATTATTATTTTCATTTTTCACATGATAAAACTGGGAGCAACAAGAGGATTGATTGGATCCTAATGCTCAAAGGCATTAGAATCTATAGTGTTAAGTAACTAAAGTGTTTGATAAAGTTGGAGTTTATCACACATCGTTTGGGCACATCATTTCATGTCACTTATAGTAGTTGGGTTCAGTCAGGAGATCAGGAAAGGGACCTTTATCAGGGTTTAAAAGTGAAACTATGGATTTGGGGTGGGAGGTCAATTACTTAGGTGACATGAAAAATGGAAGGCAAATTGGTGTAGAGAGCCTATTGATTCTATGATATGGATGGAAATCACACTTGTTTTGATATAAAGCATCTGGGCTTATATTTAGCAAGCAGTTTAAAAGAGGATAATGAAAATTCAGTTGACCATTGAACAATGGGAAGTGGGATATTAGGGGTACCAGCCTTCTGAGTGCAGTATTGTATGTAATTTAGAGTTGGCCTTACATAGTCAAGATTTCTACATCCTAGGATTCAAACAACATGGATCACATAGGATTGTAGTATTTACTATTTTAAAAAATCTGCATATCAATATACTCACACAAGTCAACCCTATTTTGTTCAAGGGTCAAATGTATCACTGCAGTTAGGCTGAATATAAAAGGGTGAAACAGGGAGGTAGACCCATAAATATTTCTCCAGAGTTTACCATGAAACCAGAGACACTGTAGAAAAGAAATTCAATAAGAAAACCAAAACTGAAATGAATCTGAACAAAGAATAGCTGTTTATATTGGATATATTTCCTGGAAATAGATACAGGAGTCTTCTCTTAAGCCAGGAGTAAATAAAAGAAATGCCACCATCTTTCAAAATCTAACCTTTTCAAGGGACAATTTCAAATTTGCTATTTATATCTGTGGATGTGATATTCTACTAAGAGACATAAGAAACAATTATCACAAACATTACAAAATGGAATATACATGGACAGATATTTTGGTGCTGTGTGTGTGAGAGAGAGAGAAAGCAAAATTTTTAATGTTTTACAGCTATGTGAGAGTTATGAGATTATATTAATGGTAAAAGGAAATGTTCCAATCCTAGGTGTATGCATTTATACAGACTACTAGTATGATGAGGCTGGGGACAAGTCAAAACACTTGAATGGAAGGCAGAAAATCATATATACGACAGGTGAAGTATTCCAAAGTCACCTTGAAATAAATATAAAATTGATGTTGGCAGCTCAACAGTGACAGGAGTCAAGAGATTATGCTGCTGTGAAACCACAAAAGGTGCAATTGATATTTTAATCGAAAATATGTCTGAGGGAACAGCCTGCAACTAGGAATTGTTCTTAAAAATAAAAGTGTATCTGTTGATATATATCTTACTTGACCGCTTTTCATTTTCTTTAACCCTCATACCAAGAATAATAATAAAAGTATTATAATTTTCTAGTTCAATCTATCTTTATTATTTTTTTCTTAAATTGGGTGTCAGGTTTTAAAAAACAAGACCCTAATTCCCTCTGAGGTTATGTCATTAGATTAAAAAAAAAACATATTGGAGAGGTTTTTATTGTTAGAACACTACAGTTCTTAAGAAGTGAAGTTAACCTTTTCAGTTTTCAATAACTAAGATGTGTGTGTGTGTGTTAAGGAACACTCATTATGCTTGCTCTTCTGTTTTCTTCAGTTCCAGTTTTCTCAGTTTGAAGCAGAATTCTTTACTCCCCTTGTTGTGTGGGGGTGGAAAATAAAATTATTTTGCATTTTTTTCTCCCTCTTCTTCCTGACCCATTTAATCATCCAAGTGAATTGTCCCCTCCTTTCCCTCTTTTCTTCACTAGACTTTTATTAAGCTCCCACAATGTTCCAAAAACTAATTCATCGCTTTTGAAGGGGCTCACATGACTCTCCACCTACCTACTCTCATATCAACCTGCTGAAATTTCTTGAATAATCTTTTAATTATCTTCATGGTCTCTAATCTCTTCTCCTTTAAATGGTTTCTGCATTTTACTTTACAGGCCAGCATAACTTTCCTTTAAAAATATATTATTTGATTAAATAATTAATGTATTTTTCCCCCTTTTCACAAATGGTTTCTGGCAGTTTACATTAAAATTGCATATGATTAAATACTAACAACAATAATATCAAGAGCAAAAATAATGCAAATAAATAAACTAAAAGGGACAACAGTTTTGTTGTGAGTGCTTCTCTAAGTATCATTTTAAAGTTCTTAGTAGTGAATATGAAGGGCAATACCCAGCCTCCTATGCAGGACTCAGCATCTGAGAGAAAGACATGTCAGTTGCTGGTTTCACTAAATTCCACCCAACCTTTTCATTCTAAAGCCTCAGTTTTTCCATCTGTACAATGAAGATAATGCTAAAGTTGTAGCACTATAATAAGTAATGTGATAGCTTGATTTCCAACTCTTCAGGCCATGTACCCAACAGTAACCTCTGTTACATGGAGGTCAGTTCCATAAGGCCTTATTTGATTGGATGATGATGGTGGTGGTGATGATGTGATAATAGTTAACATTTATTGGCAACTTTTACAGTATGCTGGATATTATGCTAAGTATTATATTTGCCTGGTTTAACACCTTTAATCCTTAAACCAACCCTGTGAGATGGCTACTTTTTCAATTCCCTTTCTGAGACCTTAGAGAGGTAGAATGACTTCATGTGCACACATATAATATGAATCTGCTCTATGCTTATATATGGGGTATGTTCTCTTCATAATGATAAATATGGGAGAATTGCTCTGTTTCCTTATCTCTCACAAGTAGAAGTTATCACTCAAATGGAATAGGAGAGTAGTAAATCCAGAAGGTACAGAGTTATACTTTTGTAACACACAAAAAAAATCTAAACATACAGAAATACTGTTAAAAAAAACAGAGAAAAATACTTTTAAAAAATATCTTTCCTTTTAGAAAAGTAAGCTTAGTATGTTTCGAAAGTTTTAACAATTTACCTAGTTATATTGTTAACATCAGTGTATTTGGAAATGATTTTTTTTTTTTTAGCAAAGTCTGACCCAATGCATGGCACCACTTGAGTCCATGGAAAGATATTAACACTGATAAGAAATATGTAAAACTGTTTTCGGTTCAGCAGCCTGTGCACTGAGATTGCTGCATCTATCTATTTACATCTCTCTGTTCTGTAAAAAAACAGCATCTTAAACGATGCAGATAAATAATAGTGACATTTTATCTCCCTTTCTAAAGTTGAATTCCAGAAGGTAGCAAAGATCCTTTCATGCTTACATTACCATGACAATCTGAAAGAGATAAATCCCTAACGGATGGGATGAGATATGGGAGTTAGGGGATTGATGCTTAGATGCTTCTCCCAATTTATTTCTCCTATTATATGTGTTAAAAATATATACCATATGTCATGCAGCATGTTTTAATCCCATCAAAATTTCTCACACAATTCCTCAGGGGATACTTTTTTTTGCTGCCAAGTTTTCACTGCTAGAATGCTGACTTATTATTCCTTTGTAGAGAGCTTCATGGTTTATTTTATGATAACATGTTGCTATAACTTCTCCAGCTGTAATTTTTATAAAGAAAATTAGTCCTGGGGGAATTTATTTTGAGAGCAGTATGCTAAATGGTGACGGAGAAGGATAGAAATATTTCCAGAAAGCAATGTATCCTTCAGTTGTTTTAATAGAACAGAAATTCCTTTGACAGCACTTGTGAAAGCCTTTATTATACTCAGCATTTAAATTCATCCCTTGAACTGGGGTTTTCCCAGATCATCTGAGGGTCAATTTTGGAATCGTTCTTGCATCCTATGTCACTTGTCAATGATGGCGCTTTACACAGAAGAGCAAATTTAGGGGGAAAATTCTCTCTTGGCAATATAAAGTACACAGGACTTAGAGCAAGTGACAAAAACTGCATATAATTGCCCTGAGAATTTTTCTTGCGTCACATTTTTGTTTAAAGAAAAATGTATGCTTACAGTTGATTAACGTTGTTGTATAGCAGAAACTAAGGCAAAATTATAAAGCAATTATGCTCCAACTGAAAATTTACAAAAAAGAAAACAGTCAATAAAAATGAATGCCATTAGGTAAAGACAGCTTGAACTGATTTTCAAATGAAAAAGGAGAAAAGGTTAAGACTTTACCTCAAGAATTAAGATTACATTTCCTCTTTGTTCCTCTGTGGTGGTGCTTTAGTTTTAAATCCCAATAATGCCCTTGAAGTTTTAATTCATTTTACAGAACATCGTTCTGCTAACTCACAGAGGCTGGGGTCCACTCTGGCCCCTGATATTTGATGTTAGCTAATTAGGCATCACTATAAGCTTTACTTGACTTAAGTGATCAAACAAAACTGGAGTTATTTCCTTTTAAAAATTAAGTTGTTCCGAACTCTATGTACCCTGTTTCCAATCAAATACTCTAATTGTAATAACACCCCACTACAGAGAGTCTATTAGCATTTATGGGCTATTTGCAGAAGAAATAATAAATATATGTGGGAACAATTCCAGAGGTGCTCTTTGGGTTTCCTTTCTATTATAATATATAGCACAAATGGATGACAGGTTTGCAAGAGGCATATTTTTATTAGAACATGCCTGTCATGCTACAGATGCCATCTTAAAGTTCTTCCATGCGGCTTAATAAAGGCAGGGATGCAAACACAGGAGTTACTTGATGACATAATACCATTTGCGACATACTGATGCTAAATGCCATTTGTGATATACAGTAGAAGTGACAAATAGATTCAAGGGATTAGATCTGATAGACAGAGTGCCTGAAGAACTATGGATGGAGGTTCATGACATAGTACAGGAGGTGGTGATCAAGACCATCCCCAAGAAAAAGAAATGCAAAAATGCAAAACAGTTGTCTGAGGAGGCCTTATAAATAGCTGAGAAAAGAAGAGAAGCTAAAGTCAAAGGGGAAAAGGCAAGATATACCCATCTGAATGCAGAGTTCCGAAGGATAGCAAGGAGAGATAAGAAAGCCTTCCTCAGTGATCAATGCAAAGAAATAGAGGAAAACAATAGAATGAGAAAGACTAGAGATCTCTTCAAGAAAATTAGAGATACCAAGGGAACATTTCATGCAAAGATGGGGACAATTAATGACAGAAACAGTATGGAGCTAAAAGAAGCAGAAGATATTAAGAAGAAGTGGCAAGAATACACAGAAGAACTTTACAAAAATATCTTCATGACCCAGATAACCACGATGCTGTGATCACTCATCTAGAGCCATACATCCTGGAGTGTGAAGTCAAGTGGGCCTTAGGAAACATCACAATGAACAAAGCTAGTGGAGGTGATGGAATTCCAGCTGAGCTATTTCAAGTGCTAAAAGATGATGCTGTTAAAAGTGCTTCACTCAATATGCCAGTACATTTGGAAAACTGAACACTGGCCACAGGACTGGAAAAGGTCAGTTTTCATTCTAATCCCTAAGAAAGGCAGTGCCAAAGAATGCTCAAACTACCACACAATTGCACTCATCTCACATGCTAGCAAAGTAATGCTTAAAATTCTCCAAGTCAGGCTCCAACAGTACATGAACCAAGAACTTCCAGATGTTCAAGCTGGATTTAGAAAAGGCAGAGGAACCAGAGATCAAATTGCCAGCATCTGTTGGATCATCAAAAAAGCAAGAGAGTTCCAGAAAAACATATACTTCTGAATTATTGACAATGCCAAAGCCTTTGACTGTGTGGATCACAACAAACTGTGAAAAATTCTTAAAGTTATGGGAATACCAGACTACCCTACCTGCCTCCTGAGAAATCTGTATGAAGGTCAAAAGGCAACAGTTAGAATTGGACATGGAGCAATGGACTGGTTCAACATTGGGAAAGGAGTACGTCAAGGCTGTATATTGTTACCCTGTTTATTTAACTTATATGCAGAGTGCATCATTCAAAATGCCAGGCTGGATGAAGCACAAGCTGGAATCAAGATTGCTGGGAGAAATATCAGTAACGCCAGATATGCGGATGGCACCACCCTTATGACAGAAAATGAAGAAGAACTGAAGAGCCTCTTGATGAAAGTAAAAGAGGAGAGTCCCTTGGAATGCAGGGAGATCCAACCTGTCCATCCTAAAGGAAATCAGTCCTGAATATTCATTGGAAGGACTGATGTTGAAACTGAATCTCCCAATACCTTGGCCACCTGATGCAAAGAAGTGACTCAATGGAAAAGATCCTGATGCTGGGAAAGATTGAAGGCAGGAGGAGAAGGGGACAACAGAGGATGACATGGTTGGATGGTGTCACTGACTTGATGTACCTGAGTTTGAGCAAACTCCAGGAGTTGGTGATGGACAGGGAAGCCAGGCGTGCTGTAGTCCATGGGGTCACAAAGAGACGGGACTGTGTGACTGAACTGAACTGATGGTAAATACAAAATAATTTTGCTTCTTCCTTCCTCCATCCTCCATCCCATAAAGTTCGCACATATCAGACTTCAGCTTCTTTTGTCAGACTCAAATTGGATTTCCTTTTCCTTCATCTCTACGCTCAGACTTCTATGCCCCTAATTTGGCAGCTCTTCAAAGGGTTTATGGTATAAGCCTTTTCTATTTCTAACAAAAAGTAGAGCTTGTATCCACCTTATAGTGGTGATTTCTGTTTGAAGTTTCATTTTTCCAAATTATACCATACTTTCAAAGTTCATTTTAAAAATTATTTCTGCTTTTTCTATATTGAATAATCAGTCAATTTTGAGTGAACATGAATTGGTTTGAATGAGAAGTGTACATTAAGATTTTTCATATCCTGAGTTTATAGTCAAATTTTAGGCAGAAACAGTATAAAGTATTTGATTTACTATAAAATAAATATTTTTAAGCCAGAATTATTTATATCTTAGGTTAGCACCTAAGATATTCTTCATTTAGATATTTAGTATATATTCACATTGGCACAGATTTTTAAGAGAGAGAGTTTGAAGTTCTTAAGACATAGTTCTTAAGACATACACTTTATTGTTTTGGGTGAGAGTTGTAATTATTGCAATAACTTTTCTTACTTTTTTTACTCTTTGTCCCAGTTGATTCCACCTGGGATTTAAATTATGGGGTAATTTACTTTATCAAATTGTAGACAAAACAGAGACAAAAAGCATGTAGATAAGACAGACTGAACAGTTAACTGAGGTTTCAAGAGTTGACTGAGGATAAAACTCGAATTGGGCAGACTTCAGTGGCATACATAAGAGTGAGTGAACAATATCTTAACCTAATTTATCAGAGTGTAGCTAATAAAACATTGGGAGGGTGACATGGTTACCATTCCAGCTGTGCAGTCTTTAGTCCTTCATCCTTTTGCTACATTCCAAGACATAGACAATAAATTAAGAATTATAACTCCTGATTTTTCAACCCATTTGCCTATTGAAAGTTCAGTTACCCTTTGATGTAACAAGATTTCCACTAGAAGATGATAGCCTGAGGGAAGACCCAAAAAAACACTTAAAGGGATAGTGTTGACTCCAAAGAGAATGCCCTGCAAGAGGATATGTACGTGTGTGTATGTGTGTGTATGTGTGTATGCGTGTGTGTACATACATGTAAGCATAATCACAGAATTAAAAGATTTTAGCTAAGATGAAAAATATCACACTCAATGTCCCATCATCCTAGTTTATATATGTATTAATATGTATGTATGTATGGTATGACTACCATTCTTACTCTATGTATGCAGCTAATTTTTGTAGTTGGGATAAAAACTGTACATAGGTGGCACTAGTGGTAAAGAACCCATCTGTCAATACAGGTAGATATAATGAGACACAGGTTCAATCCCTGGGTCAGGAAGATCCCCTGGAGGAGGGCATGGCAACCCACTCCAGTAGTCTTGCCTGAAGAATCCCATGGACAGAGGAGCCTGGCGGGCTACAGTCCATAGCATCATAAAGAGTCGGACAGGACTGAAGTGACTTAGCAGGCACATACTTAATAAATATATATTCTGATATATAAATAAATCCTTTTTCATTAAAATACTCCCATTTTTTTCCAACTCAAAATGGGCCTTCCTAAGTATGGTTTTAGTGGCTGTAATAATGCATGTCACTCCATGATCCCCCACAATTGCCTTTGGATTGTTTCGACACTTTAGCTACAGACACCTGTGTGCAGATAGCATCTTCAGTGTCTGAGTTATTTATTGGGGATAAACTTTAGGCCAAAAGATAAACCTTTCAGCCTCTTAACACATGCTTGTTTCCAACTTTCCAGTAGAATTGCAAGCAATTCCATGTTCTAAGCTGAATTCTTTATCTTCCTTGACTTCAGGCCTCCTCAACTCAGTAAATGGTATCATTATCCACCTTGTTCAAATAAAAAACCTGGTGTACAGCTTCCCACCTCTTCCGCACCCCATTTTCTTTCCTTTTAATCCATGATTGTTTTGTTTCTTTTACTTCATTGCTGTGAGTTTCCTTAGAATAAAATCCACATTTTTTTGATACCATCTAAATACTTCCCACTTCTCTGTAACTCTCTAACACTCAGCCCTTCCAAGCAAGCCAACTGTCTGATATTGAATACCTGCTGTTCTGTCTGTTTGGAGGGCTCTTCTTCCTGCACTTTCCATGTCTGATTTCTTCTTATCCTTTGGCGGTAACTTTTATCATTCCACTTTTAGAGAGGTCTTCCCCAACTCCCTGTCTAAACTTCTCCCACTTAGCACTGTTCCCGCCCTTGGTGTCCTTTTTGCAGTGCATAACATGACTGAATATGCATTTGTGGGTTAACTTGATCAGTTTCTCTCTTTACAACTATATATAACTCCAAGAAGGTCACTACTGTCTCTCTTTTGCTTCTCTCTATGCCCTTCTAAACGTATTGCCTGGCACAGTGGGTTATCTGCGTTTAGACTGTCTGCGTTCACGTCCTGGCTCTGTCACAGATTAACTGCTGTCCTTGGATACAAGTGTAAAAGGGGCATGACAATAATAACACCTAACATATAGGGTTTTCCAGGAATTAAATGAAATTATTCACATATAGCTATTAGCCTACTGCTTGTCACAGTGTAGGCTTTCCGCACGTATTGTTGCTGTTCTAATGGGTATTCATTAAATATTTGTTGAGTGAGTGAAAGGATGAATTTGTCTTATGATATAAGTAAGTAGATAATCATCTCCTCAGTGTATGGATGTGCCATTTTTATCTCTAGTTCATTGTGTGTCGTTGTTTTTTCAGTTACTAATAAGCAAAACCATCACCACCACTACCACCACCATCACCATTATCAGCATCATGATGGTTTTCACTTCCTTACTATTGATTATTAGAGGTAGAACCTTTTCCCATCTGCATGAGTATCTAGAAAACAACTCATTTTATTGTTCCCTCCACAAATACTTTAGTTGTGGAGATAACTATTTCCAAACCTATTTGATGAAGTGCCCAACAGATTCAATAGAGCAGTCAGAAGAATAAACCAGATTCACCTTTTTTCCCCTCAAATAACTGAATCACATAGAGTCCAAGTCTTATGTTAATGTAAATGCAATGTCAGTTACCAAAAGACTGAATGGCTATTAAGAGAATCTTTTGCTGGCAAGTAATTTACTATCAATTCGAAGATTTTCATTTCTCTACCAGGTTCTTAGGTAAGATTAGAGGTCAGTGGCCTTTCCTCTGTTATCAGTGGTCCACAAATATTCTGCTTATACCATTTCACCATTAGTAATAAATCATATTACATTACTGTTATTTGTTTATGTGTTTGTCCCTCCCATTAAAAAATGAGCTGCTCATTGAGGGCAGAAATTATATTTTATTCTTTATGCATCTGGAAGGAGGCATTTAATATTGTACATTTGTTACTAATGCTATTAGCAGTATTATTTTCCCCCAAATAAATTGATTTTACTAGACATAGACTGTGAAAGCCTCAGTATCAAACTAGTCAATACTCAGTCACCATGAGGAGGGTGAAGCAGACGTATTTGTGTCTCAGTTGTCTTGCACACAATTCTCAGCAAGGCTGGTGAAAATATTCTCTCATCATAATAAGGGAAGAATCCAGATCACAAAGCTTGATTATTCCTAAAATATTTGGCTGCTTTGACTCTGACCTTCAGTATATCCAGACATGCTGTGCAAAGTACAGAATTGAAATAAAATAATCCCTACTCAAATCATAGGCTTATTTTACAGGGATAAGTCACCTTTGTGGCTTCACCTGAAGTAAGAAGGCATTAAGTCTCCTTATCACATCCTACCATCAAGATCAGATGAGGCATAGAAAAGACGCTAGAAGAAGAGGGAATAAGAGATAGTCCAGAAAGTATTTGGTTTCTGTTAAAATTACCCTGGAATTGGCTCACCAGTTAATCCCTTTTTATTTATAATCTTACTCATTATCCATTCTCTGTCTCTCTTCCCCTCCCTCTCTCTGTCCTTCCCTCCCTCTCTCCCTCCTACCCTCCTTCCCTTTTCCTCTCTCCCCTACCCTTTGTCAATAAAGCAAAGTGTTTTAACTTTTAAAAGTTATAGCTCTCCAAATTAAACGTGTTCTCATGTACTCGAGTCTCCCAATTATGGAAGGGTAACAAAATATGCTGTTTAGATTTTCAAGTTTCTTTTAAAGTAACTCATAACATATAGGTTAGGTTTATGTTAGATACACATAAACACATTCTATGGGCTTCCCTGGTGGCTCAGACCATAAAGAATCAACCTGCAATGCAGAAGACCCGGGTTCGATCCCTGGGTCAGGAAGATCCTCTGGAGAAAGGAATGGCTACCCACGCCAGTATTCTTGCCTGGAGAATTCCATGGGCAGAAGAGCCTGGCATGCCATAGTCCACGGAGTCACAAAGAGTCAGACACAACTTGAGTGACTAACACATTAGCTCATCCTATAATGAAAATGATAAAATTTATATGATATCAGTTTTTATCCTTTGCTTATGGTATCTTAGTGCTTATAGTATATTATGCTATTTTTTTGTTGATGCCTTAAGACAAATTAACCCCCAAATAGACTATATCTAAAGTGTGCTGAATTTTCCTAAGCTTAATATGATTTTAATAGAGACAATAATCATAATTTCCTTCTTTTAAGAAGTTCCGGGCTGGGGGCATAATCTCCCCACAGTTTCTGGAATATATACGTTAGCATTTTGGTGTCCTTGAATGTTCTGTAAGTAATGTACCTTTTCAGTAGTGAAGCGCTGGGGGCCTCAAGCACTGGGGACAGGTTTATGAGGCTATTCTAAGTTGTGAAGCCATCTGTGGTTGCAGACTAAAGACTGAAATTGGTAACAGATCCATCTTTAAGTGAGCATTCTCAGAAGCAGAAGTGGGAAAGATTTAGGATGCCTTGTTTTGGCTCCCATAGATCCTTTGTAATAGAACACTGAAAAGAGTGTGAATATAGTTTTTATTTTAGACGGATGTATACATTTATAATTTTTGAATATAAATAGATTATGTGACATTGACCTAATCATTGAAAAAATTTACTTTCTTCTCAGGCACTAGATCTCAATCATTGTACATGTAGCTGTTTATAAAATACACACCAGTCCTGATAATCATTACACTGAAGTTTTTATTAAACTCTATTTCTTGATCTGTCTTTCTGTAGAATATTATCAAGTTTATTGATCTTTTCAAAGAACCAGCATTTGACTTCATTGATTTTCTCTGTTGTCGAACTCTGTTCCTACCAATTGTTTAAAGTATATTTAATGGAGTCTAAGCTGCATAGTTTTCACTTATTCAGAAAGATTTAAATAACCATGAATTAATATGTGTCTGTTCAAAGCTCTCTAATTAGAAGTGAACTAACATGCAATTTGCTGGATGTGACATATCTGTTAATGGTAATACGCAAAGAATATCTTCTCTCAAAATCAGTCAGTCTTAGTTGAATTCACTCCAGAGTGTTGTGTTTATTTGGGGGTGTTGATATATTTATTTTCTGTTAACTTAATTTGACACTTGTTCATTTACATTTTATAATAATCAGTGAGCGAATGAGAACCGTGGAGGTAGAATACAAGTGTCATTAAGGATTTTCTGCAATATAGAAGGGGAACAGAGTACACAGTTATGCTTATATATCAGAGAAAATTATTTGGATCTACATCATAATATTATCAAATATCTAGGCAGGTGCCCTAGAATGGGAATTTCACTGCATTCATTATATACTTAGAGAGAATCTGTATCATGGAACCAAGTTTTGAAAGTGTGTGGTTTGTCTCTTTTAGGAGAAAGCACACTAAGTTTTCCTGGCTATATAATCGATATTGTTACTAATAGTTATCTTTGAAAAATATGATTTATCCCCACTTCTTTGCTTTTTAAAAAATATAGTTTAATAGGAGGGTCAGTCTGTAATTGCAGTAGAAAGTATGTATATATTTAAGTGAATGTGAAATTAAGCAATGAATCTATGTGACTGTTCAGACTGAAAGGCATATCTAAGGTGTTTAGAACTAAACAGCCCACTAAAGAACTATCTTAAGGTCTGACCTTTTAAATAAACTGATGATTAGTTATGTGAAGCATAAACAAGAAGATAGTTCTAATGGGCTGTACATTACTTTGCCAACAAAGGTCCGTCTAGTCAAAGCTATGGTTTTTCCAGTAGTCATGTATAATAAATGTGAGAGTTGAACTATAAAGAAAGCTGAGCACTGAAGAATTGATGCTTTTGAACTGTGGTGTTGGAGAAGACTCGAGAGTCCCTTGGACAGCAAAGAGGTCCAACCAGTCCATCCTAAAGGAAATCAATACTGAATATTCATTGGAAGGACTGATGCTGAAGCTGAAACTCCAATACTTTGGCCACCTGATGCGAAGAACTGACTCATTTGAAAAGGCCCTGATGTTGGGAAAGATTGAAGGCAGGAAGAGAAGGGGACAACAGAGGATAAGATGCTTGGATGGCATCACCAACTCAATGGGCATGAATTTGAGTCAAATCCATCAATTCTGGGAGTTGATGGTGGACAGGGATGCCTGGCATACTGCAGTCCATGGGGTTGCAGAGAGTTGGACATAACTGAGCAACTGAACTAAACTGAACTGAATGGACATGAATTACCAAAACTGCTTCAAATTCCATACTCATGAACTTCTCATGATGCAGCCAAGGGTTTGTGAACCTTGTTTATGGGCTAGTCTCAGACTGGCCCCATTTGTACCCACTGATCCCAAACTCAGTGAACTGGTTAATGCTGATACCCTTACACTGCATGCCGTGAATCAGGGTAAATGGACAGGGGTACAAGGGGGCTGGCCATGAACCCTCAGATAGCTCTGGGGAATCACTGCTACCTTTGTGTCAGAACACATCACAGCCTGTTTGAGTATACCATGAGCCCAAATTCCTGGCACACAGAACAAGCCCCTGTTCTTCCATCTTTCTGGTTTGCCATCAACAAGAAAGGAACAGAAGTGGATAGGTGTAAAAGTTCTCAGGTTAATTCTAAGGAATAAAAGAATGAAGATACTGCTGAACTTGACACAAGGCAGATTTCAACCCTAGGGACTTAAAGCTGAAAGAGAAAGGTAATGCACGAATTTCCTCATTTGCCTTCTTTTGCTCCACATGTTTGACTGGCCTGAGGCTAGAAGCCATCAGGAGGAAACCAAATAGCAAATATATTCACTATGGTTTTGCCACAATTCTCTCTTCACTGTGCATTGTTTAAGCAAGGCCATTCAATTTGATATGGAATATTGCATAATTTTTCTTGCGTACGTATATGTATGTGTGTCTGTATGTATGTATATGTGATATTTTTTCTATAGTGAATAAGTGATATCTTGCTGCATTTGTGTGTGTGTATTTCACAATTTAAGAAATAGGCATAACTTTTAACTTATATTAACTAATGAATACTTTGCCATTATTGTAGAGTGATACCCGAGATTTTCCTTTTCTGCGTTTTAAATAAAATTGACTTATGTTTTTTAGCATTCAACTTTTGGTTAGATTTTCTATTTATCCATTAAATGAAAATGCTCAGGAAAAGGGACATCTGGGATCTTTAAATTTTTTTTTTATTCTTGTGTCAATTGTTTATCAGTGTGTACTAATGTAACATGATGAATACAAAATATTTTCATTAGCAATAAAAGTTAATTGTATTAGAAGAGATCACCAACGATGACCTGACAGGTTGAAGTAAGGCACACAGAATATCATAGCACCTGAATAAGCAAGCTGTCCTCCCGTCAGCAACTGCTATAATAAGAACTCATTGCATTTTGTGCTTCCCCAGTTTAATAAATGCATGACGGTTTTGAAAGTCACCAAACAAGAGCACAGATAGATATGTAAATTCAGAGTCATCAGTGTATACCTGGAAGTTGAAGGGAAAAAAAAGTACAAAAATACACCCACTGCAGAAAATCTCATCAGGACCACCACTGATTGTGGATTCGTAAGCAGATGTGGCAAGACTAGAATGGGCACTAATGTAGAAGAATGCAGTGGTATAGAAATAAGCTCATATAACTAGGATGGTGTGAAATAGATACTCACATACACTGCATACAAGAATATAAATTGACACAATCTCTACTGAAGCAATGTGGCAAAACATACAATATTTTTTGACCCAGTAATCTTGATTTAGATATTCAATCTCCAAGACAAAATCAGAAATTCTGACAAAATGTGTATAAAATGATATTGATCATAGTACTATATATGAAAATAAAAATTAAAACAAATTAGATATATAACAATATGCATTTATATAATGAACATATATGTAGCCACTAACAATAACCTTTACAAATAATATTTAAAGAATGGTTCACATTATACACTATTAATGGATAAGGCAGAAAATGAAATCCTGCTTCTTATAGTGCAGTTCCAATTAGCAAAATATTTTAATGGAACTTTTCTAGGTGCAAAGTTCAAAACCCTTTCAAATAGTTTTAAAATGTGCTTTATTATAAAGATGCATGGGATTTAGGTTCAGAACTTTAAAAAAAAGGTCAAGAAGGAAGTCAAGGGACTTTCTATGGTCTCTGGTCCTTTCCTTAGTAGATCTCTTGGTCTCTGCTTTTTTTAAGCTTCTATTTGTGCCTTGTCTCCCCCGTTACTTTTCTAGGAATGTGTGTGTTCTTAGTTGCTAAGTCGTGTCCGACTCTTTGTGACCCCATGGACTGTAGCCCACCAGGCACCTCTGTCCATGGGGATTCTCCAGGCAAGATTTCTGGAGTGGGTTGCCATGCCCTCCTCCAGGGAATCCTCCCAACCCAGGGACTGAACTGAAGTCTCTCACATTGCAGACGGATTCTTTACCGTCTGAGCCACCAGGGCCTAGCTTTCTCTTATTCATAGTTGCTTATTCTGTTTTAACTTGGAATTGCATGTGATCATCACTGCTTCCCTGGCCTACATTTGCCATAGAGAAGAAGAATCTGATTGAACCAGTTCATTGCTTTTCTCAAGAAACCAAGACATGGATTATTTGCCTACTTAAGGAACTGGCAGCCATTGGTTAAAAGGTCATCTTTGTACTAATCGGTCATGGCTGGTCTGGTCATGAGGACACATTCACCTTCCCTCTTCAACTGCTTCCGCCATCACTGCCTGCCCTGGGTCTGCAAACTCTATAGTGTAGCCAAACCAAACTTCTTTTCAAATAAGCCCCATTATTTCACGACTCACATCGTTAGTCTGCCTTTTCTTACTTCTTAGAATTGCTGTCATTGAATTTATGATAAATCTCAAAGCCCCATCTCTTGCATGCCCCAATGAAGTCCATATCCGACTCCCCTAGAAAAAACTAACACTCTCATAGTGCTCTTTTCATGACTGTATTAAAGAACTTGGGCACTGTACTTCCATTATGAACGTGACAGACTTATTGACTAAAAGGGCATGCTTTTGACATCATACTGTGGTGCAGTTTATGAAAGGAAACTGTGAGAGAGTGAGTTTATTAACGTTGTAATACTGAACTTTAGGGGGAAAAGCAGCACACGCGCGCACACACACACACCCCACTCCACCAATCTTAGTGTTTTAACATCCTTGCACATGGAAACTCTCAAAGTATTTTCTCAGCTGCATTGTTTTTCTTGAACATGAACCTTCATTCAAATAGTAGAAGTAATTTTGAAGCAAGGATGTCATCTTTTAAAACCCAGGAATAAAACTTTTCCATTTTCTGCATGAGTCAGTTTTTTTCTCTGACTGTTGCAAGCAAATGAACAATCACTGCATAAACCCCATGCTTTGTTTCAATGGTTTCCTTTGGGGGGTTTCACCCAAAGCCATGTGTAAATTAGTTAGATAGCACATGAATTTAGATTTCGACAATCTTCCTGGAAACTTTGAAACTTATATTGTCTCCCAGAACCCAGAAATTGAATTGAAGCTTAGTTCCAAAATCAGGTTGTAGCAATGGACCCAGGAGTCAGTAGCTCAATTTTCTACTTCTTTGCATCACATTTTCTCTCGAAAATGATGCACGCGATATTGTAGAATGATAGGGAGGAGCCTCTGTGAAGTGTTAGATATTTGGTTCACTGGGTCCTATCAGCAGGTAGGGCCTGCAGGGAGCTTGTTTATCAGGCAGAACGATCTCATTATGAAGACAGTGATGTAGTAGAGTTTACTTCATACCCCGAAGCCATTCAAGGCAACAATGAATGAGTGATATTCATCCTGGGCCCTGTATTGTGCTATTATGACTTATGGTAACTGGAAGCATATTAAAATAGAGATCAGGGACTATGGCTCCTCCACTGAATGAAGTTCTGAAGTTTCAGAGCTGTTGAATTATTCAGTATTTTCCAATTTATAGAATAAAAGAATATGTGATTGACTATTTCATGGTACTGTAATGGAAATAAAGAAAGAGAACACACAGGCTTGATACATTTCACAATACGTATTTATTTCTCATAATTGCATGGTACCCAATTGGGTCTCTGTATAGGCCAGCATGGCCCTTGCTGTCAAATCCAAAGATACGAACTTGCTTTGAAAACTAGGGAACAATGAAAGAAAAAAATATTTTAAAAAGCATATTAATGAATGATCACTACAAGGGGTCCACAACACTGCCTTGTTTAGCTTTGAAAATATCCATGAATATCAGATTGAGAAAATAAAGTAAGGTTTAAGACAAATATTCCTTCTTGCCCTTAACAGTCCAGTGGGAACAATGTAAGCAGTTTAGCATAAAGGAAGGGAACCCTGCTTAACGTGATATGCAGTAAGATTACAAAATGCTTTCTTCCAGCCCCAGCAGTGCCCAAGGTAACAGGTTCTACATAAATATTTGTTGAAATAAAGAATGAATCAGTGAATGCCTTCCTCCAGAGGTGACTCACACTAAATACTGTTAAAGCATTCCTAACCCCTCCCAATTCAAATATTTCCTCTTTGAAATATATTAAAGGAAGGGGTCATGGTGTGACCACTAAGGGAGTTGTTTTGAACCTTTGAGAGGTACATCAAGGAACCTAGGTTTGGTACAGCAACCAAAGTGGGGATGTTGAGCTGGATGAACCACGAAGCATTATATGCGAAGTGTTCCTCTTTAAAAGTATTTACTAGTGAACTAAATAAAAAGCGAACTGCCATTCCCTGAAAATTTAAACTTTTATGTAAATAATAACTAACTGCGATGAACATCATCATGAAGTAACATCTGCTAGGTCAGAAGATTCCTCTAGCTTTGAGTTTAATCGGTATTAATAAAGAGACTATGAAGATAATCTCAGTTAAGCCAGCACTTTGATCTTTTAATTGCAAAGTAAAACTGAAACTGCTTAAATTTGCTTTGAACTTAGTAGATGTCCATTTTAACAACTGCCCAGTACACTTTTTCACGTAAGTGCTTCCTCTCAAATTTATCAGCCCTCAAAAAATGTCTATAAATTTGTTCTCATACCCAGAGACTACACTCTCAAAGACAGGGAAAACAAAACCCAAAACAACCAAATCTGAATCAATGTAATTTCCTACTATCTAAACTTGCTTTGATTATTTAAAGAGAAGCAGGGAATATGCCAACAAAATATCTGGAAAGCAGACTTTAAGGTTCAAGGAAACCTTCTATCCTTGATAATTATTATTTTTTTTTCTGTTCCTGGCTCTTTAAGTATACATGAAAAAATACAAAAATATCCCCCATGATTTTTTCCCTGAATTTATTACCACTTTCTTTCTTGCTGCAGTCTGATAGTGTTTATGAAAATACTATGTAAATGAAGGAATTCTACACAAATAAAGTGGAACTGCTGTTTTTACACATGAGAAACAAAGATCATGCAGCAGGTACACATACTTACTTGCTTATAATACCCTGAATAAAATATAGTCTGTCAATAGATTCCCTTCATGATAGATTGCACATATAAATGCAGGTGAATATCCAGATAGTTCTGTGTAAAGCTAATATGTGTACAGCATATTATGTATTTTCATGAGACTTCTACAGTGATAAAAATAGACTCAGCATCACTAAAAAAATATGGCTCTAACCTTTTATAAAATTCTCACTTAGAATTCACTTGAAGGAGCAATATACAAACTGTGTGTGTTTAATTTTCCCCAAAATCTCTGCAAGAAGTTAATCAAATAGACAATTAATCTCTGTGATATTATTCATATGAAAATAAATGCATATTAAAATACACACTAGACTTCATTCCCATTTCTCTTGAATGTTTCTCTAACTCTAGGGGAATCTAACACCCAGCAGAGTTCACAATATGAAAGAGATACACAGAAGCGCTTTTGTAGCACAAACTAGACAATGCAAACAATGCATTCTTCTGTATAAACACCTGTGATAAATGCCAAAAATGTGATGGAAGATAACAAATGAGTCTTCTACCCCCACCACACTTGTCATCTGCCGACTTGAACCTGCTTCTACTCCTTATTTCCTTTAATGATGCCAAAATCCTCTGAGGAATCCTGGGTTGAACTTCAAAGTCACCCTTGACTACTCCTTTCCTTCATCTATCCTGTCTGATCAGCCTCCCCATCCTGTTGATTCCACCTCTATGATGTCTCCCACTTCTTTACTTCATCTTTACTATTTTCCCTGGTGTACACGGCTTTCCTGGTGGCTCAGATGGTAAAGAATCTGCCTGCAATGCAGGAGACCCATGTTTAATCCCTGGAAAGATCCCCTAGAGAAGGCAGCAGCAACCCACTCCAGTGTTCTTGCCTGGAGAATCCTATGGACAGGGGAGCCCAGCAGTCTACAGTCCATAGGGCTGCAAAGAGTCAGACACAACTGAGCGACTATCACTCACTCACTATTTTAAGAGCTTTCTAAATGACCTCCCTGTTTCTAGCTGTCTCCTTCCATCTATCCTTGATAGTGCCACTGGAGTTATCTTCCTAAAATGTAGATCAAACCACTTCATTCATGGATATTTTCCACTGTCTACATTGAATAGATGCTGTGACTGTCCAAGGTGTCATCACAGAAACATCATCCAAGACTTTTCAGAAATGCAAATTCTCAGTTACCAATCAACACCTTCTGAATCGAAGCACTAATGGTAAAGCCAAATAATCTGTCTTTTCAGAGAAAGAGAAATATCATATGATGTCTCTTTTATGCAGAATCTAAAAAGAAATGACACAAGTGAATTTATTTAAACAGCAGTAAAAGACTCACAGACTTAGAGAATGAGCTAATGGTTGCTGCAGGCAGGGAGGATGGGGGAAGGGATAGTTGGGGAGTATGGGATGGACATGCACACCTGCTGTATTTAAAATGATAACCAACAAGGATCTACTTATAGCACAGGGAACTCTGCTCAGTGTTATGTGCCAGCCTGGATGGGAGGGGAGTTTGGGGGAGAATGGATACATGTATATGTTTGGCTGAGTCCCTTCACTGATCACCTGAAACTATCACAACATTGTTAATTGGCTATACCCCCAATAAATAACATTTTATTTAAAATGTTAAAAAATTAAAAAATAATAATAATACAAAATTTTTAAAGACAAATCATCTTTTGATAATTCCTCCTGATGATGCTGATCCACACTGAAATTGGTCATCTACTGGGATTCAGTATTAAGTTCAACTTCCTTTGCCTGCTGTCTTGTTCATCCCACTTTTATGATCTTATTGTTACCTTTTTACCTTTCTCGCTACACCATCCCACTGTTTTAGAACCTCACCCTTTATTATCTGAGATATCTCGTTGACTTGGCATTTTTCTCTTCCCAGTTATCATTTTGAATTGAGGCACAGTTAAAATTCCTTCTCCTTCTTAAATTCTTTTTGATCTTCCCCATTGTATATTTCTCCTCCATTAGTTTGCTTGCAAAATAGAAACCAGTTCTGGGTTGATATGGAACAAAACCTCTGACTCTCTGTTTCCTCAACAATGTTGCTTTTACTCGTAGCATTTCTCCATTCTGCCTTGTGTTATGTGTAGTTTGTGACATGTACTTGCCTATTAAAAGATGATTTCCTCAAGGTCAACACTGCTGCTGCTGCTGCTGCTAAGTCGCTTCAGTCGTGTCCGACTCTGTGCGACCCCATAGACAGCAACCCACCAGGCTCCCCCGTCCCTGGGATTCTCCAGGCAAGAACACTGGAGTGGGTTGCCACTTCCTTCTCCAATGCATGAAAGTGAAAAATGAAAGTGAAGTCGCTCAGTCGTGTCCGACTCTTAGTGACCCCATGGCCTGCAGCCTACCAGGCTCCTCCATCCATGGGATTTTCCAGGCAAGAGTCCTGGAGTGGGGTGCCATTGCCTTCTCCAAAGGTCAACACTAGCCTCAATAATCTTTGCTGTAGGACTATGGGTCACATGTAGTAGGTGGCCAATAACAAATGTGGAAACACACTGAAACATGATCTGGACTCTAATACATGATTTTGTGTCTTCATTGCTTCAAACAATAGCTCATTTGGAATTGTGCTAAAATTTAAGGACTTTTATTATTTGCAAGAATAAAAAATAGAAGTCTATTCAGTTATATCCTCTAAAACAAAATGTAAGTAAATATGTGCCTTAAGCCTTGTTACTCTCTTTTAAGGATCAAATTGCAACAGACATCAAGAGCAACTTCTGGACACCAAGGGGAAAGAGAGAGGAGGGCTGAAGTGGGAGATTGGGATTGACGTATATACACTCTTGATACTATTTGTAATGTAGATAACTAATGAGAACTTCCTGTGTAGCACAGGGACCTCTACTTAATGCTCTGCGGTAACCTAAATTGGAAGGAAGTCCAAAAAAAAGGGAATATATACACATATGACTGATTCACTTTGCTGTGCAGTAGAAATTGGGACAACACTGTAAAGCAACTATGCTCCAATCACAAATTTTAAGTACTGGTTTGCAGGGTGCCTGTCCTGCCGCCCAGTGCATCTTTCCTGTTAGGTGTCTCTAAGATGGGAAAGAGAGAAAATTTGATCTCTGTTTGGTTTGTTGCTCATCATGTTGATATTTAATCCAGTGTCCAAGACATGTCACAAAGGTCTAAAATTCCTGAAACTGGTGACACTTTTGGACCTATTCGTATGCCCATATCCTTTTTTGTGGTCCGACTAGAGGGTTTTGTGGAGATACAAAAAGTGAAATTAACCAGGTCTTTCATTGAAAATGTATACAGGAGTGAATGGATAAAATTATAATGTTGAATAAAAATAATTTTAAATAGAGAAAACTGTGTGTGATGAATTAAGTCAGAGGTTCAGAGTGAAAGAGGAGAATGAAAAAGTTGGCTTAAAGCTCAACATTCAGAAAACTAAATCATGGCATCCGGTCCCATCACTTCATGACAAATAGATGGGGAAAGAGTGGAAACAGTGACAGACTTTATTTTGGGGGGCTCCATAATCACTGCAGATGGTGACTGCTGCCATGAAATTAAAAGATGCCTACTTCTTGGAAGGAAAGTTACGACCAACCTAGACAGCACATTAAAAAGCAGAGACATTACTTTGCCAGCAAAGGTCCATCTAATCAAGGCTATGGTTTTTCCAGTAGTCATGTATGGATGTGAGAGTTGGACTATAAAGAAAGCTGAGCACCAAAGAATTGAAGCTTTTGAACTGTGGTGTTGAGGACTCTTGAGAGTCCCTTGGACTGCAAGGAGATCCAACCAGTTCATCCTAAATGAAATCAGTCTTGAATGTTCATTGAAAAGCCTGATGTTGAAGCTGAAACTCCAATACTTTGGCCACCTGATGTGAAGAGCTGACTCATTTGAAAAGACCCTGATGCTGGGGAAGATTGAAGGCAAGAGGAGAAGGGGCTGGCAGAGGATGAGATGGTTGGATGGCATCACTGACTCAATGAACATGAGTTTGTGTAAATTCCAGGAGTTGGTGATGGACAGGGAGGCCTGGCGTGCTGCAGTCCTTGGGGTCTCAAAGAGTCAGACACGACTGAGCGACTGAACTGAACTGAACTCAGAGTTGATACATGATAGCTGTGACAACATTGCCATTCAGTTATCATATGAGTGATGTTTCTGATGATGCTATATTTTTGTAAATAGAGACACAAAAGGTTGCAAACTATACCTTGGTGCTCAATTTAACAAATAGTGCATAGGAGTTAATACAATCTTAGCACATAAAGTGATATATGTACTTATTTAGATCACTATGGGCTTCCTTGTGGCTCAGCTGATAAAGAATCTGCCTGCAATGCAGGATACCTGGATTTGATCCCTGAGTTTGGAAGATCCCCTGGAGAAGGGAAAGGCTATCCACTGCAGTATTCTGGCCTGGGGAATTCCATGGACTGTATAGTCCATTTTGGTCGCAAAGATTTGAACACGACTGAGCCACTTTGACTTTCTTTAGATGGCTATTATGAAAGGAGATTATGAGACAGTTTTTGAAAAATCTTAAAATTTCCTACAAAGCCTTTAAAAATGTATTATTTGATCCAGTAATTTTTCTTCAGGAATTATTTCCTGAGGAAATTATACATTTTTTTTGAGAGGAAGTTTGCAGCACACTGCATATTAAGTTATTTTATCACATATTTAGAACAGTCAAATACAGGGGGAAAACTTTAAGTAGTCTAATAGCCAAAGAGCTAAGTAAATTATATGTAAAACTATTATGGACTTTTATGTAGTTATTATAAAATATTCTGTAAAACATCATGATGTAACTTTTTATGGAATTATGATCTCAGCTGAGAAAAGAAACTTATTAAACCAAAGGAAAGGTTATGAAACTATGAAAATATTCTTATAATTTCCTCTTTTTTTTAATCATAAGAATACAAATAGTCTTAAGAATAAATTCTTACCAAGTGTGTGTTATGCAATGCACGGGGTTTTGTATATTAGTATCTAAAACACCTTCTAGAATGTGAAGGCTAAGGTATGACAGAGGATTAACTATGCTACCTGGATCCTACTTGCCTTGGCATCCATCACCTGTCCCCTGATAAAGATGAGACCATATCTTAGAAGAAGTTTGATAACACCTGACCAAGGGCCACTCCCACCTGGAGATGACCTAACATTGAGAATGTAGCAGATGATAACTTCTAGGCTTTGGAAATTGGATTCCTGATAATTGACAGTCTCTTGAGTTAACCTCAGTTCTTAATACCCACACAAATCTCTCCAACATATGTGAATGAGCTCTTCCAAAAGTGTTACAATGTTTGTGTACACACACACACACATGTGTGTGTGTGTATTTTAAAGACAAGAATCTGGCAATATCCCACATCAGAGAAACATTATCCAAAAAGTAGAGATGCAAACAAAACTTTGTGTGAAACAACATATACTATAAAGGTTAATTTATGACATAATTTGCTGCAACCCTTGCTGCTGACAACTTTGGGGACATCTCTGCTTCTTTCTTGGAAGGATTGAAACATTGCCAGGTTTCAATTTATAAAGTTCATATTTGGAAAGAGTAGCAGCCAGTGCAGGTAAAGAGCAGAATTCGCCTCATTAAAATCTAGCCTCAGCCTTTCTGTTCTTTGTACGTGCATGGCCAACACCATGTAACCATGGTCATGTCTCAAGCTTGCCTTTTCCAAGCACACTAGAGGTTGAGACAAGTGATACAAATATGTCAGGTATTTAGTTTTGATCATTGGATCAGGACAGGGAACACATGTAAATCCATGGCTGATTCATGTCAATGTATGGCAAAAACCACTACAATATTGTAAAGTAATTATCCTCCAACTAATAAAAATAAATGAAAAAAAAAGACCGATAACCAACAAAATAAATAAATAAATACATAACAAGAATTGTAAAAAATAAAAATAAAAAGAATACACACACACAAACACATTTAGGTATGTGAGTCATTTTAAAAATCATTATGTTTTCATTGCCTGAAAATTTTAAATGAAGGCATTATAAAAAAACGTTTCACAGATCCCGCCACTGGACAGGAATAGTCAATTATCAGTCTCTGATGAAAGATATGAATTGCAGAGTAAACTAACGTAATGCCTCTTCTTTGATGCTTTTATTGTCATTCACCTACTCCTCCCAACTTTACCTCCTAAATCTTCCTCAGATCCACCCGTTTCTCCTTCTTTACTACCATTGCCCAAATTCAGACCTTCAGTAACATCACTCTCCTGGCTAAAACCTTCTACCTTACATGCCTGCCTTAAATTTTAGCCAGCATAGCACATCTGAAAACATGAGATGGTCTCCAAGAACCTGTCGTACTTTTTGCATCCCATAAAAGTACCTCCACCGTCTGTCCTTGCCCACTTCTTGCTCCCATCTCTTGCTGTTTCCTTCTTTAAACTTGTTTGTACACCACAGAGCCATTTGTATTTCCTGCAAAACTCTGCTATTTCTTATTTCTGTGACTTTGCTTTCATGTGAGTGTGTTAGTTGCTCAGTCATGTCCAAGTCTTTGTGACCCCATAGACTGTAGTCTGCCAGGCTCCTCTGTCCATGGGATTTCCCAGGCAAGAATACTGGAGTGGTTTGCCATTTCTTTCTCCAGGGGATCTTCCTGACCCAGGAATCTAACCCGGATCCCCTGCTTTGCAGGCAGATTCTTTACCATCTGAGCCATAGCGAAGTTCCTTTGGGTTCATGTTCGTCTCCAAATTAAATATCTTTCTGCCAGTTCTCTGTATGGCTCCCTTCTGACAAACGTCTCAAATGTTTTCTCTTCATGGAACATATTCCTGAGTAGCTCTGTGCAGCCCTTTATCACTGCATTTCTGTTGTGCTTTCAGTTTCTATCTGTGTCTTCGATGACAGCGTGAGCTCCTTGAAAACAAGGGCTATGCCTTGTAGGTCTTGATGTCTCCAGCCCCGAGGACAGAAACTGGAATGAAGGTAGTTCTTGCTCCATGGATATATAAATCTGTGTTAGACTGGATTGGTTAGAACAGGGCCCAGGACAAGATTTTGATGCACACAATTGACTAAAGGAGCGCTCTTCAGGGAAAACCTAAAAGGGAGGGAGACAGGGAGGGAAGCAGGGCAGGACAGGGGAGAGAGCTGAGTGAGGCGGTCACAGTTAACCTCTAAGCTTGGCCTGATCCACACACAGACGCTCTGGAGCATTGACTGCCCTGTACTGTTGTTCCTACTGGAGATAAAGGAACAACCTTTTTTTCTTAACACACATCAGTCAGTTATTGGCAATGGGCAGACCCAAAGAGATGTAAATTTCCCACCAAGATGGCTCTTGTTAATCAACGTAATTTTTAAGAGAAGGAGACAACTGTGAACTCTTAGCAGGCAATACTCAAAGTTGCTAGAGGATGGATAGATCAGTTTAATAAAGGTAATAGTGAAAGTGAAAGTAGCTCAGTCGTGTCCAACTCTTTGTGACCCCCCTGGACTTGTATAGTCCATGGAATTCTCCAGGCCAGAATACTGGAGTGGGTAGCCTTTCCCTTCTCCAGGGGATCTTCCCAACCCAGGGATCGAACTCAGGTCTCCTGCATTGCAGGCAGATTCTTTACCAGCAGAGCCACAAGGGAAACCCTAGAATACTGGAGTGGGTAGCCTAGCGCTTCTCCAGAGGATCTTCCCAACCCAGGAATCGAACCGGGGTCTCCTGCATTGCAGACGGATTCTTTACCAATAAAGGTGATGGGGCTCCTCTATTACATTATCACAGATGCCTTAATTATTGTTTCATTATTCCAATGTACCTATCCAAGTAGACACTTGAAGAGTAACATAATTTACCTTTTTATATGTAAAGTCTTTGTCTTATTGGGATACATTACAGATAAGGTCTATGATTAGACTTTTTATTTTAAAGAATGCAACTTTCAAATTTGTTGCCATGATATATTTTGAGCTCTTATATCTGTAGTAATAGTGACAATTAAAAATGCCTTCACAAATACATTTATCCAATCTATGGAGGCTTTGTCTATGAAATAGTACATCAATATGAACTACGTGTAAGGAAATTAGTTCTGAATCTTAATTCCATCACTGTCTTCATATAAGCTTCTACAACATTACAGGTGGTAACAAAAATAAATGAATATGGTGCTTCCTACTCTCACTCCCTCAGTGCAACTTTTTGGCTTCAGAAACTTGCATTGACTCTGAAGGAGTATGTGCTGTATAAAAGACATTCAGCTAGAGTATTTCCATGGAATCCTCCCACCAGGGATAGAGAATACCAATATCTAACTTTCTGACAGAGGCTTATAGAAGGGTATTTTATTCTGAAAGGCAGAAAAACTGATTAGATATTATTTTCCTGAAGAATTACCCAATGATAATTTAAAAATAATAAAGGTTACCTGGTAACTTACATAATGGAATTAATAGTGTCTAGAAATATAGAAATATTGTTGGCTTAGAATAGCTGTTTCCAAGCCAACAGAGCTTGTGTACTGAAGTAAGGAAGTACTGAACCTATCAGTAGCAATTCTTGTCATCAAGAGTTAGGTTTTAAGTTATCACATATTCCTTTAGGATTTGAGATATCCCGTAGGATGAGATTTTTAAAAATTCTTTGTGGCTATATAAGAAAAAATGTCTTTATTCAAAGGAGATGCATACTGAAGTATTTCAGCAGTGAAATGTCATTATGTCTCTATTTTCAAATGATTTAGGAAAAAAATGTGATACATGCAAAGTGAGAATGTGTGCAAATGTTAACATGTTAACAAAGGAAAAAATAGCACTCCTCACTGATTTCATTTAGTAAAATGCTTTAATTTTTGAAAAAAATATATGTTCATTTATTTAAATGTTTATCAAAATATTTGAAGATATCTTGAATTGTTATTTATGTTATTTGCCATCTTTCCCCCAAATGTACTAACATGTTGCTAAGTTTATAGTTTACTTTTTAATATCATATATTTATAGTTTAATGGTAGTAAAACTTCCTAAGCCATAGAACCTATCCCCTATTTCCCTATTAAAATGAACATAAGGTGTCTCTGATACCTAAGGGGCTGTTACTTCTTCGTTTCACCTCTGCCTTTTCCTTGGTGTGTGAATCAAAGCTGTTTGAAACTTTTTTCTGCAATAGATAAAGTACTAAATAACTCAATTTTCTGTAATATTTATGGTTTTCTTTCAACATTATTCTTAGTAAGCAGATTCTGAAAGTATATATCAATATCTCTGTCTCCCAACTCAACTCTTTTTCTGTTCTCTCAATTGTATTTGTTACTAACTTTTTAGAAGTTTCTAAGCTAAATATATTTGCTTTTAGCTTCAAGCATTCTGCTTTACCTTACAAATCTTTGGAGAGTCTGAGTAATTTCATGTCACTGTCCATACTGCTACATTAAAGGTGTTTCAGCCTTTTGCCCTGGCAGCTGTCTCCTGTGTGACAGATGGCCTCAGTTACAGTAATGTAATTCTAGAATTATATTGTAATTCATATCATGGTAAAACAAGATAATTTCATGCTTATTGCCAGAATTAACTGTTTAAAGATCCCACCTAGGATGCATTTCATGCAATGGGACAAATGTACAAAATTGTGTTGATGACTACTGCATGTAATTATGTAACCTTGACATCTCCATGTACAGTTCTGTCATCCTATTTAGTGGGGTGAGCCCACTAGGCAACAGTTGTTGATAGGAATGATGCTAATGATTTGGACATTGCTGATGTCCACCAAGCTTCCAGCACATCTACTCCAGAGAGTACCTTAATACAGTGTTTAATTGGGAATCTTAGACCAAAATTTGGTAATTAAAGTAACTAAAGAATGGTGTGAAATTTAAATTACCTTTATTAGGAGATAATACTATGGTGGTAGAGAGAATGAATTCTAGGGTCAGATGAGCTGGATGAGAATACCAGAACTTTCACGTATTAGCTGGTATTGAGTCTGTTTGTTGATGTTGACATTATTTTGTTTACTTACTCAAGAATTCATTCATTGACTCTTTCATTCACTCATTCATTTAGTCAGTGTGTGTTGGGCTGGTTAGCAGGCACAGTTCTAGGCACTGAGGTTAAAGAAGTGAACTAGAGGGATCAAGTCCTTGACCTCAAGAGGCTTACATCCTACTGGGGAGACAAAGCAAGCAAAAAGTGGGTACATGACATCAGAGAACAATAAGTCCTATTAAAAAAAATATGAATGAACAATCTGGATCAAATGACTAGGAAGGTGGTTTTGCTGGCAGGGCAGTTAGGGAGTCTTGGAGGAGATGACATGTGGAGGAAGGTAAGGAGGATCCATGCAAGTTGGTTGGTGTTAAAAGTTCAGTGTAGAGGGAACAATGAGTTCAAAGCCTAAATGAATATTTTTATGAAAGATGAATGAAAATTTGTAAGCTCAGCATGTATTTAAGTGCTCGTCAGATATTAGATAATACTTGAAGAAATTTGGATAATTCCATAATGTGTCACCTTTGCTCTAATATACATCTTCCTTTTCATTTTGATCATTTTCCCTCTCTTGAATTCTCCATTATTTTTCCTGTCCTTAGATCCTTTAGGTTGCCCTTTTGTTAATCTCAAGTGAGTTAAACTCTACTTGCAGTGC
Source organism: Cervus canadensis (assembly GCF_019320065.1). Classification (NCBI taxonomy): domain Eukaryota; kingdom Metazoa; phylum Chordata; class Mammalia; order Artiodactyla; family Cervidae; genus Cervus; species Cervus canadensis. The sequence goes on along the minus strand of NC_057419.1, from coordinate 71,165,522 downwards.
TCAAATGCTGTTGCTGTTAGGGGTCCTCTTTTCTTGGTTTTTGCCGTTTTACTCAGCATTTATATACTGCAAGCTATGGCAAATTGATTATCTTTCTAGATGTGGGGCAACTGCCCTCTCTAGGCAGGAATCCACAGCTTCTCTGTGATCATAATAATGGTGATGGACCTGTCCTATGGTGACCTATTATTGTGGTGGGGATATGGTGGGGGAGAAGTGATAAAAATGGTACCAATATATCATTTGAAAGATGGTGCTTCCAGGAAACCCAGAAGACCCAACTAGTCCCCATGCCATAAGCTCCATGTCCCACCATGGTTTTTACTTTACTCTGCCTGATGCTCCCAGAAATCAGAGCAGAGTAATGGTCTGCCTCTGTCTCTGGCTGTGAAAACACTACTAAACATGACCCACTTTTGTTGTATTACTTTCTGCCTTGTTTGGCTGTACAAGACTTACTCTTCACTTTACCAGTGTGTGTCCAGAAAGAAAAAAAAAATCATACACTAATTTGAACACAGAGAGTGTGTGTAGAGATTTGTTCAGTGCAACAGGTTATTGGAGTACTGAAGGATTGGCTAGTAAGAAAGAAAGATGTATTAGTCTGCTCGGGCTGCCATAACAAAATACCATAGACTGGGTGGCCTACACAACAGAAATGTGTTACAGTTCTGGAGGCTGAGAAGTTCAAGTTCAAAGTGCTGGCTGATTTGGTTTCTGGTGAGGGCCCGCTTTCCCACTTCTTGGTGTGTGCTCATGTGACATCTTCTCTATAAGTACGCAAGAGGAGAGAGACTGCAAGCTCTGGTGTCTCTTCTTATAAGAGCACCTCTGTCTTCCTAAGGGTTCTACCCTCATGACTTCATATAAAGCTAATTACTTCCCCAAGGCCCCTCCTCCATGTACCATTACATTCTCAATTAAGGCTTCAAAAAATGAGTTTAAAGAGAATGCATTCAGTCCATAGCAAAAGATAACCACAAAGAATAGGGGAATGGTCGCCATCTCCCCTCGCTGAGAGAGAGCCTCCAAGGAGAAGCTCCCATCCTCCATTCCCAGAGTGAAATCCAGACCTCACTGAGATGGCACCCTGGTAGGACTGGTTGGAAGCCTGCCCTCTGCAATTGGACAGAAATGCCTTGCCCTCTAAGGTATCGGGGACAAGCTGTCCATAAGATGCCTCACCCGAGGCTCTGCTAAAAGATTATCAAGCTGCTGCAGTGCACACTGCCAGAGTCTTCCAAGCAAGCATTAGAGCCAGGGCTCAGAACCCTTTCCTTTGCAGTCTCTCTCCAGCACCCTAAGCATCAGTGCCAGCTAGCAAAGGAAACTATTTCACAGGTCCGGATCCATTTTCAAAAAACAGGCAAACATTTGAATTTAGAATGGGAACGCCATAAGCCAATAGCCATCACGCTGATTAAAGTAAGAATAAATATCAGCAGAAGCAAACTAAGTGATGAATATATTGTTTGTTAGTAGGATAAATTGCTTTCCAGTGCCCTTCTGAGTTTTATCCATCGCTGCACCGTTTGTGCCTAGGGAAAAATTTGGTCCAATAGAGATGCTCAATAAATATTGTTGAATGAATAACCTAATTGCTTCCATTGTTTTCTCTAATGTTTTTTTTTTCTCTTTCTCTTTTTTGACTATAGCCGATGGATGCACAGACTGGTCTGTCGATATCAAGAAATACCAAGTTTTGGTGGGAGAGCCTGTTCGCATCAAATGTGCACTCTTTTATGGTTATATCAGAGCCAATTACTCCCTCGCCCAAAGTGCTGGACTCAGTTTGATGTGGTACAAAAGCTCTGGTCCTGGAGACTTTGAAGAGCCAATAGCCTTTGATGGAAGTAGAATGAGCAAGGAAGAAGACTCCATTTGGTTCCGACCAACATTGCTGCAGGACAGTGGTCTTTATGCCTGTGTTATCAGGTATGCTTTTCATCTTGTTACTGTTGAATCAATGATATCACAGGTTGCTGTCTTATATACCTAGATTTTGTGGCTCTCTGTTTAACCTCAAGGTATTGTCTCAATATTTGTGTGTGTTGCTGCTTTCTAACATTTAGAATCTAAATCATAAAAAGATGGGATTGGAATTTATATTGAGACATTATTTCTGGCTTATGGAGAAAAGAGATACCATCTGGGTATCTACTTATGTTGCCAGAAATTACTAAACACTATGAAATAAAATTTATAGAGGAGGTGAAATGTTGCAAATAAAATGTAAGCAAAGACTTGCAGAAAGGATGCATAGTTTATTGCTAAATGGGTTGTAACATTCTGTTATTGCCCTTCACAGATAGTGCACAGATACCTCTGGTTCACACACATCTGCAAAGATGATTTAAGTAACATGTATGTGCACAGAAAGCGGAAAGCAGCCTTGCCTTGGTAGAAGTACAGAGACTATGTTCCAGATCATTTTGTTAACTAAAAGTGCTGTGTGTGCGCTCTTATGCGCTCAGTCATGTCTGACGCTTTGTGATCCCATGGACCGTAGCCCACCAGGCTCCTCTGTCCATGGGATGCTCCAGGCAAGAATGCTAGAGTGGGTTGCCATTTCCTCCTCCAGGGGATCTTCCCGACCCAGGGATTGAACCCACATCTCCTGGTCTCCAGCATTGGCAGGCGGATTCTTTTACCTCTGAGCCACCTGGGAAGCCATAAAAGTGCTGAGTCAATACAAAAATATTTTGGGTCCCCCTATGCCTTTACTCCACAAAGAAACTGATCACACATCTACATATCTTTGTCTGCTTTTGGAAGAGATGTATGTACTTTGCTTAATGATAATGCATTGAGACAATAGCTATGTATCATATTAGCAGTGAAAAATCTCAGTTTAAGCATTTAGCCCCACATGGGCTGTGAATCACACCCTGCATGAATGCTTGCAGATGTCATTAGACTATAAGAACATTGGCATAGCAGGGTATAGGCATATAGAAAGAGGGTTTAAATTGATTCCTTTGTGTCCCTATTTCAACTTACTAAGAGAAAGCCAAATCTAAAGCAGTTGATTCTCAAGTTGGAGAAACTCTCAGAATCATCTAGTATCTTTTTCAAATCAAAATTCAACTTTCACTTCTGAAATTCTCATTGGCAGCTATTATTCCTCTAGCATAAGGATTGTGTCTCCCACTCACCATCAACCTAAAAGAATTACTTTTATGAAGAGTCGTGGCTGCAGGTATGTTAGGTTGTCAAAATGGGTGAAAGCCACATGAAAGTTAAATATAAATTTATCTTTTAAACACTGTCAACATATAAGTTAGAGTTAACTTTGGAAAATAAAAATGAATGCAAATAAAGTTCTGCTTGGGAAAAATGTCGAATGAATTATATTAATAAAATAACAAATGCATTATTCCTTTGTCAGCTTTTGTTCTTTCCCTTAAAAATGGGAATCCAACCCTTTTATGTTTCAGCTTAATTCTTAATAGAAGTAGTTTTTGTAGGTACAATGATAATTAATTGCCATATTATGTTGGCAAAGAGCCAACTCATTGGAACAAACCCTGATGCTGGGAAAGATTGAGGGCAAGAGGAGAGGGGGGCAACAGAGAATGAGATGGTTGGATGGCATCACCAACTCAATGGACATGAGTTTGAGCAAACTCCAGGAGAAAGTAAAGGACAGGGAAGCCTGGCGTGCTGCAGTCCATGGGGTCACAAAGAGTCGAACACGACTGAGTGATTGAACAACAATATAGTTAGAGAATACTGTTTGTACTGGCTATTCCTACTTGAATAATAATAATTTGATTTAATTTCACATCTGCATTTCTTTAAGAAACATGATTTCTGATTATTTATGTGTGTGTAGAGGTGACTCTTTAAGATAGACCAATTTATGTCCTCCTTTATCTGAGATTAGACTTGAGCTGAGTGTCCACAGTCTAACATTTCATTCCATTATTTATTATTGATGGGAAAATAGTGATGTGTTCAGATTAGTAACCTGAATTTCTAAAGCACTGAAGTTGCCATTCTTTGATGTATTTAAATATACATATTGGTCCAATGCTCTGAGAAATTGTACTAAAATGTCTCTGAATTTGTAGTTGCAATAATGAATGAAGGTCACAAAATTTTGAAACCATAACATTTGTCATATGTCCATGTGTCTACATTTTAATGGAAGGTGAAAGTAAAACAAAAACACCTTTAAGTTTTATATGTGTCAAGTGGTATTCTAGAGGAAGCAATGAACTGCAGAAAAGATGCTTTTGTCCCTGGAATTCGAGTGTTCCAATTGATTTGAAGCTAGTGTTGATCTGACTCCCTTTTCCAATTTGAAAAGCAGGACTCACAATCATTATAAACAGCAGTTTAAGTAGAATGACTTGCTTTTGATGTGAAGGGAGCCCAGGGCTGTTAGTTGAATCATTGACACTTTGACACGTTGTTAGCTCTCAGGTCACACAATTGTCACCATTAGTTTTTAAATAATTCACTTACAAAGAGTTTCAGAAGTTTGAAAACGTTAGCTGCTACTCCAAGGCTCTAGTCTTTCTGATAAGTGCTCTGTGTTATTAACTTATCAATGAAATGGTTTAACGAGTGTTTTCACGTACAACATTTACACCTAAATGGTGTGGTGGTTTAGTCGCTGTCTTGTCCGACCCTTGAGACCTCATGGACTGTAGCCTGCCAGGCTTCTCTGTCCATGGGATTCTCCAGGCAAGAATACTGGAGTGGGTTGCCATTTCCTTCTCCATTACACCTAAATATGTACAATTAAATGATGTAAATAATGCAAACACCTAAAATTACTCTCAGTAGAATGAATAAGAGCTTTCCTACTCCCTTCTGTAAGTAGCCATTTTGGACAGAATAATACCACATCATTCTTTGTTCTGTAGTACCTGGCTCTTTACTCAATTTTCTCCTCCTTGAATGTTTATTTTTACATGAAAAAGTGAGTGAAGGAGATGTGTAATAATTTCTTTTTTTTTTCCTTTCATTGCCATTTAATGAATAAGTTTACTTTTTAAAAGAAAAATGTTTTTCTTATCCTCTTGACTCCCAATTTTTAAATACCCCTCTTCGGAGTTATACCCTTTTAACAGTTTCATATGCATATCTGGCTGGTACTCATGTAAGCAATTTAATGCCTCCTGTATTGTAACAGACTAAGTTGTTTGTCACTCTGTTTTTTGACTGAAATTTTATTTTGTAGATTCATATGCATTTGCAAGATATAGTATAGGGAGGTCCCATGAATCCTTTAGCCAGTTTCCATCAGCAGTGACAGTTTGCAAAACTATAGTACAAAATCATAATCAGAATATTGATGATGCTACATTCAAGATACAGAACAATGTCATCACCTCCAGGATCCCTTCTGTTGTCCATATTCACTTCCCTACCCCAGTCCCAAATCCCTGGCAAACAATAATCTGTTCTCCATATCTACTTTTTGAATGTTTTATAAATGGAATCATAGAGGATATCACCTTTTGGAACTGGGTTTTTCAGTCAACATAATTTCTTTGAAATTCACCCAGGTTGTTCAACGTAGTCTGTTCTTATTTACTGTTAGGTAATGTTACATGATGTGGACATTACCACAGTGTTTATTCACTCATTGAAGGACGTCTCTGTTGTTTCCATTTTTGGTTATTGAAAATAAATCTTCTATGAATACCCATGTACATTTTTAGTGAATATAAGTTTTCATTTATCTGCAATAGATGCTCTAGAGTGAACTTAAGTTGTATGATAGTTGCATGTTTAGTCATATAAGAATTGAAAGTCACTCAGTCATGTCCGACTTTTTGCGACCCCATGGACTGTATAGTCCGTGGAATTCTCCAGGCCAGAATACTGGAGTGCATAGCCTTCCCCTTCTCCAGGGGGTCTTCCAACACAGGGATCAAACCCAGGTCTCCCACATTGCAGGTGGATTCTTTACCAGCTGAGCCACAAGGGAAGCCTGAGAATACTGGAGTGGATAGCCTGTCCCTTCTCCAGTGGATCTTCCTGACCCAGGAATCGAACCGGGGTCTCCTGCATTGCTGGCAGAATCTTTACCAACTGAGCTATCAGGGAAGCCCCATCATATAAGAAACTGCCGTATTATTTTCCAGAGTAGCAGTACCATTTTATTACATTCCCACCAGCAATATGCGAGTGATCTGGTTTATCCACATGCTTGCAGCATTTGGTATTGTCACTATTTTTCATTGTACCCATCAGTATATCTTGATATCTCATGATTTTAATTTTCATCTCCCTAATGGCTAATGGGATTTTGTGTGCTGATTTGCCATTTCTGTGCTCATCAGTGAAATATCTGTTTATGTCTTTTGCCCATTTTATAACTGAATTATTTGTGAGCTAACCATTGAGTTTTGAGAATTCTTTATATATCCTAGGTAGTAATCCTCTTTTGGATATGTGGCTTGCAAATACTTTCTGTCAATTTGTAGTTTGTCTTTTCATCCTCTTAACAGGTTTTTTTGCAGAGGAAAAGTTATTTTTTTCCTTTTATGGATTGTGCTTTTGGTATGAAATATAGGAACTCTTTCCATAGTCTATATCCTTAAACTTTTCTTTTTAAAATTATTGGAGTTTTTACCACTAGTTTCATAGCTTTAAATTTTACTCTCTGCTCCATCTTGAATTAATATTTATATAGGGTATAAAGTTTATTTTGGTCAAGGTGTAGCTTTTTGAATAGATGTCCAGTTGCTCCAGCATCATTTGTTGAAAACATCTAGCTTCCTCCATGGAATTACTTTTGCACATTTATACAAAATCCATTGGGTGGATTTGTGTGGGCAGCAGAGGATGAGATGGTTAGATGGCATAACTGGCTCAATGGATATGAATTTAAGCAAACTTCCGGAGATAGTGGAGGACAGAAGAGCCTGGTGTACTACAGTCCATGGAGTTGCAGAGTTGGATATGACTTAGGAACTGAACAACAACCAGTTTCTAGATTCCGTATTATATACCTTTGATCTATGTGCCTGTTCCTTGGCCAGTACCACTCTGTCTTGGTTAATGTGGCTATAGCTATATAGTAGGACTAGATACCTTTCTTTTCAAGATTCTTTTAACTGTTGTAGGGCCTGTTCTTCTCCAGATAAATTTTAGCATAAGCTTATGTATGTCTACAAAAAAAAATAACAAAAACATACTGGAATAATATTGATAGGAATTGAATTAAACCTATATAACTCAATTTGAGGAAAATTGTTGTCTTTATGTTGGAACCCACAATCTATGAGTGCAGTAGGTCTCTGCATTTATTTAGGATTTCTTCTTCATCAGCACTTTGTATTTTTCAGCATACAATCCTGTATACATTTTGTGAAATTTATACATAAGTGTTTCATTTTCTTTGGTGTATTTCTAAATGATAGGGCCTTTTGAGTTTCATTTTCACTATGTACATTGTTAGCATTGTTAGAAGTATGATTGATTTTTTTTTGGAGTAAGGCTGCTTTACACTGCTGTGTCAGCTTCTGCTATAGAACAAAGTGAATCAGACAGAAGGATGATTGATTTTTCTGTGTTAATTTCTTTCTAAAAGAGTACTTTTCCAAATTACATATATATAATGTATTTTATCTAGTATCTAGTTCCATTGTCCAAGTCTTGATTTTCTCTTTAGAGACTAATTCTTCTTTCTCATCTATCAAAAGGTGCTCAGTTAAATCCATTTACTCAGTCATCCATTTCAGAAACATCGACTGATCACCAGGTGATATGCTAATGCTAGAATTACAAAGACTCTAAAAGAAACATGTTTTACCTTCAAATCGTTTGCATGAGAGAAAATAAGTGTGCAATAAATTATTATAGATACTGTGGTCACAGTTTAAAATAGAATGGGGTTGTCTCAAGATAAAGCAGCTGCCTTCCTCACAGTCCTCCCCCTTACAATTGAAAAGGCAGATATAATCCAACAAAGAAACATAGCAGGTTGTGTGAAAGGTGGTAAGAAGGATTGACTAGGAACCTCAAGGCTGGAGACATAACATGACCACACTGCTTCAGTTAACCATCCAGATAATATTGGCAGGACCAAAGCAGGCAGCTTTGGTCCCTGTGCTATGGCATCAGAGAAGACTCTTGAGAGTCCCTTGGACATCAAAGAGATCAAACCAACTAATCCTAAAGGAAATCAACCCTGATTATTCATTGGAAGAATTGATGCTAGAGCTGATGAAAGTGAAAGAGGAGAGTGAAAAAGTTGGTTTAAAGCTCAACATTCAGAAAACTAAGACCATGGCATCTGGTCCTATCACTTCATGGCAAATAGATGGGGAAACAGTGGCAAATTTTTTTGGGGGGGGCTCCAAAATCACTGCAGATGGTGACTGCAGCCATGAAATTAAAAGACGTTTGTTCCTTGGAAGGAAAGTTATGACCAACTTAGACAGCATATTAAAAAGCAGAGACATTGCCAACAACGGTCCGTCTAGTCAAGACTATGGTTTTTCCAGTAGTCGTGTATGGATGTGAGAGTTGGACTATAAAGAAAGCTGAGCGCCAAAGAATTGACGCTTTTGAACTGTGGTGCTGGAGAAGACTTGTTCTGCAAGGAGATCCAACCTGTCCATCCTAAAGGAAGTCACTCCTAAATATTCATTGGAAGGACTGATGTTGAAGCTGAAACTCCAATACTTTGGCCACCTCACACAAAGAGTTGATTCTTTGGAAAAGACCCTGACGCTGGGAGAGATTGGGGGCAGGAGGATAAGGGAAAGACAGAGGATAAGATGGTTGGATGGCATCACTAACTCAATGAACATGAGTTTGAGTAAACTTCAGGAGTTGGTGGTGGACGGGGAGGCCTGGCGTGCTGCAGTTCATAGGATCGCAAAGAGTCAGACATGACTGAGCCACTGAACTGAACTGATAATCCAATATTTTTTTTTTAAATAAAAACTATTGGTGACTATGCACCATGTCAGATCTGTTAAATACCAATGTCAGGTGATTCTTTTTTAAAAAAATTAATTTATTTATTTTAATTGAAGGCTAATTACTTTACAGTATTGTGGTGGTTTTTGCCATACATTGACATGAATCAGCCATGGGGGTACATGTGTTCCCCATCCTGAACCCCCCTCCCACCTCCCTCCCCATCCCATCCCTCAGGGTCATCCCAGTGCACCAGCCCTGAGCACCCTGTCTCATGCATCACACCTGGACTGGTGATCTATTTCACATATGATAATATACCTGTTTCAATGCTATTCTCTCAAATCACCCCACCCTCGCCTTCTCCCACAGAGTCCAAAAGTCTGTTCTTTACATCTGTGTTTCTTTTGCTGTCTCGCATTTAGGGTCATCGTTGCCATCTTTCTAAATTCCATATATATGTGGTAATATACTGTATTGGTGTTTTTCTTTCTGACTTACTTCACTCTGTATAATAGGCTCCAGTTTCATCTACCTCATTAGAACTGATTCAAATGCATTCTTCTTAATATCTGAGTAATATTCCATTGTGTATATGTACCACAGCTTTCTTATCCATTCATCTGCCAATGGACATCTAGGTTGCTTCCATGTCCTGGCTATTGTAAACGGTGCTCTGATGAACATTGGTGTACACACATCTGTTTCAATTCTGGTTTCCTCTGTGTGTATGCCCAGCAGCGGGATTACTGGGTCATGATGTTTCTTATATGCAGTCAGTTTATTAATCATTGCTCCCTGATTCTTCTTATTATTCCACTAGCTTCACTTAATAAGTATTTAATGACTCAAAAAATAATTCCAAACATTTTCACCAGCACTAGAAGAAGTATATTTTCAGTTTCCTAATAGTCCCCTCTTTCTGTTTGTCCAAAAGACACATTGACTTCAACATGTACCAAAATGTATTTTGATACTTACTTCAACAAAGCTGTCTCCTCCTCAGATGTTTCCTTTTTTTAATGCATAGAATCATGTTATTCCAGCAACACTATCTAGAAAATTATCATTTATCATTCTTTACATTGTCTTAATTGCTTCCTAGATCTGTCCGATCTACAATTAGAAATGTCTTTTGGATTTATTTTTTGTTGTTCATGCTAATTTCTACTCTGTCCTCTTAAATGAGGACACTGTGAGTGCACTGTCCTCTTAAATGATTTTTCTGCCTCCAGATTTTTCCTGTTAGTGTTACCATTCCTCACTGCTGTGGAATTACGTGTCCACAACAGAGATCTTATTAAATTTCTCTACCTAAAAGTTCTTAATGGGCCCTATTACCCAATATGAAGTCTGAAGACTTTGTTTGACATACATGTTCCTTTATAACCCAGCTGTAAATTTTCCTTCTAGACTCATCTTTGGTGTTTGTCTCCATGGATACTTTGTGCTATGGTCTCACCATCCTGCCTACTGTTTGCAGATTAAAGTATAAATTTACCTTACTCTTTTACTTTTTGTTCCTTCATCTGAAATCCCATTTTTTCACTGCTATCTGAAGAATGTAGAGCTATTTCTTATAGAAGATCCAGTATGTGTTCATTGTCTTTCTACTTCTATCAAACTGCTCCAAAGACAATTGTTTCAGTTATCTATTATGTGGGGAAAACACTTCCAAACCAAGGGGTTAGAAATAGCAACTATTTAATTTACATACGATTCTGCAATGTGGGCTGGACTTGACTGGGTGGGTTGTCTGCTGATTTTGACCATAGTCACTTGAGGCTGGAATCAACTGGATACAGGATTTGCTCTGTCGTAATCCTCAGGGCCTCCATGTGGTCTTTCCAGCTGTCTCTCCAGCAAGATAACCAGGCAGTTTATATGGCAACTCAGATAGTATGGAGACTTATCAAGCATCTATTTGTATCAGGCTTACTAATATCCAATTAGTCAAGTCTAGAGCTAATAGGGAAGAAAACTTTACAAGAGCTTGAATTGCACAAGATGTGGTTTTTTGGTGGGACCACCAAAATAACAGTACAGCAGAGTCTGCCCGTTAGCTTCTAGTAATCCATGCCCTGACACATACAAAATATACTCACCCTATTCCTAAGAGCCCTGGAATCTTATCATGACCTCAAGATAAGGCCAAGATAAGGCCAAAAGTCCAGGATCTCATTCTTGTCTTGTTCAGTCACTCTTTCGTGTCTGATTCTTTGCAACCCCATGGACTGCAGCATGGCAGGCTTCCCTGTCCTTTACCATCTCCAGGAGCTTGCTCAAACTCATGTCCATTGAGTCGGTGATGCCATCCAACAACCTCAAACTCTGTCATCCCCTTCTCCTCCCACCTTCAATCTTTCCCAGCATCAGGGTCTTTCCCAATGAGTCAGTTCTTCGCTTCAGGTGACCAAAGTATTGGAGCTTCAGCCTCAGCATCAATCCTTCCAATGGATATAGGGTTGATTTCCTTTAGGATTGACTGGTTGGATCTCCTTGCAGTCCAAGGAACTCTCAAGATTCTTCTCCAGCACCACAGTTCAAAAGCATCAATTCTTCAGTGTTCAGCCTTCTTTATGGTCCAACTCTCACATCCATACATGACTACTGGAAAAACCGTAGCTTTGACTAAATGGACCTTTGTCAGCAAAGTGATCACTGCTTTTTATATGCTGTCTAGGTTTGTCATAACTTTTCTTCTAAGGAGCAAACGTCTTTTAATTTCATGGCTGCAGTCACCATCTGCAGTGATTTTGGATCCCAAGAAAATAAAGTCTGTCACTATTTCTATTGTTTCCCCATTTATTTGCCATGCATGAGTGATGGGACAGGATGCCATGATCTTAAAAACTGATGCCATGAGTTTTTTGAATGTTGAGTTTTAAGCCAGATTTTTCACTGAATCTCATTACCTATGTGTGAATGAGGTTCTTCATGCCTAATTCCTTGAGTACAGCTCTTCAGGAGTTGCTCCTCTTGAAGCCTGTGAACTCGAAAGACTTGTTATCTCGCCCTTATACACCCAACATTCTGTAGTCAGACAGGAATAAGATAACTAAACTAAATAATCCTATTTAAAGTGGGTGGAAGGTGGGGAGGGATGTGGGAGGTGGGTAGGGATGGGGGGACACATGTACTCCTGTGGCTGATTCATGTCAATGTATGGCAAAAACCACCACAATATTGTAAAGTAATTAGCCTCCAATTAAAATAAATAAACTTAAAAAACAAAACAAAACAAACAAACAAACAACAAAAAAACGAAAATGGGTGGAAGGTACAGAGCAGTTACTGTCCTATAGCCATTCTGAAATCCAACTAGGCACACATCAGTAGTTTTTTGGTTAGGGCCCAGTTCTGCTTAGCGGGATTGATTCTCTGTGGTTCTTGGGTCCATCCTCTTTTTTTTTTTTTAACTTAAACTTTATCAACAAAGTAGTAAGATTCCTTAAAATGCTGCGCACCTTTTATGTATTCAATTATGTAGCTGTTCCATTTAACAGAGGCGACACCCACAACATTTGGGTTGGCCAAAAAGTTCCTTTGTTTGGGGTACATTGTTCAATAAAGATCTTCATGAAAGTGAAAAATGTCTTGCATTTCTACCTAACCCTGAATGAGCTTTTGGGCCAAAGCAATATATTTAAGACTAATATCTCTCTACTTTCAAGTCAGGATGCTGGAAGGCAGTACCCCGAATTCTTAGACACCCCTTTGCTCAGCTAGTGTTAGTGTATGCCTCATAGAACTTCACAGCTAAGTATCTTAGGGTTTTCCTCCAAGACCCTTTAAGCAACCTTTTATGGATGATAGAGTATGCATAGCATCCCAAACTTACTACCACTGATATGATTTTCCCTCAGAATCAATGTGAGATAGTGTTTGTCACTGAGAATGTACCCACAAGATAGTTACTGAATAAAATACTTAGTGATTGGAGCTAGTGTTCTTAGAGTGCCTTGTAAAAAACACTGGCATAGCCAAAATTACACCATTCACTGATTCCTATCATTTTCCAGAAAAAGGTAAAACAATTCTGTTTCTTAAGACATCTTTTCTGAAACTAACACCAGTTATGAACTGCTTTTGGTGTTCCAGTTTTATTCTCTCCCTGTATTAGACCTTCCCTGTCACCAGGTGGAAGTAAATGGTACTAAGTTAGGCCTAAAAGACCAACAAGGAACAGCTTTTAGTAGAAATAATTTTTCATTCATTTTAATCTGTATGATAGTGTATAATTTTAGTATGTATTACTGTTTCATGTCATTGTTGCTTAAAAATCAAGTCATTTGGGATCAAAGGATAAATAACATTAGCATCATTTTAGAAAGCCTTCAACATTAATGCCACAAGGAGTCTTCATTTGTTCCAGGGCAATCAAAGTGCATATAAATGTTTTATAACCTACCCAGAAATCTTAATGATCAGATGCATATGTGTCTCAAGGACCTGAAGTAGTTTCACTTTTTGGTCTCCTAATTGTTAAACTACCTCTTTTGATTGAAACCACAGTATACCCTTGAGAATATCACCTATAATTTATAGGTTATAAAAAATGCAGTTAAGCCCTACATAAGGTAGCCCTTTAAACAATCCATATACAATTGAAAGTCTTTAAAATAAGGTTTCAAGTCTGGATGCAGTGTCTTTTTATGGATGATAAACTGAAATTGCAGCCCTGCACATCAGTTATTCTTTCTGTTATCTTTTGGTGGGAACCTGTGCTTCTTGCCATTATAGGCCTCAAAGAGAATTTTCGGTTGTATAATTCTGATAATACTTGGAGATTGTGCGGAGGTGGTAAATCAACCTAGATCCGATACTGAAGTTTACCCTTCTTTCCATGCCTGAGACATGAAGATGTTTTCTAGAAGGATCAAACTATATTTCAATAGGGCAATGATAAGCCAGATTGTTGTCTTGAGTGCTTTCTTTTCAGAAACAACAAACCCAATTGTTGCAAGTAAAAACCTAAAGCTGTGTGAATTGCCTAGTCAGTTTATGGGTTTTTTAAAGCATCCTGAAAATAAATGCACTCAGCAGCCATTTTTTTTTAATATTAAGAAGATGAAATAAATTCTGCTCAACTGATGTTGGGATAGTTTCTTAGATCACTGATTAAGAAAAATGTTGAACTTCTTCAAATCAATGGTGGCAGGTTCAGGGAAGGGAGACTTATAAATTTTCTGCAAAAAGTATCAAACCAGTATGGAATTGGTGGGCTATTGAAAAAAGATATATTTGTAAAATAATTAGGTGCATAAAGTTTAATTCTGAGTTCTATACACTTTTATTTTTTTCTACTTTAGGTAAAATGAATCACTATGAGCCCTTTTCAGTCATGGCTATAATGTGTACATTTATCATATTTTGCAAATATTACTAAATGTCTGTGACATGACATAAATGATATGCACCATGAGGAAATTTTAAAATTGGAAACAATATGCGTGCCAGTCCTAGAGGCCATTGACAGTCTAGTAAGACTATTGGTGGTTATACTTTCGTACTCTGATTATTTTTTATTTATAAAAAATTTTCTTTAAAAAAAGGGGGACTGCTAATATTGGTGCAGGAACAAAGATAAAGTGGATAAATTTGAATACAATTACCCAAGGTTCTTTCTCAGTCTAATTTTATGTCTGGTTCCCAAGTGAAAAATAGTAACAATAACCTAATGACTGTAGAGAAGACAATAAAGAGACTGTTTACAGAAGGGCTCACAAAGAGCTTATAATTTGAGCAGGACTTTGAGAAATAAACACATGGCTAGGGGAAGTATAATGGAGAAAGTTTTCCCTGTCAGAAAGGTCTCTTGACAACACAGATGTAGAGAACAAGTATATGGACACCAAGGGTGAAAGGGGGTGGGTGGGATAAATTGGGAGATTGAGATTGATGTATATACATGATGGATACTATGTATAAAATAGACAGCTAATGAGGACCTACTGTATAGCACAGGGAACTCTACACAATGCTCTGTGGTGACCTAAATGGAAATAAAATCCAAAAAAGAGGGGATGTATGTATATGAATAGCTGATTCATTTTGCTGTACAGTGGAAACTAACTCAACATTGTAAAGCAGCTATACTCCAATAAAAATTGTTTTTAAAAAGACTAATATAAGAAAAATTAAACAATGACCTAGAACAAGGGTTGGCAAACTATTTTCTCTAAGGGGTCAGATGGTATAAATTTTAGCATTTACAGACAATATCTCTGTTGCAGATATTCAACTCTGCTGTCGTAGCAGGAAGGAGTCACAGACAATACATAAAGGAATGAGTTTGGCTATGCTCAAAAAACCTTTCCAAAGTGATGGAGGTATTTAGCCTGCAGGCTAACGTTTGCTGACCTCTGATCTAGAAAATGGCTTGCAACCTGCATATAGTTAAGCCAAGAGTAGAAACTGCGGTTGTTATTCACAAAGGCAAAAAGAAAAACACAGTCTATTCATAACAGAGTGATTAGATCAGTTTTGTTGGAAGATGGGGTTTTGGAGATATGATGAAAGAGAAGACTTGTAAAGATGGGTAAAACAGATGCTAAGACCTAAATGGCAGATAAGTATAAAGCAAGGATTAGAAAGGTAAAGCAGTTTTTTCAGAATTATGTTGCAGAAAGTATGCGAATGTTTACAGAAATGGGAATGTAGAAAACAGGTGTGGAGTTTTTGCAATAATTAGGCCGTGGAGTTATGGGGACTATGGTTAGAGTATGAATGGTAGGAATAACAAGGAAAAAAAGGTTCAAGATCACTTTTGGAAGTTAAAAATATATCACAGATAGTGCTTTACTGGATGTTGCTATGGGAAACAAATAAAAGGAAAAAAAGACAAGCAAGAGGTACATCATACTAGTTTTCCAGTATAAACCTAAACTTTTTCACTGCAAAATCTGAGGGTCTTGGTAAATAAAATCGCCTTAGTTTTAAACCATTATTCTCGGGAAGTCTTAAATAGAGTTCTCTACCATTGCTCCTTGACACAGCACTTGAAGAAAGAGATCTGGGGTCCTTTCTAGGTTCTGTGTTAGTCTACTTACTAGTCTTTAAAAAAAATTGAAATCCATACTTCATTCAGGTTTCTTTTTTAGACCATTAGCTCCGTAAGGGCAGAGATTTAACATCTGCTTCATCTTCGCGTCTCTGGTTATGCATATATGACCACTGAGATCTGAGCAAAGAAAAATGTTTTGATCAGTTGTCAGGTTTGGGAACAGGCTATTTGTATATAACAAGAATTTAGAAGTAACAGTAGTTTAAGTGCAAGAAACTTTCTGCTCAAAGGTTCCAGAATCAAAATTCCAGATACAGGCAGTTTGGAGCTTACATGATGTCTATTGTCTAGGTCTCAGGTTTGTTTTCTATCCCCGCTCTGTCCTCCCTGGGGTATGATCTTCATCTTTGTTTTCCAAGATGAAGCTCTGTACGTCATCTCCATGTTAATATAAGCAGCAGTATGTAATGAAAGGAACAAATAACATGGCTCTTTCTGCTTTAAGAACAAGACACAGAGGTTATCTGCCTAACTTCTCCTTACATCTCATGGGCTAGAACTAGTTCACATAATTATTAATACATCAAATGGTATTGGTGGCTGGGATATGTAGTTTTATTAGTAGTACCCATATGCTTCCTAACAATATAGAGGTCTATTACTGGGGATCTTAAATTATTTCCCTAAAAAACAAAAGCCCAAGACAGGGATTCTTGTGCAAATGGTCTACTGAGGAGTATACTCAGCATTACACCTACAGGGGAAAAAGCCAGGAAAAGAAGAGTTTTCAAAAGTCTAGACTCATCCTGATCCCACAGGGAGCTGTGAAACATAAACTGCACCACATAATTTATCCTCCCTTGAAGCAAAGGGGCAGGGCCTGGACTTTGCAGTCGTCCCCATCCAGACGGCTCTTGTCATGCTAAGGTGAGTCTCTAGGGAAGGATAGAGGTGTGGGCTTATCCAGTCAACACTCACAGCGGCTGAGGTATGGGTACCTGCTGGTGAAGCAATTCTGAGTGGAACACCAAAAGTATCTGCTACACTAAGGAAGAAGGGGAAACAGATATTGAGGGGAAATTAGTAGCTGATTTTGGCACAGCAAAGAAGCATCCCTCCACAAATATTGTAATGACTCAATATCTTGTTTTTGCTAAGTGAAACTGTGTAAGTGTTAGTCGCTCAGTCCTGTCTGACTCCTTGTGACCCCATGGACTGTAGCCCATCAGGCTCCTCTGTCCATGGGATTCTCCAGGCAAAAATACTGGAGTGGGCAACCATGCCCTTTTTCCAGGGGATCTTCCTGAACTGGGGATTGAACCCATGTCTCCTGCATTGCAGGCAGATTCTTTACCAGCTGAGCCACCAGGAAATCCCCAATTTTGTGCCTTGCATGTGGTAAACATTCTGTCAGTGTTTGTTGAATGAATAATGAATATTCTTGTAAAAATTTTATTTATTTATTTTAATTGGAGGATAATTGCTCTTACCTTACAATATTGTGATGGTTTTTGCCATACATCAACATGAACTGGCCAGAGGTATACATGTGTCCCCTCCATCCTGAACCCCCTCCTGCCTCCCTTCCCACGCGATTCCCTCCAGGTTGTCACAGAACACTGGCTTTGGGTGCCCTGCTTCATGCATTGAACTCACACTGGTCATCCATTTTACATATGGTAATGTACATGTTTCAATGCTATTCTCTCACATCATCCCCTCCTCTCCTCTCAGTGAATCCAAAAGTCTGTTTAAGTCTGTCTCCTTTGCTACCCTGCACATAGGATCATTGGTGCCATCTTTCTAAATTCCATATATATGCACTAATGTATGATTTTTGTCTTTCTCCTTCTGACTTACTTCACTCTATATAATAGGCTTTAGGTTCATCCACCTCATTAGTACTGACTCAAATGCATTCCTTTTTATAGCTGAGTAATATTCTATTGTGTATATGTACCACAACTTCTTTACCCATTCATCTGCTGACGGATATCTAGATTGCTTCCATGTCCTAGCTATTGTGTACATAGTGCTAGTAATTCATATTCTTGAGCAAACTTCTATTTTTTTTATTTGCACAGTCTTCCTTCTTTAACACTTCTGAAAGGATTAAGCAGTATTAATATTCTGAATACTACCATACCTACCCCCAACATATGCGTATGCATCATACCCTCAACACTCTCCCTCTGCCCAGAATCACTCAGAGCCAATTATGATTTACCTCATCAACATTCCTGAAGAAGGATTGGCTGTTCTCACAAATACTTCTAGTTCTGGTTCCAGGAAAACGTCTCATCCTCCAGGAAAGGAATAGATACTAGCTTACTCTCATTAGGATATATACACATTTCATGTAGTCATCTCTAAAGCTTAGTGAAGAATCAGTAAGACCTTTGTCATCAGTTACCATGGCCTCGATTTCTTCAGGTTTTACAGTAGCATTTCCGGCTTTCAGGCAGGTCTCCATTTAGTAACTGCTTCATGATATAGAATCTAACGTTATAAAATGAAAACTTAAAAATTAATTGAATAAGAACTTAACTGATTGCTTTATATCTCACAGTTACAGATCCCCATTTTCCTATGAATGATATAAAAGATAGTTGTATAAAAGAGTCAGGGTTATAGAGTAAATGAGTAATATTTGCAATATGGTCCAGTGGTTTCAGGAAAATGTTTTGTATTGCCCTAAAGGCCAAAAAGAAACAAAGGAAAAGAAATAAAAACATCACTTTAAATCAATATCACATCGTTAGCTATAGTTCATATTATAGAAGGCTGACTTCAGTAAGATAGTTTATTCTTTCGTGTAAAGTAAATTTAAGCCATGCAATCTTGAACTTGTATGATAGTTTCAGGGTTTCTCAGGCCCCAGTTGGAGAGCTTAGCATGTGGTTTCCATTCACAAGGTCACTCCACAGTCCTAGTGCAGCCATAGAACTGAATTTTAAATGTTATTTAATTTGAATAGCCACATGTGGCTCTTAGCCTTTGTTTTGAAATGGTGAAATCAAATCATTATTGGCTTTTTCCTATAATATGTTTATATTATAGTTATATTTTGCCTAGAGTCCTGTAAGGTAGATGTGTAAAGGATATTAGACCACAAAGCTGATATTTAGAAATACTGAAAATCAAACTGGTTCCTCTGTGTACTCACTGATGCTTATGAAAATTCATTTAAAAATTATAATTAGGTGATGGATGTATTATCTTAATGTTGGTAGTCATTCCACAGTATATATATATGTATCAAATCATCACATAGTGCACTTTAAATGTGTACAGTTATATTCATTAATTACCCCTCAATAAAGTTTTTTAAAAGATTTTATAATTTACTTATTTTCTTAACATTAAAAGGAGACTTTCCTTTCTTTGCCTCAAATAAGTAAGGTTATACACAATTATTATTTCAGTTCATTTTGATGGCATTGTATTTGAAGAATGATTACAATAATCTAGCAACAAATTTTCAGTCGATCTGTCCTAGTATTGAGAGCTAGGCTGTCTTTCTCGTCTTGACATTGTAAACCAATCCACTAATGGCAAACTACCCAATGATGTACATAAAACAGAAATATTATTTCTGTTACTGACAAAGCTCTCAAATAGTTTGCACTGAAGTTGATATGATTCAACTGGATAGGAATTTTTGATACTGTATTCATCCTGAATTTAATGAATTTTCTAGTAGATTATGAAGTGTCTACTCTGCACCAGCTATTGGACTAGCTATTGAGAGCATAGCAGTGAATTAAGCAAGACTAAGTTCTTCCTAGAACTGGAAGTCTAGAACTGGAACTTCCTAGGCTGGAAGTCTATTCTAGAAGAGAGTCTTTCACACAGTATTTGCTTGCGCCCTGGTTTTTAAGAAGGAAAAGATTAGGGTGCCTTAAAATCAGCTAACAAACCAACCTAGCCCACTTGGTGTATAGGCTCACCCTCAAAGTTTGCACTCCTCTAATTGAAATCCAAATATTTCTGGGGTTACACTAAGGAGTGTGCCACAAAGTTATTTTGAAGGGAATTCATCTCCAGAACATCAACTTCCATATGTATTCTTATATAAAATTGCCTGATAATTCACAGTAGCACTTCGTTCACTTTACGGAAGGGAAATTGTATTATGATGTATTGGATGCAAAATGGACTTAGGTGCCAAACAAAGGCATAGTCGGAAATATTAGTTTGAAAATCTCAAGGCCACTTAAGCTCAGAGATCTTCTCCTGCCTGTCTTACAGTATTGCTGATAAGTTTGAAGCTTAATCCAAGTTGATATACTCTTAATTCAGAGCAGCCAACATATAGTATAATTATGCTATACATATAGTACACAACACATACACAGCATATAATAGTGATACAAAAAGGAAAGTGAAAGTGTTAGGCTGTGAGTCACTCAGTCATGTCTGATCCTTTGCAACCCCGTGGCCTGTAGCCTGCCAAGCTCCTCTGTCCATGGAATTTTCCAGATAAGAGTACTGGAGTGGGTTGCCATTCCCTTCTACAGGAGATCTTCCCAAGCCAGGGATCAAACCCAGATCTCCAAAATTGCAGGCAGAATCTTTATCATCTGAGTCACCAGGGAAACCCCAGTAGTGATACAAATTAGATGTAATTGGAATGTTTTATAGAACTGTCATGGGCTTCCCAGGTGGCGCTAGTGGTAAAGAACCCACCTGCCAATGCAGGAGATATAAGAGATGTGGGTTTGATCTGTGGGTTGGGAAGATCCCCTGGAGGAGGAAATGGCAACCACTCCAGTATTCTTGCCTGGGAAATCCATTGGTCAGAGGGGCCTGACAGCTATAGGGCCACAAAGCATTGGACAGGACTGAAATGACTTAGCATGCAGCACATAAAACTATCATATTTTGAAGATGCATTTGATAAAACCCAAGGGTAAATTTTTTGTCTTTTTGTTATATTTGATATACATGATTGCCTCCACAAAAGAGTTTGCCTTTTTATTGTGGACCATTTTTAAAATCCATATTGAATTTGTTACAATATTGCTTCTTTTTTGTTTTTTTTTTTTTTTTTGGCTTCAAGGGATTGAACCCACAGCCCCTGCATTGGAAGGCAAAGTCTTAACCAATGAACTACCATAGAAGTCCTTACGAAAAAGAAAATTTTCTTTCATCAAATGATGTCATAATTTATTCCAGTTATCCTATTTGATATTTATAATATTTAATATTTCTCCCTCCTATTAACAAATAAACTTCTTTAAACTTAGAAAAAAATAAATGTCAACTTAAAATACTCAGGATGTTTCTTAGGTCTTTTAAGGAAATTGTGACCAGAAAAAAAATTGATAACTACTACCCACTGTTTCTCAGGTTATGATCTGATAAATAATTAGATTTTAATAGTCACCAGAGGGGCTAATTTAAAAATAAATTCCTGGATCCTACCACATACCTATTTAATCAGAATTTCTGGGGGGGAAGGACTGGGAACCTTATGGGTCGATATGCATCCAGTTTTTTCTTATCCACATTGTTTGGCAGTTGATATTCAGAGAGTGATTTTTTTAAGGGACTTATACCCCATCCAAATTCAGGGACAACAAAATGCTTTATAAAATCATAATATAGAGTCTCTTGATGGAGAACACCCAGAGTCTGACATGGCACCCAGCATGTAGTAGATTGAAAGTGATTGAATACAGGTCTATATTAATACCTCCTTATAAAATATTAGATGATTGAATATAAAGAATACATCTTCTTTAAAAAATGTTAAAGATGTACTCCATGGTTAACTTCTTCCAAAAACTATTTACCTTTTCATCTGAATGTAATTTACAAATGGAATCATAGGTAGTAAAGACATAGCAGGGAGCTTTCCAGATTCCACTGCTGTGATCTTCAAATGAACGAGCCCTACGGATTATTACACCTTCTGAAAAGTTCTTAATTAAGGAAGCCAGGAGTGTGCAGCATAACAGCCTGTGTGTTAACCTTGTTGACACGGTGTAGAAATCCCACATAGATATCTCATACAAAAGAATGAAAATGTTGTTTTAGTTCCTAAACGGCAATTTCCAAGTAATCGTACTTCTAATGGAAATTGCCGCCATGGATGTCTGTTCAAAGGCTTTGGTTGACAAAGGAAAGATTTGAAAATCTCAAACTTTTTTGATCTCTGGTTGTTGCTTTCATTAATTAGGTGAATATGACAGCTCTCTCTTTACCCTAATAGACCCCCTGGAGGAAATAACATTTTTGTTTGTTTAAACAGTACTTAATGACTACTCTAAAATTAGACTTTAAAACCTTTAATTCTAGAGTGCAAAAATCTCTATGTCCTTGACTCTGGTGTTTTTCATGAATATTAATTTCTAAGCCGTCATGACTTAAGATATTTGGTAATTTCAGGTTTTAATCATTTCCTTTGGAATTATTTTCCTATTAGGTAAGATTTATTTCCACTGTTCCAGACCCTTTTTCTGTTGATCACAGAAGAATATTAGTTTCCACAGGATAGCTATCATGTTCTTTAAAACTGATTCAGTGCTGATATTTGATCATCAAATATCAGGCCATAGATATTCAGATTATTTATCATTATTTAACTTTTAAATTATTTAAACAGTATATACACAGACATACACAGATGCTTAAACACATATACTTTTTTAAATAAATGCAGTTCAATTGGAACATTGTTCTCTTTTGTTTGCACCTTCAACAAGATTTATTGAGCACCTACTAAGCATCAGACCTACAGTTTTTTTTTTCCAGACCTACAGTTTTGTCTGATGATATATAGAAAGAAAAGTGGATTAGAACATATTTCCTGAAGATACCACAGTCAATCAGGGAAAATGAACTCATGAAGAATTATCTGTACACTAAATGGCAAATTCTGTTCAAGATTTGGTGACAAAGTGTTACTGCAATGGGGAAGTTTCAAGGGTGGATCCATAAAGTGGAGCACTGAGGCCACAGGAGGTGGCTTTTTACTGATAAATAAGTAGAAAGGGCATTTTATATCACACAGTGGAAGTAGCACAATGCCAGCCATGATGATTTGGGAAGAGGTGCTCTGAGAAGGGAAGAACAACAGATGTATGTAGCTGGAGTGAGGAGTGCACGATGGTGCGTGGGAAGATACAGAAGAACCTAGAAATGAAGCTTGTGGGCAGATACGAGAACTGTCTGTGGATAGAATACCAGGCTCAGGAGTTTCATTTTTTCTTAAGAGATGGAGACAGTAATCCAGGATGGCCTATATGCCATGGAGAAAGTTTTTCTGGATATTATGTCATCCAGACAATTATTTAACTGTTCTTTGAGAGCTCAACTCGGGTCAGATGATGGCTCAGAATCAAAGCCAAGTCTTTGTCCTCAAGAATTTTATAGTATTTTGAAGAATAAAATTAATTAAGTTAGCAATTAATGTCTAATATGAGAAAGTTATGGGAGAGGAAAGAACAGAGTGTAATTGGTATATAGATGAGGCGTGTAATTTTGAATAAAAATCAGGAAAGTCTTAATGATTTAAGTGTTGAGTGCTGTGCTGTGCTGTGCTAAGTCACTCAGTCATGTCCAACTCTTTGTGACCCCACGGACTGTAGCCCGCCAGGTCCCTCTGTCGATGGGATTCTCCAGGCAAGAATACTGGAGTGGGTTGCTATGCCCTCCTCCAGGGCAATCTTCCCGACCCAGGGATGGAACCCATATCTCTTATATCTCCTGCATTTGCAAGTGGGTTCTTGACTGCTAGCACCACCTGGAAAGCCCGTTGAGTTCTGATACAGGAGTAAAATTTAGATAGATGAAAAGGAAGTTTGGAGGGGGTGGGAAAATCATATAAATCATAGGTCATTCATTATACATGCCTTCTGACTGTCTAGGACTATATAGCAAAGTGCCTATATTTTGTGTTGTTGTAAGATGCAGCTATGAATGATATCAGTTCATGGAAAAGTGGAAGTGAAAGTTGCTCAGTCATGTCAGACTCTTTGCAACCCCATGGACTACACAGTCCTTGGAATTCTCCAGGCCAGAATACTGGAGTGGGTAGCCTTTCCCTTCTCCAGGGGACCTTCCCAACCCAGGGATCAAACCCAGGTCTCCTGCATTGCAGGCAGATTCTTTACCAGCTGAGCCACCAGGGAAGCCCAAGAATACTGGGGTGGGTTGCATATCCCTTCTCCAGGGGATCTTCCTGACCCAGGAATCAAACCAGGGTCTCTTGCATTGCAGGTGAATTCTTTACCAACTGAGCTATCAGTTCATGGACTTGGTGCAAAACTAAAGAGGTAAAAACATTTTACTAAAAGATGCAGGGAGCTAGTGAAGGATTTTAAGCAGATGGATGACAATATCAGATTTGAGTTTTAGGGAGGTCATTTGACAGCTATGTGCAAGGAAGTTAATGGGAGGGTTTAGAGCGTCACCTAACTACAGGGTTGTCTTATATTGGGCACCCTAAGAAGTAGGCCCCGAGGAAGCATTACTAGAGAAATTGAGAAGTGATATGGGGGAGAGAAGGAAGTCAATAAAAATTTACTATGAAGTTAGTTACTCTTTGAACAACTGGACATTACATCCACTGGAAGACAAGAAAATGCAGATATGCCCTCAGAGTTATCACTCACAAGGGAAGGAAAAGATGGGTTATTCATCCACCAACTCTCCATCTGTTCCTTACTGAGGGCTTCTTCTAGAAGTTTCAGCTCTCCTGCATTGCTGGCTTGTCAGTCATGGAAACTAAGCTTGGTCCCAAGTCCACACAAAAGCCCTCAGACAGAAGGTTTCAGACGTGTGTAGGAAGCAGCATTTATATGGCAGCCATTTGGTCAGGGATCTGGTATCATGGGCTAGATGGGAAGTGTTGAGGACCTTCACTTAGACCATGATAGTGGGACTCCAGAGGAAGCCTGGAGAGCTACTTGGCCATCACTTTCATATGATTTGACTGTGGATTTAATGTTAGGGATGAATCAGCAAGGATGACTTCCCAGAAAGTAGATTGATACTGAAGATGTTGTAAAATGTGTTTCTTTTTTAACAACCAAAAGGTTTTACTGTATGTGTGAAACCAATATTGAAGCTTCTTTATAATTGTATCTATTTCAAAAAAGGATTATGTTATAGCACTATACCCACTGACTAGGAACAAGAAGACATGGAGTAGCTCTTGATGTTCAAAAATTTATAAGTGAAGCTTGGATGATACTCAATATCTCAGAGTCTCTCATGAAAAAAAAAAAAGAGGTAAATATCAAAGCATGTTTTTATAGGCAACAAGAACCACAGTGCACATAAACCTTGTACAGAATTTTTGAGGGGACATATGTATACCTGTGGCTGATTCATGTTTATGTATGGCAGAAGCCAACACAATATTGTTAAGCAATTAGCCTCCAGATAAAAATAAATTTTAAAAATAAAATAGAAGTCACATCAAGTATTTTAGCCCTTGGACCTAGCAAGTTATTTATTTTTTAATTTTTTTTATTGAAGTATAGTTGATTTACAACATTGTGTTAGTTTCATGTGTATAGCAAAGTGATTCAGGTGTGTGTATGTATGTATCCCCTTTCAGATTCTTTTCTGTTATGAGTCATTGCAAGATATTGGTATAGGTCCCTGTTCTATAAATAGGTTTTGTTGTGTTTTTTATATATAAAAGTGTGTATCTGTTAATCCCAAACTCTTAGTTTATCCCTCTTCCCCGTGTCCTTTTGGTAACCATAAAATTGTTTTCTATGTCTGTGAGTCTCTTTCTGTTTTGTAAATAAATTCATCTGTATTATTTTTTAGATCCTTCAAATTAATGATATCATATGATATTTATATTTCTCTGACTTACTTCACTTAGTATAATAATGTCTAGGTCCATCCGTGTTGCTACAGATCAAGTTGTTCATTTTCAACGAATGAGTGATTCTAGTTAAAGAACTTACATTTCTCCCATATCTGTATTTGAATGGCTGTCATTGAGTGATGTTGTATTGTGTAGTTATAATTACTATGTTGTGTTTGGCTCTTTTGTGACCCCATGGACTGTAGCCTCTGTCCATGGGATTTTCCAGGCAAGAATACTGGAAAGAATACTGGATCCCGTTTCAGGGGATCTTCCTGACCCAGGAGTTGAACCCACTTTTCCTGCATCTCTTTACCACTGAGCCACCAGGGAAGCCTGCCATTAAGCAGTAGTGTTTTGCTAAAATATCTGTACTTAGTACAAATTTCATATACTCTTTCTTTCTCTACCAAAAAAAGTGTCTCTTATAATATTTAATCAAATAAATTAATAACTCTACATGCATATTTTAAGAAAAATAGACTTAGATAAAAGTATATTTTCACTTCTACCTCAGTAAATTTCCTCTTTATCTGTGCCAAAAAGAAATTTCCACAGGACATATTTATGAGACACTTGATTGTAACAAAATCCTCAGGTCATTGGAACTCAGTGTTGAGTTAGATCTCCACCTCCTCCAGTATGTGTATTAATTATCTTATGGGAAATAACCTTTATTCTTGACTTTTTCGAGGAAAGCCTTGAACCACATCTGGGAGTCAGGTTAGCATTAGATCTCTCCTTCCTTCTCTCTTCTTTAGAGGGGACTTATTTTTCTGGTTTTAAAGAAAAAAAAGTTGTGATTCCTACAGAAATATATACAGGGCCAGCTCTGCTGTTTTATCAGTTGAGATGAGGTTTCTCTTTCCACTTTCTCTTTCCTTTCTGGCTTTTGAAGTTCAAGCTTATATAAGAATTAATTTAAATGAATTTATTTCACAATATATTTCAATTACTTTAGCAAGCTTCTAACAGAGTATTGGGTTACTTTCTTTTTCAAAGAATTCAAGTTGTCTTTTCTAAAATGTGTACTTAAAATTACTTTGAAAAAGGAGATGATTGGTGTTAGAAGTTTTCTTCAAAAGAATCTAGGTAGTGGTTAGGACATTGGGTAAGGATATAGATGAAATTAAATCAGCAACATGTTGATAATTGTTGAAACTAGGTGATGGTGTATGGGAGTTATTTAGAGATCTTTATTTTTGCATATATTTGAAATTATCCATAATTTAAAAAATTAAGAACACAAAGAATTTAAATGGTTGTCACAATCTTGTTTATGTAGCTATCATTTACCTCTTTTGTGTATCAGTGCTTCCCAGGTGGTGCTAGTGGTAAAGATCGTGCCTGCTAATGCAGGAGACATAAGAGATGAGGGTTTGATCCTTGGGTCAGGAAGATCCCCTGGAGGAGGGCATGGCAACCCACTCTGGTATTCTTGCCTGGAGAATTCCATGGACAGAGGAGTCTGCCAAGCTACAGTCCATGGGGTCGTGAAGAGTCAGACATGACTGAAGCGGCTTAGCACACATGCATGCCCTGATCATCTCCCCTTTGATCACCCATAAGCACTTTCCAGTCAATGACCAGAGCATTTTGACTTCTTCCCTAAAACTCTCTTTTACTCCTCCCCCTACTTGCTTCCTCCCTGCCTCCAGTCAAGGCCATTACCATCCACTCATTCATCCCTTCATCCCTCTATCCATTATTAAATTCAATAAACATTTCTTGAATACCTATTATGTGGCTAACACTGGGCTAATTATTGAAGAATCTAAGACCAGCAAAAACTGGTCCTTTGTCCTTAAAGGCTTTACAGAACACAGGCCAAGAAATATCAGTCTACTCAGAGCCTGTTATAGAGAGTGAAGTAAGTCAGAGAAAAACAAATATCGTATATTAATGCATATATATGGAATCTAGGAAAATGGTACTGATGAACCTGTTTGCAAGGCAGGAATAGAGACTCAGACATAGGGAACACATTTGTGGACCCAGCAGGGGCAGAAGAAGGTGAGATGAGTTGAGAGAGTAGCCCTGCAATATGTATATTACCATATGTAAAACAGATAGCTAGTGGGAAGTTGCTATATAACACAGGGAGCTCAACCTGGTGTTCCATGACAACCTAGAGGCGTGGGGTGGGGGGGGAGGTTCAAGTGAGAGGGGGTACATGTATACCTAGGCTGATACATGTTGATAGTTAGCAGAAATCAACACAATATTGTAAACCAATTATCTTCTAATTGAAAATAACTTTTTAAAAGTTCACATGAAATACACGTAAAAGTATAATAATAACAGCTGTTGAAGAGGAAAAGTTATGGGAGAGTATAATGAGGTCTGAGTCTGTAATGATTGAACTGATCAGACCTGCAGACTGAGACGATATAACATAACCCTCAACCAACCCATGGCAGACACGTAGCTTGGGTGAGTAATAAACTTATTATTGTTATCATGTCACTATAAGATTTGGGGCTCGTTGGTAGTCTAGCCTATCCTGAGGAACATACATTGTGTTATGATGTGTCATCCTCCTCTGTGCTGAAGACACCAAGGTTGACGGCAGAGCTTGATGGGAACAAGAAACAGGTACCTAAGCCTCTCCTGAGCACGGCTAGAAAATGAGAGCAGAGAGGGCAAAAGATTATAGAGCCAACTGGTTTAAATTTTTAAAGAGCAAGATTTTAGATGAGAGTTATTACTAAGTTAATATTGAAAGTCGTTAACAGGAAGCAAGGACATCAGCAGCAACTCTTGTCTCTGAAGTGCAGACTGTGAGGAAATGAATGGGCACCACTTGAGGTGACTCCGGCGGGGTTATAGTCCCAGAGAAGAGCCAGATTTTATTGGGTTAATGCCTGAAAGAGAAGGGGAAGCTGTGATTTTAAGGCAGTTATGTGATTATGGAAATTTATACCAGAGAGTATAGAGACTTTGATATATGAGATAGGTGTAGGCAGTGGATATGAATGAATGAATGAAATACAGAACATTATGGAGATGCATGTGTAGTAAAGGTACCTGTGTCTTTAGGGAGGGATGCTAACAGTTTTAACATCAATTTATGAAACTGAAGATGACAGACACGGTGAACTCAGTCTGTCTCTTTGCGGACAGTGACTTACTCGATTAAGGTGGGGGCACATCTCGAGGCCATTGGATCTGTTTTTTTTTTTTAAATATGGGTTGCTGGTGAGCCAGATTTTCAGGTCCCCAGGATCCATTACTACTCCTTAATCTCATCTTTCACTAACTGCCACATGTTTAATTGCTTGTGCGTGTGTGTCTGGGTGTGTCAGTTAAGTCACTTCAGTCGTGCCCAACTCTTTGCGACCCTATGGACTGTACTCCACCAGGCTCCTCTGTCCATGAGGTTCTCCAGGCAAGAATACTGGAGTGGGTTGCTATTTCCTCCTCCAGGGGATCTTTCTGGCTGAGGGGTGGAACCCATGTCTCCTACATTGCAGGCAGATTCTTTACCACTGAGCCACCTGGGAAACCCATTTAATTGCTTACAATCCAGCTATTGGAAATTTTTATTCCTCACCATTTATAAAGTAATATTTATAAGCATAAATATAGACTTGAACTTGTTACTCCTTATCTTAAAATTCCTTCAGTGATGCCTCAAATTTAAGGATAACATTTAAGACCTGTTAAAGCACAAAGACTCTTTACCGCGTCCCCTATAGCTTCTACCCTAATGTACCCCCAAGCCACTTACCCCTACATCAGCCACTCAAAACTACAATTAAGTTTCTTATTTTTTTATTTAATTTTTATTGGAGTATGGATGCTTTGCAATATTGTGTTAGTTTCTGCTGCAATCAAAGTGAATCAGCTGTATGTATACATAGGTGTCTGCTTTTTTTGGATTTCCTTCTCATTTAGGTCACCACAGAGTACTGAGTAGAGTTTTTTGAGCTATACAGTATTTTCTTATTAGTTATCTATTTTAGACATAGTGTCAAGAGTGTAGATATGTCAGTCCCAATGTCCCAATGTCTTGGATCTCATGTTGTTATGCTGGCATCTATGCTGTTCAAACTATCTACAGTCTTTGTGAAATCCTTTTCATTGAGGTAACACTTCGGCTATAGTCTGACATAGTGACCCTTTGTATGTGTTTTTCTAATGGCCTTTGAAATTACTCAACTCTGTAAATTTCAGAAACACCTTTCAGATACTGGTCAATCAGCTTATCTCAGTACTTTTGCCCTGAAACTTGGGAAGGCATGATTTTATTTCTTTTGGACTTTTTCAATATTTTATTTATGATCCTCACTAACATAATCATGGTACATACAAACAGCTTTGTGGATTTAAATACATTTAGATGAAATAGGGAGAAGAAGAAAACAAAGTAGGAGATATGAAAAGCCATCGCAGCAGAGAGAAGTCTGTAGAAGACTTAAAGGAGGATTTGGAACTAAGAGCTATACACAATCTAAAAGGGAAATATCAGAGTAAAATTTGAGTCATTATGTAGAATTGAAGTAACTGGACATATAATTGCAGATGTTTATTTTGATAAGTGGAAAGCTTTGTCATCATTTCTACATTTTCTTCGTAGTTAGCAACCTTCATAAATTCTTTGCAAGCACTTATTTCAGTAAGTGTAAGATGCCAAATATTGTAAGAGACACAATCAATATCTGTGCCAATAAACTATGACACAATGTTTTCTTATCACAGCAATTGTAAAAGATGTTCCAGTTTTAGAGATGATAAAATGTGAACAAAATGTACATCTTAGAATTGATGAGATCTAGAAATTGATGAAAACAGACAAGTAACTAAATGATTAAATATGTGGCATTAGAAAACTTCCAGAGGAAATCAAGCCATGGCATGAGAAACTTTTAAAAAAATATTTTAAAAAAATCAGAAAATGGCTTCACCAGTATTTGACAAGGTGATTTTGAAGCCTAAACATGTTAATTATTTCCAAACACATGATGAAGGTTATTATCTTGGACTCTGTGAAGTGATATGTTAACTTGTAGCAAACTGATAAGTTGTAAATTATTTTTGTCTGGGAGAGATGCACATGAATTCTCTTCAAAAGCTGTGGTACATATACACCATGGAATATTACTCAGCCGTTAAAAAGAATTCATTTGAACCAGTCCTAATGAGATGGATGAAGCTGGAGCCCATTATACAGAGTGAAGTAAGCCAGAAAGATAAAGAACATTACAGCACTAACAATATATATGGAATTTAGAAAGGTGATAACGATAACCCGTATATGCAAAACAGAAAAAGAGACACAGAAAACAAAACCAGACTTTTGAACTTTGTGGGAAATGTGTGGGTGGATATTCAAAGACAAGCAATGTTATACTATCTATGGTGGAAACAGGATCACCAGCCAGTGGATGCATTGAGACAAGTGCTCCCGGCCTGGCTGCACTTGGGGAAGACCAGAGGAATCGGTGGAGAGGATTGTGGGAGGGGGCAGGATCGGCAGGAATACATGTAGAATCCATGCTGATTCATATAATTGTATGACAAAACCACTGGAAAAATAATAATAATAAAAAAAAAAAAAAAAAAAAAAAAAAAAAAAAAAAGAAAGTACAGTTTAGTTCAGTTGCTCAGTCATGTCTGACTCTTTGTGACCCCATGGACTGCAGCAGGTCAGGCTTCCCTGTCCATCACCAACACTTGGATCTTGCTCAAACTCATGTCGATTGAATTGATGATGCCAACCAACCATCTCATCCTCTGTCATCCCCTTCTCCTCCTGCCTTCATCTTGCCCAGCATCAGGGTCTTTTCCAATGAGTTAATTCTTTGCATCAGGTGGCCAAAGTATTTGGAGTTTCAGCTTCAGCATCAGTCCTTCGAATGAATATTCAGGACTGATTTCCTTTAAGATTAACTGGTTGGATCTCCTTGCAGTCCAAGGGGCTCTCAAGAGTCTTCTCCAACAAAACAGTTCAAAAGCATCAATTCTTTGATGCTCAGCTTTCTTTAGGGTCCAACACTCACATCCATACATGACTACTGGAAAACCATAGCTTTGACTAGATGACCTTTGTCGGTAAAGTAATGTCTCTGCTTTTCAATATGCTGCCTAGGTTTGTCATAGCTTTTCTTCCCAGAAGCAAAAATCTTTTAATTTCATGGCTGCGCTCACCATCTGCAGTGATTTTAGAACCCAAGAAAGTAAATCTGTCACTGTTTCCATTGTTTCCCCATTTATTTGCCATTAAGTGATGGGACCGGATGCCATGATCTGTCTTTTGAATGTTGTGTTTTGAGCTAGGATTTTCACTCTACTTTTTCACTTTCATCAAAAAGACCTTTAGTTCCTCTTCACTTTCTGCCATAAGGGTGGTGTCATCTGCATATCTAAAGTTATTGATATTTCTCCCAGCAATCTTGATTCCAGTTTGTGCTTCATCCAGTACAGCATTTCACATGATGTATTCTGCATATAAGTTAAAAATCAAGGTGACAGTATACAGCCTTGATGTACTCCTTTCCCAATTTGGAACCAGTCTGTTGTTCCATGTCTGGTTCTAACTGGTGCTTCTTGACCTACATACAGATTTCTCAGGAAGCATGTCAGGTGGTCTGGTATTCCCATCTCTTGAAGAATTTTTCATAGTTTTTTGTGATCCACACAGTCAAAGGCTTTGGTGTAGTCCATAAAGCAGAAGTAGATGTTTTTTGGAACTCTCTTGCTTTTTCAGTGATCGAACGGATGTTGGCAATTTGGTCTCTGGTTCCTCTGCCTTTTCTAAATACAGCTTGAACATCTGGAAGTTCTCAGTTCACATACTGTTAAAACCTAGCTTGGAGAATTTTGAGCACTACTTTGCTAGCATCTCTAAAGAGTGCAATTGTGTGGTATTTTGAATATTCTTTGGCATTGCCTTTCTTTGAGATCAGAATGCAAACTGACCTTTTCCAGTCCTGTGGCCACTGCTGAATTTTCCAAATTTGCTGGTGTATCGAGTGTAGCACTTTAACAGCTTCATCTTTTAGGATTTGAAACAGCTCAGCTGTAATTCCATCACCTCCACTAGCTTTGTTCATAATGGTGCTTCCTAAGGCCCACTTAACTTCACATTCCAGGATGTCTGTCTCTAGGTGAATGATTGCACCATTGTGGTTATCTGGGTCCTGAAGATCTTTTTTGTATAGTTCTTCTGTGTATTCCTGCCACCTCTTCTTAATATCGTCTGCTTCTGTTAGGTCCATACCATTTCTGTCCTTTATTGTGCTTACCTTTGTATGAAATGTACCCTTGGTATCTCTGATTTTCTTGAGGAAATCTCTAGTCTTTCCCATTCTATTGTTTTCCTCTATTTCTTTGCACTGATCACTGAGGAAGGCTTTCTCATCTCTCCTTGCTATTCTTTGGAACTCTGCATTCAGATGGATGTGTCTTTCATTTTCTCCTTTGTCTTTAGCATCTCTTCTTTTCTCAGGTGTTTGTAAGGCCTCCTCAAACAACCATTTTGCCTTTTTGCCTTCTTCTTGGGGATGGTTTTGATCACTGCCTCTTGTACAATGTTACAAAACTGTCCATGGTTCTTCAGGCACTCTATCAGATCTAATCCCTTGAATCTATTTGTCACTTCCATGGCATAATCATCAGGGGTTTGATTTAGGTCATACCTGAATGGTCTAGTGGTTTTCCATACTTTCGTCAGTTTGTCTGAATTTTTCAATTAGGAGTTGATGATCTAAGCCACATTCAGCTCCTGGTCTTGTTTTTGCTGACTGTATAGAGCTTCTCCTTTGGCTGCAAGGAATATAATCAATCTGATTTTGGTATTGACCATCTGATGATGTCCATGTGTAGAGATGTCTCTTGTGTTGTTGGAAGAGGGTGTTTGCTATGACCAGTGCGTTCTCTTGGCAAAACTCTGTTAGGCCTTTGCCTGCTTCATTTTGTACTCCAAGGCCGAACTTTCCTGTTTCTCCAGGTATCTCTTGACTTCCTACTTTTGCATTCTAGTCCCCTATAATGAAAAGGACATCTTTTTCTGGGTTTTAGTTCTAGAAGGTCTTGTAGGTCTTCATAGAACCATTCAACTGCATCTTCTTCAGCATTGGTCATTGGGGCATAGACTTGGTTTACTGTGATACTGAATTGTTTGCCTTGAAAACGAACAGAGATCATTCTGTCATTTTTGAGATTGTACCCGAGTACTGCATTTTGGACTTTTTTGTTGACTCTGAGGGCTATTTCTTCTGAGGGATTCCTGCCCACAGTAGTAGATATAATGGTCATCTGAGTTAAATTCACACATTCCAGTCCATTTTAGTTCACTGATTCCTAGAATGTCCATGTTCACTCTTGCCATCTCCTGTTTGACCACTTCCAATTTACCTTGATTCGTGGACCTAACATTCCAGTTTCCTGTGCATTATTGTTCTTTATAGCATCGGACTTAACTTCCATCCCCAATCACATCCACAACTGGGCATTGTTTTCTTTCTTCAGAAGAAAACCAAACCCCAAAGTTGCAGTTTATCATCCTGTAGGACATTAGCCAGTTTCGTATCTAATTTTGCAATCTTGTTCCAGCACTTTTCCTTTGTCAAAGAGATATTGAACCTGCCAGCTCTTACAAATGGCAAGAGGACTTCATTCAAGACTCAGGAGTAGGGACCAGAGATGGGACATAGAGCATTTGTTTTTGCTGTTGTTTTGTTTTGCTTTTCTGGCTGCTTGGCATGTGAGATCTTAATTCCCTGACCAGGGATTGAACTCATGCCCCCTGCAGTGGAAGCCTGGATTTTTAACCACAGGACCTCGAAGGAAGTCCCATAGGACGTTTGTAAACAGATCTCAGCTAGTGGAAATGTACTGGACGGCGTTAAGGGAAGGTCGGTCAGCACGTTAGACCACCTGTGCTAACTGCTACTTATCAAAGTTATACTCCTACTTTTCCACAGAGACCGAGGGACAGGGGTGCTGTCCTTCTTGATGATTACATTTCAGAAGGATTCCTCCCAGGTGCTTGAGAAAGATATTCCTGGCTTGTAGAAGATTTACATCTCAAAGAGACAGAACAAGAATCTACAATTGCAAGGTTTCTCAAAGTAAATGCTCTGAAGAAAGGAACTTGGGTGGTGGGAGGTGATCTTCAGGGAAAAAAACCCATCTGATGTTTAGTCAAGCTGAGAGAAAGGTCAAGGCCATTTTCGTCATTTTCACAGATTGTATATCCCAGTCTCTGGTATTTGTTTAGAACGAACTTTGTTATCCTCTGGTTCTCTCCAAACCTTTCACATACGTTCATGGTGTATTTGTATGAGGTTAAGGTTGTTTACATTTTTGAAAATTATATTGTGACTTCTTTTTCTCCTGTGATATAGTTGATAGAACAAGCAGAAATCAGACACTGAAACCAGAAAACAAAACAAAACAAAATAGAAACAAAGATTCACATTAAAACACAGATTTAGAAAGGGCAAAAAAAATCATTTCTGGAATCTAACTAATGAGACAGCATGGGGAAGGTTAATGGAGTAAGGAAAAGAATAAATGGAAATAATTGTGTTTGGAATGTGAACATTAACATAATGGAGAGCAATGAATAAGAAGCATGACAGTGTTAAGTATTTTATGTCATTGTCCCAAGAGATGCTCATTTGAGAGATCATACCAAAAAAAAAAAAAAGCACATTTCAAATCCTAGGAAATGTATGTAATAACAAAATAATGAGGGAGCTCAGAAGAATCAGAGAATAAACAATTTATTACTATCTCTTAAGTAGCTTCCAATCCCCTTGTGAAATTTTCTTTGTAAATTCAAAAGTTAACTTGAATTCTGACTCAGACATAAATGAAGCTTGCAGCATTTATTTCTTTATTGCCATGAGAAAGATTTATCTTGATCTATTTAAATCCTTCTAGGCATTCCTATTTATTTAAATTTATAAAAGTCCTTTTCTTTGATGTTGCTCTAAGTTTGTTTTTTCATTGTCTGAGAAAATGAACTGAAAAATCTAATTTCCATTTCCTAAATTACTATTTTTCCCCATGAAATTTCTAGGACTCTCCAGCTGATTGGAGGAAAATGGAGTATGGCAAATTGCCTTCTAGAGGAACACTTCACAATTAGAAATTGCCAAAAGTAGAGATCAAAGCAGTATATGACAGCTTTAAAGCTAGCTCATGGATGATGATGCATAAAGATTTTTGCTTGACAGTGTATATCTCATAATTATTTTTACCAAGTCACAATATAAAAGACATTTTGTACATAAAATGTACTCAATAAATGAAGGTTAAATTTTAAAAACAACTACCTGCTTTCTTTCCATTCTAAATGTAATCAATATGCATCAAACAGTAAAGAATACGGTAGAGCTGTGTTTCAGATTCCTGTAATAGTGACATCTCGGGAACTGGCTTCCCAAAGATTGTTTTCAGGACTAGTATTGTCTCTGGTTCAATGGAATTAGCAATATCCAATATAACTTGAGAGTCCGTTGAACTGCAAGGAGATACAACCAGTCCATCCTAAAGGAGATCAGTCCTGGGTGTTCACTGGAAGGACTGATGTTGAAGCTGAAACTCCAATACTTTGGCCACCTGATGCAAAGAGCTGACTCATTTGAAAAGACCCTGATGCTGGGAAAGTTTGGGGGCAGGAGGAGAAGGAGGCGACAGAGGATGAGATGGTTGGATGGCATCATCGACTCAATGGACATGGGTTTGGGTGGACTCCAGGAATTGGTGATGGACAGGGAGGCCTGGTGTGCTGTGATTCATGGGGTCGCAAAGAGTCGGACACAACTGAGCAACTGAACTGAATATAACTTTGTATAAAGAGGAAAGCATTCTGTTATTTTTGTTAATTCAGTACATTAACCAGTAACCACATGTGAGTGTTAAACACTTAAGATGTGACTTTGTTGTTCAGTTGCTCAGTTGTGTCTGACTCTTTGCAACCCCATGGACTGCAGCGTGCCAGGCTTCCTGTCCTTCACCATCTCCTAGAGTTTGCTCAGATTCATGTCCATCAAGTCAATGATTCCATCCAATCATCTCATCCTCTGACATCCCCTTCTCCTCCTGCCCTCAATCTTTTCCATTATCAAGGTCTTTTCTAATGAGTTGGCTCTTTGCATCAGGTGGCCAAAGTATTGGAGCTTCAGCTTCAGCATCAGTCCTTCCAGTGAATATTCAGGGTTGATTTCCTTTAGGACTGACTGGTTTGATCTCTTTGCTGTCCAAGGGACTCTCAGGAGTCTTCTCCAGCACCACAATTTGAAAGCATCAATTCTTTGGTGCTCAGCCATTTTTATGGTCCACCTATCACATCTGTACATCACTATTAGAAAAGCCATAGCTTTAACTATACAGACCTTTGTTGGCAAAGTAATAGCTCTGCTTTTTAATATGCTGTCTAGGTTCATCATGGCTTTTCTTCCAAGGAGCAAGCATCTCTTAATTTCATGGCTGCAGTCAACATCCACAGTGATTTTGGAGCCCAAGATCAGATTTTGGGCTGATAAAGACAGACTTTAAGGTCTGTCACTGTTTCCCCATCTATTTGCCATGAAGTGATGGGACCAGATGCCATGATCTTCATTTTTGGAATGTTGAGCTTTAAGCCAGCCTTTTCACTCTCCTCTTTCACCTTCATCAAGAGGCTCTTTAGTTCCTCTTCACTTTCTGCCATTTAGGGTGGTGTCATCTGCATATCTGAGGTTATTGATATTTCTCCCGGCAATCCTGATTCCATCTTGTGCTTTATCCAGCCCAGCATTTTGCATGATGTACTTTGCATATAAGTTAAATAAGCAAGGTGACAATATACAGCCTTGACATACTCCTTTCCCAATTTGGAACTAGTCCATTGTTCCATGTCTTCCCTGATAGCTCAGTTGGTAAAGAATCCACCTGCAATGCAGGAGAACCTGGTTCAATTTCTGGCTCGAAAAGATCCAGTGGAGGAGGGATAGGCTAACCACTCCAGTATTCTTGGGCTTCCCTTGTGGCTCAGCTGGTAAAGATTCTGCCTACAATGCAGGAGACCTGGGTTTGATCCCTGGGTTGGGAAGATCCCCTGGAGAAGGGAAAGGCTGCCCACTCTAGTATTCTGGCCTGGAGAATTCCATGGCTTCTATAATCTATGGGGCCACAAAGAGTTGGACATGACTGAGAGACTTTCACTTTTATTGTTCCATGTCTGGTTCTGGCTGCTGCTTCTTGACCTGCATACAGGTTTCTCAGGAGACAGGAAAGGTAGTCTGGTATTCCCATCTCTTTAAGAATTTTCCAGTTTGTTATGATCCACACAGTCAAAGGCTTTAACATAGTCAATGAAACAGAAATAGATGTTTTTTTCTGGAATTCTCTTTCTTTTTCTAGGTGTGACTAGTAAAACTGAATAACTAAAATTTTTCTTTTATATCATATAAATTGGTCATATATTTTTGGTGGCTACTGTACTGAAAAACTCAATCTTGTTTGATGTGTTCTTCAATAATAAGAAAAATGTTAAATTTTTTTGTTTAAAAAATAAAAGCTTTCTTAAACCCTGCTTCACCTAGTAGCTCCCAAATTTAGTTGAGAAAGGAATTCCTCATTTATCTCTGAGTAGAACATTGAGACTCATTTCTTTTTAAATCAACAATAAAATGTGGTATTTACAGCCATTTACACATTATTCCTTCTTATATTTGCCCATTCATTTGTATCTTTACTCAGCTAGCATCTCTTGAGCTAGTTGTAATGGGCAGGGTTGTGATATAGTTTCATTCTCACTAAACCATCAATAGATTTAAATTTGGGTGTATAATCTTCAGTGTTCTCAATGGAAAGTGAAATTCGCTCAGTTGTGTCCGACTCTTCGTAACCCCATGGACTGCAGCCTGCTAAGCTCCTCTGTCCATGGGATTCCCCAGGCAAGAATATTGGAATGGGTTGACATTCCCTTCTCCAGGGGATCTTCCTGACCCAGGGGTCGAACCCACATCTCCTACATTGCAGGCAGATTCTTTACTGTCTGAGTCACCAGGTAAGTTCACTGCTCTCAAAGCAGCTCTCCAAATTTTAAACTGAAAGCAGGATCAGGCCTCTCATCTTTTAGTCTCCAATAGAACAAGAGCACATGTAGGCACACACACGCATGCACACACATACATACTCACATTCTCCATCTTTTCCCACTTCCAGCAACCTTCCAGCTGATTCCTCCCATGCCCTTCTTTCTTTTCCTAATCTGTTCTCAGCAAAGTAAGAGACATTCTAAAATGTAAATCTCATTAAGCCCCTCCCTAGATTAAACTCTTCCAGAGCTATCTAAGTTTCTATCAAGTAAATTCCATAATCTTGGAGCAATTTTAAATTCCTGTAAGATGTACAGTCATCCATGTTCATTTCTGAACCCAGAGAACTAAGCATCATAGAAAGGTGTCTGCGTGCATGCATGCAAAGTCGCTTCAGTTGTATCCTACTCTTTGCGACCCATGCACTGTAGCCCGCCAGGCTCCTCTGTCCATGGGGATTCTCCAGGCAAGAATACTGGAGTGGGTTGCCATGCCCTCCTCCAGGGGACCCAGGTATTGAACCCGCATCTCTTATGTCTCCTACATTGGCAGACAGGTTCCTTACCACTAGTGCCACCCGGGAAGCCCCAGAAAGGTATCTTACACACAATAAATACACAATCAGTGTGAGCAATTATTGTCAGAAATGGTTCTCTGTCCAGGAAGCCTAAAAAGGTGGCACAATATAAAAACAAAAAGTGCAGCAGATGTACCAAAAAGAAAAAAAGCAAATCGTAGAAATGTTACTAAGAACTCACCATTCCTCACAACGCTAGTTTAGTCCTCTAACCCTGCCTTCAGCCTACATACTTCGTAGTTTCAAAGGATGAAGTTCTATACTGAAAACAATACTGAAGACCCTCTCTTAGCCTAAAAAGTGTGTCAGGAAGCATTTATATCAATACTTGAAAAACAGGTCCTATAAAGTCAATTGAAATTTTACAAGCTAATTTTATTTTATTAACAGAGACAATGTAGGATAGTTACCTCAAACTTAAATTTAGTTAAGGGTGTATTCTTGACTCTGGGAAGTGAGTGCTATGAATTAGTAGCAAATTCCCAAAATAACCACCACTTTGATTAAGCAAAGCTGAGTTGATTACCTGGTGCAGTAAAGGAGACTAACATCTTGACAGGTTCTTAGTAGATTCTCAGAAGATGGAGGTTGAGGGGAGATACATATAGATTGGGGTGGGGGTTGGATTCAAGTAGTTTAAAGTAGGTCTTTGAATGCAGAGATCAGAATGAAATTGGGCAAAATCCAAGATATAATATACAAGGATTGGTGGATGCAGTGAATCAAGGATTTTTATGAATAAAGAGCTGTTAATCAGTGAGAGATTATCCAGCTGAACAATCCATTGTCAAATAAAGAGTTTTTCCCCAAAAAATAACTTATTGTTTTGAGACAAAGCTGGTTGATCACTCTATAGTACAGATAAATGTATTTTCAGGAATTTCCTGAAGCCACCCATGAAGCTATATAGTAGTTTACAGCATTATTTCCTGGGAAAGGATTTCTTGGAACAAAGAGTAAAGTCCTAACATAGGGACCTTGATGATTAAACTGTCTGGGTAACAACCTCTTTGAGTTTCCTGAGTTGTAAAATGAGGATACCCATGGTAAATTTTTCTTTTAATTGTTTTGATAACTCAATGAAGTGACATGAATAAAATCTTTAGCAGGACACCCATCACTTAACAGATGTACAATGACTGTAAATTATCTTTTTTAAAATAAGTATTCTTAATATACTGTTGGTTCGTTTATTCACTCATTCTAAAACATCCACCATAATCCATATGATATGTCCTTTGCTGCGTGTTAGAGGCACAGAGATGAAGGGACCGTGCACTCAAATAACCTTTACACTAACAGACATGCTACCCTGTGACAGGGAGGGTGCTCTGGGAAAAATATGAATGACATACCAAGGCAAGCCAGTCAGTTTAGAAAAGGTGGAAAAACTGTTCCAGTGAAGTTGATGTTTGACCTGGGCCTTGAAGGATGAAGAGCAATCTGTGAGACGGCCAAGGGTCAAAACATCATTCCAGACTAAGGAAAAAGTATATAAGTATGTACAAAGAGTTGGAGCTATTAATTTCCATGTTGGACTCCAGATATGAGGGGAAAGTGTGGTTCCAGATAATTGTCCAGACAGAGCAGCAGATGAGTCAAGATAATAATGGTGTGATAAAACAAATCAATATATATATAATTACAATAATCTGTGTTTTGAATACACATAAGTTGATTCCAACCGGAGGGTCAATTTATATATGTGTGTGTGTGTGTGTGTGTGTGTGTGTGTGTGTGTGTGTGTATTTATATTAGGATAAGGAATTGTGCTTCTGCTTACATACTCTAGTGGTTATCAAATAGATTTGTACACTAAGGTCACATGGAAAAACTTTTATAATTGTCCAAGTTGTGCCTAAAACATCCTAGAAATTCTGCTTTAACTGATCTGGAATAAAGCCTGGGAATGTGTTTTAGTGTTTTTTTGTTTGTTTAAAGCTCCCTTAGTGATTCTAATGTATAAGCAAGGCAGAAAAACTGCCTGCAGTAAGGAGTTAAGTCTGAGACCAATAAGGAAGCCTCATATGAGTAATCGAAGCAGTAGCCTTACGGTCCATGTGAATAATTCTGTAAACAAGGAATTGAGAGGTTTGCTCGTGGAACCATCCCATGATCACTCCTTGTAGGAGGTAGTTCTAGCATCAGAGAGAGAATGAATTGAAAGAGAGTGAGTTTTCAGTCATTCCTGCTTACCTGGAGCTTGGTTTTAAAGAAGAAAAGGAAAGAGGTCCTCAGATCTTCCCAGCAATATTGGAATCATAGGCTAAGGTTGAGATGGTGTACCTGAGATGAGATGCACTCAAAAGAAAAAAGTAAATGTTGGATTAAACCAATATGTTGGGATAAAGAATAGAGAGGGAGCTCAGTCAAGGAAAAATCCAAGGGTTGTAGTTATTAGGGGCAGGAGTGGCAGGTATGGGCGAGGAGATGAAGATAGCAAATTTCAAAAGGTTGAGTGAAAGGGCTTCCAAACAAGTCAGGAAGACTTCCTCAGGCATCCCTTCATTCCAGACCCAGACTCCACTGTGCAGTCCCTTCTCTTCTGAAAATCTTTACCAATCTGCTGTCTATTCTCCTTTGTTGATAACCCCAGTGCCCTTTAGACTGTTCTCTGTGCTCTCTGTTCCAAAATATTTCCTCTACTCTTCTAAGTGTTATTATTTTTTTGCTAGAATGGATCTTAGTTTATTTTTCAATCAAGAAATGAGCTATAATAAGCATCCCAGAATCAGAGAAAATGACAGGATTCCTGAACTGTCTCTGATGAACACGAAAAAAGTCAGATATGGTCAGCTTCATAGGTGACCTCAAGGTCAAGCAAAACATTCCACCTGCCCCATTGCCAAAGGTCCTGAGACACATTATGAAAAATGAAAATTAAAGGCAAAGAGAAAGCCAAAGCATGTGTATTTTGATTTGTGATTGAATTATAAAGTGAGAATAATAACTAGGCAGGATCAATGATGGTGATATCTATAGGATTAAATCATAATTCTAGGACAAATTTTCTAATCCTTCCCAAATATTTTAGGATCTTGTGTCATAATTGCTGAAACCCTAACTCCGGGTTTAGAGGAAGGATAACATGGCTGCCAGATTTTTATTGGTGTCAAGAAAAACACTAGAAAATATGCAAAATAACTGTCAAAAACAATGGTGTTAACATGACAACAAAAGCGAGTTTGTATTTTTTTTTTAATCCCTCAAAGGTCAAGGGACTGATGTCTTCTAGTAATTCATCTAGGAAATTAACCACGTTTGGCTTTTAAAATCAGACATATGTAGTTCATGAA
Source organism: Cervus canadensis (assembly GCF_019320065.1). NCBI lineage: Eukaryota > Metazoa > Chordata > Mammalia > Artiodactyla > Cervidae > Cervus > Cervus canadensis. The sequence goes on along the minus strand of NC_057419.1, from coordinate 71,122,885 downwards.
TACTCCCATTTTCTTTTCTTTTGAAGAATATTGTTCATAGGTGATTATTTGTTAGAAAATATTTTTATACATAATGGTGTGTTTAGCATAGCATCTGCTGGTGCACAATAGATAAAAACTGTTGTAGCTGTGACAGCAATTTCAATCAGAAAGGAAAACCTTAAAGACTTCATAAAATTCACCAAAATTTATGCTTCTGAGTCCATGCTATATATTTATTGATTTGTTTCATTACCTGAGGGATCACTACTGAATATTTAAGTAAAAGAGCACATGATTGCACATTAAATATAATATGTCTTCTGGGAAGATAGAGGAATCTTTCCATTTTAGCAGCATTCATGTTTGTGTGCCTGTGTATGTGTGTGTATGTGTAAATTTATTCAAAAGTAAAAAGAACACCTTCCATTTGCATGATATTTTAAATATGTTTTCAATACATTTCTTATATATTTTCTTTTTAGTCCCTCAATAATCCTGCACAGCAACAATAATATATCCAATACTCTTAACAAAACCTTTGACATGTGACATATTATTTGAGATAACAAGCTTGGGAAGTAAGAAATGTTATCTTAATTTAAATAATGAGACAGTGAGGCTCAAACAGGATAAGACATCCAGCAACTGGCAGCAGGCTATATGAGAGAGAACTTATACTTCAAACTAAGTCTTGTTAGGCTTCCCCGGTGACTCAGCAGTAAAGAATCCGCCTGCAATGCAGAAGACGTGGGTTCGATCCCTGGGTTGGGAAGATCCCTTGGAAAAGGAAATAGCAACCCACTCCAGTTTTCTTGCCTGGAGAATCCCATGGACAGAGGAGCCTGGCAGGCAACAGTCCATGGGGTCACAAAAAAGTCAGAAACAACTTAGCAATCAAACAACAGCAATGTCTTATTAACCTAGCACTGTGGTTGATTCAGAGAAAGATTCAATAAATACTTGAATTTTAAGTTGTAATTTGTATAGAGATAGCATGTGACTACCATAAGGAATTTTGGCTTTCTTTTGAAAATGTGGGTTATTATATTCCTGGGAGAGATTTTCTCTGTTGTCGAGGATCATCAGGAAGATATTAGTTAACTGATTTGAACCATATAAACATTTCACTAATATGGGAAAGACCCTATAATGTAGGATTAAAGAGCCAAGAGACCTGCGTGTTGTGCGTTATTTGGAAAGAAGCACAATATTTTAATACGAAACTACTCCTTACGGATTTGATGTAATATTTTCCCTTTGTTTCTGTCAGTATAAGTCAGCCTATCTTTAATCATTATTGGCAGACATAAAAAATAAAACAGAGTTATTGCAAAATAACACTAATGATCTAAGTATGCATAGAGTTCAGTGTTTGTTTTATTTCTCAGAAAGATACCTATAAAACTTATATAACCAATTGGCAGGCTAAAAGAATAACCTCATGTAAATGCAGAATGCAATTACCATTTTCACAAATTTGGTACATGTTGGAAATGTCACTTCAATCAGGGCTAATCATAATATGTCAGGAATAACTGTGATACCATAAGTGATAATGTTATGCTGCTCACTTTGTCTAAATTTGGTGGCAAAATATGCAAAGGAAAATTTTCAAAGAGCCAGTAAAATATGCAAGATTTTTCACACTTTTTGAAAATATTTTCAGGAAAATAGTCATCATTATAGAGCAACAATTATTTTGATAACTCAATTGTTCTTAGACTAATCTCTTAGAATTTTTGTCATCTTTTAAGTCAGGTTAAAAAGAACAAGTATCAGCTTTTAAGTGATAAGAAAATACTTTGTTGTATTTTTTTATACACATAAATTTAAATATTAGTTTTGAAAGTGTTGCTTATTTCATTTTTTTTAGCAACTATGCTTCTTTACTCGTTATTGATAATGAGTGAAGTTCTTAAAAACAACAGGCTAAGCACCTCAGCATGAAGCTCTCCCCTTCTTCTCTTAGCTCAGCATCCTAAGGGTTACCTAGATTAGAAACAATGGAGTCATTCTTGTTCCCCAACATGCTCAATTTCTTGTTCAGTCAGATACCAAGCTTTGCACATTTTGCCAACTAAGTATTTTCTTTTTTCCCCCCACATCCTCTCTTGCATCCCTAGCACCATACCCTGATTCAAATATTTCTCTTTATTTCTTTTTTGGTCTCCTACAGCAGCACAAAAAATTTCACATAATTGAACATAACACACACTCTAATTTACAAAAGGATGCCCTGTTTGGGTTTGGAATCATGTCATACATTTTAAATCACCTATAAGATGAGTTTATTTCCTCATGAATTCTTACATAATCACACAAACAATTCAACATCGCTGCTTTATACACATGTGGCTTGTGGAATATGCAATTAGTTTTCTACTGTTGTCATTATTCAGTGGTATTTTAAATTGTGAAATGTGCTGGTAAAGACCAAGCTATTCTACTTTTTTTAACCCATACAAAATTAAAGATCATAAATATGCCTTTATAGACAAGCCAATTCACCATAAATAAAGATTAATTTTTTTGTCAGTTTAAAAAAGACAGCTGCTATTGGTTTTAGCATTTTTCTATTTAGCTTTGTATGGATCAGCTCATAAATATTTCTTGGTTCTCTCCCCTCTTCACATAGCATCGAAAATTCCTCCAATTTGACAGATATTTAGGTTAATTTATTAAAATATGGTCACTATTCATATTCATCAAGTATTTTGATACAGACAATTAAAAAAATAAAGTATGAATATATATCTCAATCACTTCCCATTTCCAGGGGAAGAATGTGCATCTATTAATCGTGTTTGTACTCAGAGTACTTAGAATGGGATCTGTCCCAAAGTAAGCAGTAAACATTTGTTTAAATTAATTAAGCTGTCAAAGGTCACCCAGGAATTAATTCTGTTGGACAGATGAAATTTTTCACATCTTCATGTTGATACTCCATATTCTTCCTTGTGCAGTTATTCAAAATTAATTGATAAGAATTGCCACTGTCTTTTTTTCACACTTGTTTTGAATTCTAAGACTATTTTGCCATCTGTATTCTTTTCACTTATGTGAAAAAAATAAAATAAATATAAAATCAGTTACTGTTTCAATTGGTTGATATATTTCACAAGGGACCATTTCAGACATTATCTTCTTGATCATTTAAAGATCCATTTGTCTACTTATTTACATGTGAGAATATTAGTATATATTAGAAAACCTTACACATGTATCTGTGAAGAAACACCAAAACTGTTCTTTCTCTTTTACGTAGTGGAGGTTAGGATAAGAGAAAGTGACACCTGGTTTCATTCAAAGTATTTTGTTAATTCACTGACACTTGCCTTTGAACAATGGATCCTGTATCTCCTTGTCTTATTTCTGATGAATTGGTTTGTATATAAAGGCATATTTATGACCTTAGATATAGTCAATGATGATATCTCTCTAATATAATATCTCAGGTGTATGCCTTTCTGAGGATTCTCAATTTTTATCCAAAGAGAGAGTTTCCTGTTGAGTTTGAACTTTTACCAAATAGAGGGAAAGTATTAGCAGCCACTGTACTTTCAGTGTAGGAAAAAAATTGTATATTTTGCATATTGTTGCATTTTTATACTTGCATCTATAATTATGTTATAAATGTATTTTTAATAATACTTGAAAAGATTAGTACTCTTGGGAATGCATTGTTATTCTAAAGGGCCATAGACTTCACTATCTCATTAAATGAACAGCCTGTAAAAAAGAGATAATTATTTAATTTGTTTCAACTCTAATACTAACTTATTGGAATAATAACATAGCCACCATTTGTTATACTTTAATAATATGCTTTTTCCTATTCTCACAATGACACTGCAGATAAGTGAACTATGATTATTTCCATTGCCCAGCTGAAAATTCAAGGCTCATAGAATTTATATGACTTCCCACTGTTATATCAGGGCTAGAATCTGTACCAACTTTGTAGAACTTAAGAATTTATGCTCTTTATCCCTCCGCCTGCGCCCGCTGGAGCCTGTTCGCGTCGACTGACCAGAGTCCGCGAATTCAACGCTTCGAGCCTATCCAGACAGCCCCGATCCCAGCTTTCTATCCTTTGAAAACACTAAGACTAATGTCCCTGCATCAGTTTTTATTGGAGCCAATCACCTGTCATGCCTGGAACAGGGATCGTACCCAGATCGCCCTTAGCCCCAATAATCACGAAGTCCACATCTATAAGAAGAACAGGGGTCAGTGGGTGAAAGCTCATGAACTCAAGGAACACAATGGACACATCACAGGTATCGACTGGGCTCGCAAGAGTGACCGCATCGTCACTTGGGGGGCTGACCACAATGCCTACGTCTGGAGTCAGAAGGATGGTGTCTGGAAGCCAACCCTGGTGATCCTGAGAATTAACCAGGTGGCCACTTTCGTCAAGTGGTCCCCGCTAGAGAACAAGGTTGCTGTGGGTAGCGGAGCACAACTCATCTCCGTCTGTTACTTCGAGTCTGAAAATGACTGGTGGGTGAGCAAGCACATTAAAAAGCCCATCTGCTCCACGGTCCTCAGCTTGGATTGGCATCCCAACAACGTCTTGCTGGCCGCGGGATCCTGCGACTTCAAATGCAGAGTGTTTTCTGCCTACATTAAAGAAGTGGATGAGAAGCCAGCCAGCACGCCCTGGGGCAGCAAGATGCCTTTCGGTCAGCTGATGTCCGAGTTCGGTGGCAGAGGCACCAGCGGCTGGATGCACAGGGTCAGCTTCTCGGCCAGTGACAGCCGCCTGGCCTGGGTCAGCCATGACAGCACCGTGTCTGTTGCCGATGCCTCAAAAAGCGTGCAGGTCTCAACTCTGAAGACGGAATTCCTGCCCCTCCTGAGTGTGTCATTCGTCTCAGAGAACAGCGTCGTGGCTGCTGGCCACGATTGCTGCCCCATGCTCTTTAACTACGACGACCGCGGCTGCTTGACCTTTGTCTCCAAGCTGGACATCCCTAAAGAGAGCATCCAACGCAACATGTCGGCCATGGCGCGCTTCCGCAACATGGACAAGCGGGCCACGACCGAGGACCGCAACACGGCGCTGGAGACGCTGGACCAGAACAGCATCACCCAAGTGTCTATTTATGAGGTGGACAAGCAAGATTGTCGCAAATTTTGCACTACCGGCATCGACGGAGCCATTTGGGATTTCAAGACCTTAGAGTCTTCCATCCAGGGTCTTCGGATAATGTGAAGCTGAGCGAGCCTCCAGACCCAGCATGAGGACGGACCGGCTGCGCCGGGGCAGCTCCACCATTCGCACGGGGAGGGGAGCCCGCCGCCAGCAAACACTGAAGACGCACATGGCGCAGACCTCCTTGTGTGTTTCGTTTGAACATAATTGGTGAAAGTGTTGGTTTTTTTTAAAGCAGCAGTGATTTGGGTTTTGTTTGGGGGGTTGTTTTGTTTTGTTTTGCAATTTCATTCCATTTTTGACCAAAGCTTCTCTTTAAGTAGTTTATTATGGAACGTTGTCAACACTAACTTAAAGGAAGGGGTGGGGAGGTATGTAAATTGTCTGCTGAAAAAAATTAAATAAAAACACTGAATATGTAAAAAAAAAAAGAATTTATGCTCTTTCTTATATAGCAATCGTTTTTAGTATTTTCCTGCTTCCATATTTCCACATGACAACACACCCCCATTATTTTACACAGTACTTCTACAAAAAGAAAAAGTAAAAGTTATGTGTATAATCTAAACCTGTTGTCTTTTACATTTCCCTCTCAAACTCTAAAAATCCTGGATGCTCATGAAAATTATGACAGTGTACAGTAGCATTTGAATGCTGCCTCTAGACTAGAATCTCTAATGCTCAGATTTAATTTTCCTGGGTACTAGGATGTTGGTATGTTTACAAGTTTCCTTGGTGATTTTAATGGATAGCTGGAGTTGAGAATGAATGCTATATATGCCATCTGCTCAAGGTTTCTCTTCCATTGTATTAAAGTGAAAAAGGCAAATTAAAATAAACTTGATTTATATTGTTTACTAACAATGACAGAGGTCAAATCACTTGTCAGTTCTTAATAATCACATTGGCGCTTCATCTTTGAAATATATATCCTTAATATATTCTTTAATTTCCAGTTTTTCACCTAATTCTTTTCAGTTCATTTCATCTAACTCTGGCCTTGGGCAGTTTTCTGTTAGAGGCTATTTATATTTTTTCTAATTCTTAAACTTTTAACTAGGTAATACTATTTATTAGTTACTGTTATGTATTAAATGACTCTTTACTAAAGTGTGGCCAGGGGGTAGGAGGATAACTCCTTATGGGTTGGGATTTTTTTTAGAGGGATACATTCTTTATGGATGGAGAAGGAAATGGCAATGCACTCCAGTATTCTTGTTTGGAGAATCCCATGGACAGAGGAGTCTGGCGGGCTACAGTCCATGGGGTCACATTTAATTGTGCCCTTGAAATGGATGAATGATATGTTACATGAATTATGTCTAAGTGCTGTGGCTTTAAGAATGTATAAGTACATTTGGATAATATGGGTGAAGGGATTCAAAAAGTACAGATTTCTCCTTCTCTCTCCTTCACTGTCTCCTCCCCGTTCTCTCCTCCCCATCCCCCGTAGTTTCCCTGACTCCATTAGAGGCATCTCTATTCTGTGTGAAGAAGACAGGTGATTATATCCTTCTTTCCTGAAAATCTAGGCTTCACCTCCAGATTCTTGCTACTGAGATTCCTATATTCTTGTTAGATGTCCACTGGACAGAGCCCAAGTCAACTGCATGTTGATCCTATCTTCTGTGGGTTCCAACATTGTGCTAGGTCACTAGCACTAGCTAGGTCAACATTGTGAGGTCACTTCAGTCATATGGGACTCTACGTCACCTCATGGCCTGTAGCCCATCAGGCTCCTCTGTCCATAGGATTCTCCAGCCAAGGATACTGGAGTAGGTTACCGTGCCCTTCTCCAGGGGATCTTTCTGACCCAGGGATGGAACCTGCATCTCTTACCTCTCCTGCATTGGCAGGCAGGTTCTTTACCACCAGCACCACCTGGGAAGCCCTGTTCCAACATTAAGATGACTATATAATTTATCATCCTAACTGACATACTTTTCTGAATAAAAATGGATGCTATTAATAATTAAGGAGAAGGCAATGGCAACCCACTCTAGTACTCTTGCCTGGAAAATCCCATGGACGGAGAAGCCTGGTGGGCTGCAGTCCATGGGGTCGCTAAGGGTCGGACATGACTGAGCGACTTCATTTTCACTTTCATGCATTGGAGAAGGAAATGGCAACCCACTCCAGTGTTCTTGCCTGGAGAATCCCAGGGACGGGGGAGCCTGGTGGGCTGCCGTCTATGGGGTCACACAGAGTCAGATACGACTGAAGTGACTTAGCAGCAGCAGCAGCATTAATAATTAAAATGGAATAACAGACAGAGAATGGGGCTGTTTTGTGGAGATGTGTCTTATTGACACCCAGGGCATAGTAAAACACTCACATGCTTGTGGCCCCAAAGTTTTGAACACAGGCTCATTTTTCCTGCTGAAGCAACTGCTTTGCCTCACTCAGATATGAGGTAAACTTCATTCTTCCATGTCTCCCAGCTGCTTAGAATGCATTCCATATATTTGGAAGAGGTCCTTGTAAGACCCCTTTAGTTGGCTGGAGACGATGGGTCATAATCCCCAACTCTTTCCCCAGGAGACAGATGACAGCTCTTTCCCAAAAGTATCTGCACCAAATCCTACCTCTGTACTTTTGTAAACCATTTATAATCGGAAAGTCATCAAAGTTTTCCAGAGTGAGGAACAGATGCTTACCAATTTCCTTTAAAAAATCTCTAGTGATTTGTAACTCACACAACTATTTCACATCTGTTGCAAGCTATTGCCTAGTTTCAACTCCAGTGTTAACATCTTGTTTCATATATATATACATATATATATATATTTTTGTCATCACAAATGTGAGAGTTATTTTTGAGTAGAATACTAAAAGAGGTTCTTGGCTTAACTGGTTAAGTGTGGCAGAGGCTTTGAAAACAGAAAACCCAGATTATTAGATTTATGGCTTTAGGAAAATGACTTGGTTTCTTGAAGCCAGAAATTTGTTACCAGTGAAATGAGGGTAATAATAGTACCTTCCTCTAGGGCTATTATCATGATCATAAGAGATCACATATATAAAGAAAGTATTACTATGAGTGATACTAAGATCTGTATTAAACCATTAGTAGAACAAAAAATGAAAAAGAAAAGAGTATGGTATGTCACAAGCTGTTTTTCAGGATACCATTCTAATGTCTTGAAAAGCAGGAGATGCAATTGAGAATTCCTCAGAGCACAAAATCACAAAACTACCTACATAGATTTGATAGATACACTTGTTTCATAGAAATACTCAATTAATATCGAATGAATGGCACTATTTAATTCTTTACTTTAGCTTGTAGGTAACTTTACAAAGTATGGTTCAAAAAGTATATGATAGCTACAGATTTTTTGTTTGTTTATAAAAAGGTACCTGAATCATATCAGTTATTCTTTTTTAAATAAACCTGACCTTCATATTCAGTTACCTGTATTAAACATATGTATAACCTGTACCATTCTGAGTTCTAGCATTATCTGTAAATACCTTTGTTTCTTTTTGTTTTTAAAGATGTACACATGAAAATAAATAGTGTAAAATGTAAAATGCTAACCTCAAATGTACACTTATAAAATGGCTTTGAAAGTTTTACTGCAACACCTTAATAGATAACTGAGATTTGCCTAGGTTTAAAAGATGTATGTGTAAATACTTATATGCATTTTTAATGTTTATCAGAATACTGCCTAGGATAGTTTTTGAAGTATAAAATTCAATTGAACCTTGTCAAGTCTTAAATTTTAAGCTGACTATGGATTATTTTATCTGAAAGCATTGTCAAAAGAGATAAAAGAGCATATCTGTATAAAATGACTTTCTTATTTATAGAGGAAAACATATTAGTATTCTCTTTAAGTGAAAATCAACAGCAGTAAAGGAATATATTACTGTGCTGGCTAAAAGAGATGCTTTGCCGTTCATGATCCTTGAGTTCATGTTCATTCATGTGTGACCTTGGAAAAGTATCTTGATCTCAATTAACTGCCATTTCCTAATCTGAAAAATCGGAGTTATAATAATGATACATACAATATGTATCAAAGGATTTTTTCAGTATTAGATACTAGACACAAAGTGCTTAAAATAAAAATTATTAACAGTTACTAATTATTATAATTATTATTCATTATATTAGAATTAGTCTTTAAAAACTTTTCTTGAAATATCCCTTTCTCTGGATTCAGCTTTCTAAGGACAAAGAGACAATATCTTGATTTTCTGTTTTTTGACTTCAGCAATTAGCACGGCTTCTATCGTTGAAGGCTTGAATAAATGACTCATTGAGTGAATGAATAAGTTGCTGGCTGAGTCAATTATAAAGTGCATGAGAGGCATATGAACTTAATTTCTTTAGGAAATGGTTACTTTTAGTATTATATGATAAATAGCATATATATGTATGTATGTATATATCTGAGCCAAATGCATTTGAACATAGAATGCTGTATTTATAATGAGTCTAAAGTGTTAAATTATAGGTTTTGATTCATTATATTTTCAGGAAGGCTCTGTAGATGTTATTAAAAGTTTGCTTCACTGGTTTGTTAAATATTTGCTTTTAGTTTTAGACAACAATTGGCTTGAAAGAGAAGCCTGTATATTAGAAATACTGCTTTTTCATACACATCTTTTGTATTATCGTTCCCTGAGAGACTAGTGACAGAACTGTAACTCAAAATAGTTCAAAAGAAGTATCTTGATTCAGTAACTGAATACACCGATGGTAGAACTGTCACTGCCAAAACTGTAGGTCTAGCCGAATCCAAAAGTTCAATTGATGTTGTCAGTACTTGGTCTCTCTTCTTCCTCCTCCTCTCTCTTCTCCTGTCTTTGTTTCTCCATCTCTTAAATTATTGTTTCTTCTGTGTCCCTATGTTAGCTTAATTCTAAGTCAGTCTCTGTCCTTCTGATGGTTGAAATGGCCCCTGATAACCTCAGGCTTATATGATTCCTGGCGTCCCTCATTTGAGGAAGCTCTGGGTTTTTGTTTGCTCTGGTTTTGATTGTATGCTTTGATCATATGCCCATAGCTGAACCTACCCAAGTGGCCAAGGAGACATACAGTACTCTGATTGGCCACTCTTGGATCATACGCTCATCCCCAAGGCCAGGGATAGGCTCAACCCACCTGAGTCACGTGGACTGAGAAATGTGATCCTTTCTCCGAAGCATATACTGGGAAAATTGTGTTGCTAAATTGCTATGGTAATGACCCTTTGAGGAACATTGGACCAGTCTCCTAGTCAGCTTATTATACTGGAAGAATATAGGAAGCAGAACAGTTTAACTCGTTTCCATTTTGGCCATGCACTCTTAGCCAATTTATAAAGCTTTCTGAGCATCCATTCCCTCACTCTCAGCTAAAGATGATATACAAGATTGTGATGAAAACTAAATGATTTATTACATCAAAATGAACCTAATCTAGTACTTACAGAGTAAGATAGAAATGTGCTGATATAGACTCCTTCTGAACATATGTAGAGTCACCCACTTCCAGGGAATAAACCTCAAAAGTCAAAAGCATCTATGTAGCCCTGACTAAAAGGTGAGGTGCTTTGCATTACCTGCTGATATCTAATTAGGAGAGAATGAAGTATGATAATTTATAGAGTAAAGAATATATTGATTTTTTGTTGAAAATATATAATAAATGAGTCCAGAGATAGATGCCCCAAATACTTCCTTAGTGTATTTAAAAAAAAAATAAAAAATACTGCATCAGAGACAGGACATGTGCTTGAGTAAAAAAATAGAGGGGAGGGTAGTATGTTGGAGCTCCAAAGGGAGATTAGAGTAATGATGACTAAAGGTAAAGATGAAAGAAATGGAAGTGGAAGGACAATGAAAAGCCAGTAGTGGTTTTTCGAAGAAACATTTAGTTGGAACATCTATAGGGGGACGGAAAAGATTATTTTGGGAGGTGGAGAATTTTCAGTGACATGAATAAGATAGACTGACAGGACTGGAACATAAAGTATGTTAATATTCCAATAAAAATAGTGAATGCATTGGTAACAGTTTAGGAGTGAAAAGAAGCTCAAAAATTATAAATGAACTGAAAGACTTTGTACCAATGCACTATGATTGCTATGATTTTTGTTTTTGTTTTATGGTGGCTTCAGGATAAACTTTCTGGTATGAGGAAGTAGTAGGGGCTTAAACTAAGAAAACAAAGATCATGGCATCTGGTCCCATCACTTCATGGCGAATAGATGGGGAAACAGTGGAAACAGTGACTGACTTTATTTTTTTGGGCTCCAAAATCACTGCAGATGGTGACTGCAGCCATGAGATTAAAAGACGCTTGTTCCTTGGAAGGAAAGTTATGACCAACCTAGACAGCATATTAAAAAGCAGGGACATTCCTTTGCCAACAGAGGTCCATTTAGTCAAAACTATGGTCTCTCCAGTAGTCATGTATGGATGTGAGAGTTGGACTATAAAGAAACCTGAGTGCCAAAGAATTGATGCTTTTGAACTGTGCTGTTGGAAAAGACTCTTGAGAGTCCCTTGGACTGCAAGGAGATCCAACCAGTCTGTCCTAAAGGAAATTAGTCCCGACTATTCATTGGAAGGACTGATGCTGAAGCTGAAACTCCAATACTTTGGCTGCCTGATGTGAAGAATTGACTCATTGGAAAAGACCCTAATGCTGGGAAAGATTCAAGGTGGGAGAAGAAGGGGATGACAGAGGATGAGATGGTTGGATGGCATCACTGACTCAACAGACATGAGTTTGAGTAAATTCTGGGAGTTGGTGATGGACAGGGAGGCCTGGTGTGCTGCAGTCCATGGGAGTGCAAAGAGTCAGACATGACTGAGTGACTGAACTGAACTGAACTGAAACCTCAGGACCAGAATAAGTCCTGCATTCAGATGCATTGAATGACAAAATACTGTGTTTCTGGACTCTGCTAGTTATCAGAGATTAAATTGTGAATTGAAAAAATATGGCTTTTGCCCTCATTAATCTTAGGTGATAGTGGGAGAAACACAGTAGACAGATAAACAAGTGTATATTTGAACAGACAATAATAGCACCACATTACCCCCAGTTTTAATTCCATGTAGCAGTAAGGATGCAGAATGAAATGAAGATAGGTGTGATTAGAAGGAGGTCAAGGATGTCATTTTTTTTTCTAGGGTGAATCATTCCACAAGTACATTTGCATCTGCCTATTAGTGATGCATCTGGGCAACTTTGCCTTTACCTTCCTCAGTCCCAACAAAAATGGACATCCGCAGAGGAAAGCTTAGAGAAAGGCAGAAATATATCCCAATATGCAAGATTAATTTAGTCTATTTTTCTAATTAAATGTCAGTGTTTAAATTGGAAACATGGCTTAATATGTAGACTAGTATCACCTGAATCATCTAATTATGCTAACATGCAGCATAAAATGATGGTAACACAAAATTTCTCTTTACGTTCAAGTAAACATCATTAAGAGAAGCACAAAGCAAGTGGACTCTGTAGTGTCAAAGAAGCAGGATAACAGGGCACTATAGCTGGATCATAGGTCCCAATATTTACAGAGAATGAAGACTGCTTTTGAGGGAATAGAACTTCAAAGATTAATATTGAAAAAGTGCCCTTAGACAGCTCAATGTCATTACTTCTGGAGGTCTCTCTCTTAAGTGCCTGATGAAGACAGCAGTTCCTAAACTGTCTGCCAACAAGTGTTAATTACTTGGGTAATCAAAACAATATACATGTTGATTTCCCCTCTGTATTTGTCATTTAAAATGAAAATAGCTTTAACTTTTGCTGGCTGTTAAAAGAAAATACAAGTTCATTGGGAAAATACGGAAAATAAATAGCCAAATGATTAATAATGGAAATGGATTTCAGGTAATTTTTGTTTTTGTCTACTTATTTTCCGTATTTTGTTCCCATAAGTCTAACAGGGAGAAGCTGAGATGCCATGAGAGGAGACCAAATGGCTCATGGGAAATGGTGGTGGAACAAAGAAGTTGTACAAAATAAATGATTCCATTTTTTTACTCTACACTAGGAATCCCCCTTATCTTGGGTCTAAGGTGAATATTTTTCTTTGCTCCAAAAGACCCATTCTAAAATGGGAGCTACACTCTACTCTTGTGCTTATTAACTGTTATTCCATAGAATCAATGGCATAGAAACTCAAGAATCAAATACCTCATTGATTGTATCAAATGCCTAATTTTCTGAAGATATGAAGTAGCATTATCTGATAGAGATATACAGTGAAAAGCATTCCTTGATGAATTTCAGGAGAATGAAACACACCATAAAGTATGAGCCAACCTCATGATATTATATGAGAAAATATTGATTTTGTTTGGCTTTTAACATCGGAAAATCCATATATGTATATGTGTCTCTGTGTGTATAATAATCATTTAGTTAAGGACTTAAACTTTCCCAACAAACATACATGAGAAACCCTTTTTAATTAAGCTTCCATTCTTGCCCTTCATTAATCTCTCTCTCTCTCTCTCTAACACACACACACACACACACACACACACACACGTGCAGGTAGGAGAGCAAGAGAGGAAATTCTACATTAGGGACACTTCAAAAGTAGGTTAATGCAAATGAACAGGATGCCAAATGCAGTATGAAAATTGACATTTATTAGCATACTTTGCATGAATTGCAAATTTTTCAAAGCTTTGCCATACATACGAAAATATTCCATTTTTATGCCCATGTTTTCATTATTCAGTAACATGTATTACTTTTTGTTGTTCCCAAAAGTAAGTTGTAAATCTGCTCAAAAAGTTTCACTGATGTGGGATTTCACTTAGTCTTTTACGATTGACCTGATCATTTCATTTGAACCAGAAGAGTAATTCAATGGAAATGAGTAAGAATAAATAGAAATAGAAGGTCATATATCTTTGAAATTAAAAAATAATAAAATTAATTATTCATTTTTACTGGCTTATTTTTGGCCACACTCAAGTCCATATTTTCAGCTCTGGAGTTAAATTTTATCCCCATAAATATGAAATATATTTTATGTGCACAGGAAAGGAAAAATTTAAAGCCCCATTCTCCTATTTACTCATTTAGGTATTCCTTTTACATAGACATCAGCCTTGATTCACTTTCCCTTTTTAAAAAGTATTTATAGGAAATTCCCTGGTGGTCCAGTGATTAGGGCTCTGTGCTTTCACTGCCATCACTTGGGTTCAATCCCTGGTCGGGGAGCTAAGATCCCAGAAGATGCACAGTATGGCCAAAAATATATATATGTTTATAATTTCCATGTATTTTATGTAGACAAGTAAAACACAAATCCATTTCTACTGTAAAAAAAAAATGAATTAAAAAAATAAAATGCACATAGACTGTTATTAGTTTCCCTTTGCCAATAATCATCTCTGTTCTCTAACATCTCCAGATCACAAGTCAGGTTCTTTTTTTTACTGTAAGTGTATGAATTATTTTGCAGATCATCTTTATACATTTTGGAGGTTTTGCTATGTCAATGCATATAAGTTTAACTCATTTGTTTTAAGTCATGAGGAATATTTCATAGTTAAAGCACACAAAAATTTTATTAAATCATTTCCTGCTGGCAGATATTTAGGACTGTCCAAATGTTATACCATTGCAAACAATACTTGCGTTATAATCCATGATTATGTTTGACTGTGTACAGATAATTGAGTATTTCTCTAGGTAGATAATAGGAAGTGGAGCTGATAGTCATAGGGTACAAGCATTTTTGATATTAATAGACACTGCAAAATTGCCCTCCAAATGTCAGTGTCAATTTACTTCCCCACCAGTAGGTTGTAAGAGTTCACAGGCCCCTATCTATTAGAAGCACTGAAAAGAGAAAATACTATTGACATATTATTTTAATATGCATTTCTGTGATTTCTGGTGAGTTCAGGTTTCCATATACTTAACTGGCTCTTTTTTCTTCTTTGAAATGTCTCTTCATAGCCTTGTTCTTTTAAATCCTTTGTAAATTTTAGACATTGAAGATTCTTTCTTAGAGTGTGTTGTTTTATCTTTTTTACTTTGCTTAGGTTGTTAGCAATTTTTTAATTTTATAAATTAAATATATCAATCTTATTTTTCATGGTCTCCATCCACCCGCATTGTTGTGTGTTATTTAACAAAATCTTCCAGCCTTCTCAATCCCAATATCAGTATCTAAACTCTGGTACACGTATACCTTAAAAAAAGCATTTTAATGTATAATTCAACTATGATTTATTATTGTGTGAATGGTGTACAGTAGAAATTGGTGTATCTATGAATATGTGTCTGTCATAATGTATGAGAATTTCTTTGAAACATTAATTAATGTTAGAGATCAGAGTCCAAAAACTATGGAATATTAACTCAATTATGTGGATAATTGTTGTTGTTGTGTCGCTAAGTCCTGTCCAACTCTTTATGCCCTCATGTACTGTAGCACTCCAGGCTCCTCTGTCCTCCACTAACTCCTGGAGTGTGCTCAGATCTGTGTCCATTGAGTCAGGGATACTATCCTCTGCTGCCTCCTCCTCCTTCTGCTCTCAGTCTTTCCCAGCATCTGGGTCTTTTCCAGTGAGTCAGCTCTTCACATCAGATGGCCAAAGTATTGGGGCTTCAGCAACATCTTTCCAATGAATATTCAGGGTTGATTTCTTTTAGAATTAATTGGTTTGGTCTCCTTGCAGTCCAAAGGGATTTTCAAGACTCTTCTCCAGCACCACAGTTCAGAAGCATCAATTCTTCAGAGCTCAGCCTTCTTGATAGTCCAACTCTTACATCCATATATGACTGCTAGATAAACCATAGCTTTGATTATACAGACCTTTGTTGGCAAAGTGATGGGTCTGCTTTCTAATATCCTGTCTAGATTTGTCATAGTTTTCCTTCCAAGGAGCAAGCATCTTTTTATTTCATGGCTGCAGTCACCTTCCTAGTGATTTGGGAACCAAGAAAATAAAATCTGCCACTGCTTCCACTCTTCCCCTTCTATGTGCTGTGCAGTGATGGAACTGAATGCCATGATCTTAGTTTTTTGAATGTCGAGTTTCAAGCCAGATTTTTCACTCTCCTTTTTCACCCTCATCAAGGGGCTCTTTCGTTTCTCTTCACTTTTTGCCATTAGAGTGGTATAATCTGTATATCTGAGGTTGTTGATATTTCTCCCAACAATCTTGATTCCAGCTTGTGATTCATCCAGCCTGGCATACCATGATGTACTTTGCATATAAGTTAAATAAGCAGGGTGACAATATACAGTCTTATTGTACTCCTTTCCCAGTTTTAAACCAATCAGTTGTCCCATGTCCAGTTCTAACTGTTTCTTGACCTGCATACAGGCTTCTCAGGAGGCAGATTAGGTGGTCTGGTATTCCCATCTCTTTAAGAGTTTTCCAGTTTGTTGTGATCCACACAGTCAAAAAATTTAGGATAGTCAATGAAGCAGAAGGAGATGTTTTTCTGAAACTCCATGGATAATTAGCAACTTTTGTATTTCTTTTCTCTGCGCTTTTAATGTTTCCTCTAAAATAAGAATGCTACTTCCTAGCTATTTGGGTTATCATCAATATATATTCCTTCTTGTTTACCGAGGACCATTTAGTTATTCAATTTAAACCCCAAAAGTCTCCAGTGAAGAACAGACTCATTTCTTCTCTCTTTTGTAGGTGTCAGGATCCGTACCCAGTGTAGTAAATATTAAATTAACATCTACCTCTTTCCCTTATAAGGACCCTTGTGATTAGATTAGATCTACTTAGATAATTCTGGCTCATCTCATGATTCTTAATGTTATCACATCTGTGAAGTCCATTTTGCCATGTAAGGTAATATATTCACAAGTTCTGGAGATTAATATGTGGACATCTTTGGGGAACCCCTGCTATGTTCTCTACAGTGCCCATCAATGTTCAACTCATTTGTATGGATTTGTGGATGGGGAAGGGAGACAGTGATAGAGTTGCAGGAATTAGGAGGATGTTTAAGGTGCCTTCAGCTGAGCTTGAGTCTGTGCTCTCTGTGGGGCACTTTCACTTAAAAAGGTATGTGGCTAAGCAGACAACATAAAGGATACCTTTAGCATCGTTCCTCAATAGACAGATTGAAGGAGTTAAGATAGGAAATTACATGTTAAAATTAAATGAGTCATATTTCATAAACACTTAGAACAATGTGTGAGCAGAGTAAGCATTATAAATTGATGTAGAAATCTATAGATATAATATATTTATTGAATATGTACTATATAGTAAATAAAACCCAAAAAAATGTTCACAAGGAAAGGACTTTTAAGCAGACAATAGATTTGCAAATGTCATATATTCTTTTGAACAAAACAGCTGATAAGTTTTGTGAATTACTTTCCTTGGGGTATGTTAAACCCTGGCCATTGGCTGTCAGGAGAAAATATACCTTGCCAGGTTTTTCCACTGGTGGAGATAATTATGTATGCATTATTCACTGTCAAATTTTTATGAGAATACCAAGTTAAAATCAAAAGTGAAATGTACAAAGTAGAAAATGGCAGTATTAATTGATCTACCTCATAGTACTTATTGAACACTTACAATGTGCCAGATTCTACAATTATGAGTTACAGTCCTTTTGCTTGAGGCTTTTGAAGTATAATAGGGTAAATTCTTCTGGATATGTAGATACTTATAATATAAAGTGGATTACATGGTAGCCCCAATTACATGTAAACAAAGGGCTGTAAAAGATTATAAAGGAGAGTAATCACAATGTAAAGATGTCTTAGAGTAAGTACTGTTTGAAATGAGTTTTGACTACAAAGGTGAAAAATAGACAGGGGCGCTCCAGGCAAGGAATTAATGTTACCTAAGTTAGATAGAATATCCAAGGATATAAAATCAAAAGCTTTGGCAGAGATAGAGTGTGTTGCACCTATGATCACAATGGGATAGAGAATGGAAAGGTTCAGGGTAGCTTTTAGATCATATTCCAATTGTGAGGGTGTTGTACTTAATTCCGTAGGAGGTAATGAATTTTGAAGAGGGAGATGTGTCATCCAGCCTCCTTTTGAGAAAAATTGATTTGGCTGTCATGCATTAGATAAATGGAATGGAGGTAAAATCAGAGGGAGGGATAATAGTTAACAGCTCATTACCAAATGACCTACGTGAGAGATAGTGGCAGCTTTGACTAGGATGGTGGGAAAGAACTGGAAACAAGCGGATGGATGGGAGAGACATTGTATAAAGCAGAATCCACATGATTTAGCAACTGATTTAGGAGGAAAAGGGAGGGGCCCATAATGACTGGTTGCCTGCTTGGATGACTAGGATAATGTGGTATCAGAAGTTGCTTAGTCATTCAGTTTTGTCCGACCCTTTGGGACCCTTTGAACTGTAGCCCACCAAGCTCCTATGTCCATGGGATTTTCCAGGCAAGAATACTGGAGTGGGTTTCCATTTCCTTCTCCAGGGGATCTTCCTGACCCAGGAACTGAACCTGGGTCTTCTGTGTCTCCTTCATTGCAGGCATATTCTTCACTTGCAGAAGCCTGAAAATGGGGCATATGAGATATTTTGGTCTATAACTGAATGGATGTAAAATGCTACAAGAATTTTGAGAATGAAAATACTTTTCAAACAAGTATTTGAAAATGAGGTTGGATGTTCAAGTGAGAGTTAAAGAAAGAGAAGAGATTTGGGAGTTTTAGTCTAAAATAATCTCAGGATGGTGGAGAAGGGACTCTGTAGCTCAGTTAGTCCTCGGAGCTCTTCTCACGTGCCCTTTCCCCATATCTGCCAAATGGTTGTCTATCCTATATTCAAGCTTGGGGTCCATGACATCCTAAAAAAGCATTTCTGTTTCCACAAGCCAGCTAGAAATTCCTTCTTTACTGTGAGCTCTTCAAAGTCCCTTCCTTTTGAGCCAAGTTTTGTATCCTGGGACCCTACCCTGGAGCCATTGCAGCTCTTCATTCAGTCTCACAAAAGTTCTTCTGATATTTGAAGAAAGCTGTAACATCCCTGTTTAGGCTACTTTTCCAGTAAAGCAGGGCATGTGAATGGTGCTCAGATGCAATGTAATATCTTTATGCCTTCTTTGGCTGTGATCCTTGCTAGTTTTCTGAGATATCAATAAACTTAGGGAAAGCAGAAAACACAATTTGACTGGGTTCCAAACTCAATAAGTCTAACATTTAAAACTGAATTTTAAAAATCCCTAATGGGACACAAGGTGAAGTGGGGGGGGGGGGAGAGGGTGGGACAAATGGAGAGAGTAAAATGGAAATACATACACTACCATATGTAAACTAGATAGTCAATGGGAATCTTCTGTATGCCTCAGGGAACTCACAGTGGGGCTCTGTAACAACCTAGAGGGTTGGGATGGGATGGGAGGTAGGAGAGAGGTTCAAGAAGAAGGGGACATACATATACCTATGGCTGATTCATTTTGATGTATGGTAGAAACCAGCAATATTGTAAAGCAATTATCCTTCAGTTAAAAATAAATAAATAAATCCCTAATGGGAATCATTAGGATCTCCCTATAGACAGATTCCTGGGGACACACGTGTGCGTCTTTTACATCTCCCACTACTTATATTCCTGTATTCTTATACTTCTTATATTCCTGTGAGAAGGAATATAAGGCTTCCCTGATAACTCAGTTGGTAAAGAATCCCCCTGCAATGCAGGAGACCTGGGTACGATCCCTGGGTTGGGAAGATCCCCTGGAGAAGGGAAAGGCTACCCACTCCAGTATTCTGGCCTGGAGAATTCCATGGGCTATACAGTCCATGGGGTCGCAATGATTCTGACATGACTGAGTGACTTTTATTCTTATACTTCTTATATTCCTATATAAGCTAAACAGTTCTAGTTCTCACAGTGATTCATATGAAATAGTTTCCAATAACATCACTCTTCTTTGGTCTAACTACCATGGAGAAGAATAAGACTAGCTCCTCCCTTCATCTAAATATTGTTAATTAAAAAGAAATATTTAGTTGAAATCAGTTTGGTTACATCCCCCAGCTGGCTTATAGGCAGCATGCTGCCACTGGTGTGTGTTCATCTCTGCAGCTGGCTGTCTAACCAAGTGGAGGCTCTTCC
The DNA here is from genome assembly GCF_019320065.1 of Cervus canadensis. Lineage (NCBI taxonomy): Eukaryota > Metazoa > Chordata > Mammalia > Artiodactyla > Cervidae > Cervus > Cervus canadensis. Next base: position 71,102,688 of record NC_057419.1, on the reverse strand, counting down.
CTTAACTGATGATACATTTTGCTTTGTTGTAGCTAATGTTACTCTAACAGACATGATTCTTTAGATCCTAAATTGATCATATTTATCAGGTTGCCTTTCACAATGTGAAATGGTAAACAATGTATGTTTAGTATAGAAACCTTTTACCTAGCAGAGTTCTTCCAGTCTGATAGTAAGTTGTCAAAGTCTGGGAAGGAATTTGGGTGGGGAGGGGGGGATGTCATTGAAGTAGTATAAATGTAAAACGTGCTCTGTAACACTTTATTGACTGGAAATGTATATGGCCACAGGCGTTGATTCCTGAAAAAATTCCCCAGTCAGTAACATGTTAAAATAAGATGATACTGCTCTTTTAATCTGAATTTATTCTTCAATAAAATAACACTATGTTTAGTTAAGAGCCTGAGCTCTTAAATCAACAGACCTGAGTTCAAATCCTGTTCTGTCATTTTCAATTTATTTCTCCTCTGAATCTATTTTCTTAAGTGTCAAAGGAGAATATGAATTTCTTCTTTCATATTGTGAAGGTTAAGGAGATGATGTGCATAAAATACTTAGAACCTTATTTGGTACATAATAAGTGCTTGTTATTTTTCTCTGCAAGTCTGCTTATAGTAGAGGGATGGGATGGGGAGGGAGGTGGGAGAGGGGTTCAGGATGGGGAGCACATGTAAATCCATGGCTGATTCATGTCAATGTATGGCAAAAAACACTACAATATTGTAAAGTAATTAGCCTCCAACTAATAAAAATAATTGGGAAAAATCACAACAACAAAAAAACAAAAACAAAAAAAATAATTTTTATGCTATTTACATTAAATTTCATATTGAAATAAAAGTGTAATTAAATACTTGGGAAGAAACATGTAACATATATGTTGAGCATCAGTTTTGTTTTTGACTTTTCCTAAAAGTAGATTTTTATTTGCTCTACCTTATTCCTATGCTTTATATAAGCAGCAAAACATTTGTTTCAAGGATGAGCAGGGCTAAGGATACAGTCTAGAAATATGTGGCCTTGATGTCTTTACATCTGTGCTTTTACCAAAGCTGACCTAGCATCATCTGTGACCCTCAAGAACCTTCCTATTTATAAAGAGTATTCCATGATCTGTTTGTCATGGCTAACCCTGAGTAAAGAACGATGTTGGGCAGATGGTGGGTACTCCCCTAATCCAGTGACTGCCGACTGCCTCCCCTCCACCACTGTGTATGTTTCATTTCTGTTCTCTCATCAGCTGTATTTAATGTTATATTGAACCTATCCCTTGATATTTAAATTTTATTTATTTTATTTCTCTTCTAGAAGTTCTAAGAGTTGCCTTATTTCGGATTGATTAGGTAATTTTTATACAGATATAAATATATATATAAGTATATACACACACATATATATGCATATATAGGCTTTATGCTTGTCTTTCATTTCTTTGTTTTAAAATTGCTGGCTGGTAACTTTAAATCTGTAGTTTTTCACTACAGAGAGTAGAGACATAGCTGCTCTTTATTCTTTCTAATGAAGAGAACACAAAGGCCCTTTATTCCCTTTTGTGCTTAGTTGGTTTTTGTTTGTTCCTGTTTTCAATGAGCTGATCCTTTTCCTTGGAATATTATTTGGGGGGATTCTTTGAGGCCTAGTATGAAGAGGAACTCTTCTGGAAAGGATTTCCATTTGCCTTCACAAGTGCCTAAGGTGTGATCCCTCTGGGATCACTCTAAATTAAATGAAATTCATGGCTTGAGGTTTTGGAGGAACTATGTAAGTCATATGAATTTGCGCTATAAATCTACATTAAGGACGTGTAAGAGGTTGGAGAGGGTCAAGCTTAGTTATGTTTTATCATTTTTTTAAATGATGTAGCCCTTAGCTTTACTGGATGGAGGTTTTCTCCAGTTTGAGATTTGACTGAAGCCCCTATCCCTATGTTTTCAGACCTGTGCCGCCATTAAACCAAGACTATGGAGACTGAAATTACTAGGTTTAGTAAAAGCCCCCAGGAAAATATCTTCAGTGGGTCACTTAATTCTTTGAGCTCAGGTTTTACTTAGATTTTGGCCTACAAATCTTATTAACTATTTCATTTTGAGAAAAAAAATCCAGTATTTTTACTTATTTTCAATGGAAGGATTGGTTCGGATGACCTAGTTTGTCACATTACTAGAAACAGAACTTACCCACTGTTTCTTATATAGGAGTTTTCTCAACCAAATTGTGTATTTAACATTTCAGATTTCTTGGACATAATTCATATTCTCTGACCTTTCTTGCTACTGTCAACTTTACTTCTAATCTCCATTTTAACTTAATTTTACCATTTGGACAATTTCTATCAACCTTAAGCACCTTGAAATAGTTATGCTCGTTAACATGATAGGGATTTTACCAAAAAATGGATGTGAGACTGGGACT
>NC_057419.1:71096526-71100093 GCF_019320065.1 Cervus canadensis | reverse complement strand
AAAAAAAAAAACACACAAAACATAACATTTGCCATCTTAATCATTTTTAAGAATACAGTTCAGCAATATTAGGTATATCACACAATTTCTATAACATTTTCATCTTGCAAAACTGAAACTCTACTCACTAAACAACTCCCCATTTTTCCCACCACATCTAAGTTCTATCATCCCAAACATAGTACTCCAATCTAATAAGACTCCATCAGACTGTTATGACATGACCAAAACAAGGAAACGAAGACAGGAGAACATTATCTTATTTGCATACATTGGTATATGCCTGGAATTTAAAACTTCTAATCAATGAGGTGGTTTGAAATAAAAAGGAGTACCTTACTGATTAGTCTTCTTCTTGCTTCTTAGTAGCCTTGGAATTTTATAAAAGGAAACTTTTATGTTACAGTGTGTGAGAATGACCTATGACTGAATTGTGAATTCAGGAATTTTTTGGTTCAAAGTGAAGAAAACAAACAAGAGCTGCATTTAATTTTCTTATTTCTCATCATTATATTAACCTCTGCTTAAAGTTAAATTATTTTTAAATAGTAACAACACTCATTTAATATTCTTTTGATGTTTTAAAGACACTTGTGACATTAAACACAGAGTTAGAGAATATAAATATACATTTGTTTATAATTATATAAATAGTAAAATTTTAACCATTCAAGTAAAAACACTGCTGCTGCTGCTAATACTCTATAAATATCATACAATCTATGTTTGAAAAAATGAACATGGCACAATGTACTGCCAAAGCCACAGATGTCAATGGGGAAGTGGTGAGAGATGGGGAAGAGATACAGGACAAATCCAGGTTAAAAAAAGGCCTTGTATAGCCAAAAAATGTAGTCTGAATTTGATTCCACAGAATAAGCAGATGGAGGAAGTATATTAAGCAAAAGAGTGTGGCATGGTCAGAAATGTCACAGATGAAAATATTTTATCATTAATCCATTTGCTAGTGCCAGGACTCATTTAATTTCTCTAGGAATCCTTCAGAGTTGGAGTAGAAGGAGTTTGAGATGAGAAGGGTACACAGATAGATTTTCTATTTTTTTAATTATTTAAAATTACTTGGTGATTAATTCAGTTACTTGGTGAATTATTCTAACACCAAATAGTAAAGACTATGATACCATCAAGAAAAAGATAAATGTCACCATATTTGGACATGTTAAAGCAAAGATGGTTACCAGTCATCTAAGGGAATACCATTACAATATCATTACAATAAATTTAAGTCTTTTAATAATTTAAATAAATAAAATATCATTACAATAAAATTAAGTCTTTCAACAAAAGTAACTATTTACAAAATATTTTTTTCTGATATTTTCAAATATTCCATTCTTTTCCAGCAAACTTCAATTCCAGAAAATCAGGAAGATGACATTTTTGAGTGATATAAATCTTTACATTCACATACATTTTAAAAGTATTTTCCACATGAATGCATTTACTCAAGTTTTTTGGAGGGAGGGCATTTGAACTAGTCATTTAATTTCTTACATCTTATCTTAAAATATATTGTTTTGGAGCTACAGAGATATTTTTTAAAATTAGCTAGCATGTGTATTAAGAGATATCTTCATATTACAATTATTCATTCTTACTCCCGTTGTCATTTCTTTCAACAGCTCATCTAAACTTACCATTTTTTATTCACCCATCCCTTATAAGTCAAGAAATTTTTACCCTTTCTCTCTTGTGATTATTATCTTGTCTGATGGGGACAAAATAATTGAGACAGAATAGAGGAGCAAGACGAATGGCAGACAGCAGGTGCATTTGTATATTATGAAGTGTTTGCAAAATAATAAGCACTGCATGAATAATGCATTTGATGAATATTGTCTGGCAAATGATATTGGGTCATATATCCAAATCGTCCCTCAATTACTGAAGAACGAAGTACAAGTGCCTAATGCATCCAGTTTTATCAGACAGAGAAAGAATTCACCATGTGGTGCATCTACTTAGAGTAAAAAGGCTATGGTTTTTAAGACAGGACTAAAATCTTTGTATCTATCTATATTGACAATTTGAAAATGTAAGCAGTATGTAATAATAAATACGTTTAATTATAGGTAATTTGAAGACCTAGGAATATATAAGGAATAATGAACATACAAATAAAAGGATCCCAAATAATATATGTATGTAAAGAAATTTTAAAACCTAATAAATATATAAGTATAAGGAATATGTAAATATAAGGAATCTAAGGAATATAAATATATATAAAATGTGGAAACCTAAGGCTATATAATAACATATATATATACACATGTAATTTGAAAACCTAAGGAATACATATCTAATCCTATATATTTTTGCTTATTTTTAAAAGTCTGGTGTGTGTTTTTTTATTTGAAAAATTAAACTTCCATGCCATATTTGACACTGATATAAGGTTGACTTTTGTACAATGTAACAAAACTATCATTTGTACTAATATTATTACCATAGTTTAGTTTCAGTTTAAATACTTATGCTCATTTCTTTCAAATGTTTACTACTGTATCAATTAAAATTTAAAATTAATTGAATTTTGATATTTAATATATATATAATATATGTAACTTTGACAATAAACTGAAGAAGTAGACCTAATGATTTATATTTTTATAGACAAGGAAATGGAGATTCAGAGAAGTCAGGAAATAGGCTAAAAGTTAGTAAATTGCAGAGATGGTATTTTGACATGGTGGCTAGTGCCACAGCCCACTTTTTTTTTAATTAAATCATTTCCCTGTTCCTTTAAAAAGCCTACCCATGTGAAATACTGAGACATTATACACCAAAATGGAGTGAACACTCAGAAACCCTTGGATCCAATAGTCTTGTGTTGTTCTTAAAAAGATTCAGAAGTAATGCAAGTCAGGACTTTGGAGGGGCTGGTGTGTTCTCCTTTTTCCCTTTTGACTGGCTTGCTGTCTGCTCACCAGGTGGCTGTGGCTGAGCTGCTGGGGCCACTACTGTTGCCACGGCCGCTGGGTGCTGCAAGATTCTGAACTCTGCTGGCTGAGGCTGTGGGTGCGGCTGCAAGGTGGAGGCGAGCTGAACTCTGTGCTGAGGGAGGCTTGGCCGGGGGCTGCTCTGGGCAGAGCCCGCCTGAGACAACACAACTGCCTGGGGCTGCAGAACACTCTCCACTTCATCGAGGTTAATGACCATAGCTTGCTGAGCAGATAAGGCCATTTGACTGGCTGAACCTTCTACAGGATCCTGTGGCACTGACTGTGGAGGATGTGAAGTTGTGGGCTGTTGAAGTTGTGTCTGTGGCATCAGCTGGTAGAGCCACTGCTGCGTCGGCTGCTGCAGCTGCTCCTGGGCCTGCTGCTGGGCGTTCAAAATGAGTGAGCCTGGTGGAAGCTGGAGTAGAGTGAAAGGCATGAAACTGGGAGTATTTCTATCAAGTTGAACACCTCCTTGAGAAGAAACTGGTAGTGCGGTGGTCTGCACATGTGGTGGCTGAGCTTCTGCAGGCAGGGGGCCGGGCTGGATGCCTGTGGGCTGGCTGTCCGGCTGGATGCCTGTGGGCTGGCTGTCCGGCTGGAT
>NC_057419.1:71094797-71096243 GCF_019320065.1 Cervus canadensis | reverse complement strand
GTGTCTGGCTGGATTCCTGTGAGCTGGGTGTCCGGCTTGATCCCTGTGGGCAAGGTGTCTGGCTGGATTCCTGTGAGCTGGGTGTCCGGCTTGATCCCTGTGGGCAAGGTGTCTGGCTGGATTCCTGTGAGCTGGGTGTCTGTCTTGATCCCTGTGGGCAGGGTGTCTGGCTGGATTCCTGTGAGCTGGGTGTCTGGCTTGATCCCTGTGGGCAGGGTGTCTGGCTGGATTCCTGTGAGCTGGGTGTCTGTCTTGATCCCTGTGGGCAGGGTGTCTGGCTGGATTCCTGTGAGCTGGGTGTCTGGCTGGATCCCTGTGGGCAGGGTGTCTGGCTGGATCCCTGGGGACAGTACCCTGGGCCTGATCCCTGTGGGCATGGGGCCAGGCCTGATCCCTGCGGGCAGGGTGTCTGGCTTGATCCCTGCAGGCAGGGGGTCAGACAAGATCCCTGTGGGCAGGGGGCTGGGCGAGATCCCTGCGAGCAGGGTGTCTGGCTGGATCCCTGTAGACAGAAGCACAGGCTTGATCCCCATGGGCAGGAGCTTGGGCTTGATCTCCCTGGGCAGGAGCCTGGGCTTGATCCCTATGGGCTGGAGGCCAGGCTTGATCCCTGCTGGTTGGTATTCAAACTTGGTCCCTGTGGGCAGGGGGCGAGGCTTGATCTCTCTGAGCTGGGGGCCAGGCTTGATCCTTATGGGCTGGAGGCCAGACTTGATCCCTATGGGCTGGGGGCCAGGCTTGATCTTGGTTGGTTGGTGGTCAAGTTTCATCCCTGTGGGCAGGGTTCCAGGCTCGATCCTTGTGGGCAAGGAGCCAGGCTTGATCCCTATGGGCTGGAGGCCAGGCCTGATCCCTGTGGGCTGGGGGCCAGGTTTGATCTCTGTTGCTTGGTAGTCAAGCTTCATCCCTGTGGGCAGGGGTTCAGGTTTCATGGCTATGGGCTGGGGGCCAGGCCTGATCCCTATGGGCTGGGGGCCAGACTTGATCCCTGTTTTTTGGTAGTCAAGCTTTATCCCTGTGGGCAGGGTTCCAGGCTTCATCCCTGTGGGCAGGGGGCCAGGCTTGATCACTATGGGCTGGAGGCCAGGCTTGATTCCTGTTGCTTGATAGTCAAGCTTCATCCCTGTGGGCAGGGGTTCAGGTTTCATTGCTATGGGCTGGAGGCCAGGCTTGATCCCTGTTGGCTGGTGGTCAAGCTTCATCCCTGTGGGCAGGGTTCCAGGCTTGATCCCTATGGGCAGGGGGCCAGGCTTGATCCCTGTGGGCAGGGGGCCAGGCTTGATCACTATGGGCTGGGGGCCAGGCTTGATCACTATGGGCAGGGGGCCAGGCTTGACCCCTGTTGGTTGGTGGTCAGGCTTCATCCCTGTGGGCAGGGGGCCAGGCTTCATCCCTGTGGGCTGGGGGCCAGGCTTGATCCCTATGGGCTGGGGGCCAGGCTTGATC
>NC_057419.1:71054183-71094697 GCF_019320065.1 Cervus canadensis | reverse complement strand
GGTTGGTGGTCAGGCTTCATCCCTGTGGGCAGGGGGCCAGGCTTCATCCCTATGGGCTGGGGGCCAGGCTTCATCCCTATGGGCTGGGGGCCAGGCTTGATCACTATGGGCAGGGGGCCAGGCTTGACCCCTGTTGATTGGTGGTCAGGCTTCATCCCTATGGGCTGGGGGCCAGGCTTCATCCCTATGGGCTGGGGGCCAGGCTTGATCACTATGGGCAGGGGGCCAGGCTTGACCCCTGTTGGTTGGTGGTCAGGCTTCATCCCTGTGGGCAGGGGCTCCAGCCTGATCCCTGTGGGCAGGGGTCTAGGCTTGATCCTTCTGGGCTGGGGGCCAGACTTGATCTTTATGGGTTGTAGGCCAGGCTTGATCCCTATGGGCTGGGGGCCAGACTTGACCCCTGTTGGTTTGTGGTCAAGCTTCATCTCTGTGGGCAGGGGTCCAGGCTTCATCCCTGTGGGCAGAGTACCAAGATTGATACCTGTGGACAAGAGTCTGGACTTGATGCCTGTGGGCAGGAGCTCCAGCTTGATCCCTGTGGGCAGGGGGCTGGGCATAAGCCTAATGGGCAGGGAACCCAGATTAATCCCAGTGGGCAGGAGGCTAAGCTTGATCCCTGTAGGCAGGGGGCCAGGCTTGATTCCTGCAGGAACTGTAGCAGAGTCCTGCACTGGCTTAGAGCCACTTCCTAAGGCCTGGTCTCCTCCACCAGGGTGCACCTCTTTGGTGATATTCAGACCAAAGGATGTGGCTGAAGCTTCAGTCCTTTGTGATGAGCCCACAGTGGACAGTGCCATGGCAGGAAGTGAGCTAACTTGACTCACCTCCATAGATGATTTCTGGGAAAGACTTGGTAGCTTAGGAGCAGAAGCAGGAGATGGAAATTTATGAGAGCTGCTTGCCTGCTGTGAAGTGAAACTGTCACCCCAGGAGCTCTCTCCTGGGTTCAAGGGAAGTCTGATGGGTGAAGGAGGATGTTTGGCTCCCTTGTCCAGCACTGAAGACTGAACTGACCCATTCTTAGGCTGTTCTGGCTCTTTCCCTGGAAAAGGTTGCCTGAAACCAGCTGAGTCATCGGAAGACTGAACTGACCCATTCTTTGGCTGTTCTAGTTCTTTCCCTGGAGAAGGTGGCCTGAGATCAGCCGAGTGACCAGAGCTGTGTGACATCTGCACTGGACATTGGGTGCTATTCTGGGATGATTCCTCAGATGGACTGACCACCCTCACATCATCAGTCTCTGGCCTGGACAGAAAACTACTGGGATGGTCATCTGTGAAGGAATGGTGGGGAGGCATCTGTCTCTCATATCTGACTTTTCTTTTTTTTTCACGGGAACTTTCTTTTCCAGAGATAAGAGGATCATTAAACGGATGCATGAGCATCTGCTTTGTTGCCTGGGAATGACTGCTGTCTTCATATCCAAATATAGAATCTTCTCCTACCTCATAAGTTGGCCAGACTGTTGGTTCTAAGTCTTCATATTTTAAAGGCATAGTATATTTCTCCATATCCACTTCAGAAGGCACAGCCAAATCACAGGGTCTCTGTTTCCACATATCTACACAATTGCCTGCTTTCAAAGTTTTGAGGTCATACTGCTCATCTTTTTTAGTTTCTTGTATTTTTGTGAAAGAAGTCAGGGCTGTTAGCTCAGGAGGAAGTGTATAGGGAGACAAGTCCTGCTGCCGATTCAGAGAGGCTGTAGAAAATCTCTTCAAATTCCTTTTCATGGGAACAGTGTTCAGTTTTTGTCTGTTATAGAGCAGTCTGTTTTCAGTGCAAGCTACTGATACAGAAGGGTCTAAACACAGTGGTTCGGCTGTAGCTAAGATCAGTTGGCTCTCAAGCAAAAGTTTGTCCTCCTCAGTCCAGTTCTGGTTGTCACTGGCTATGGCCTCTACATCGCAGGCTAACGTCTGCATGGTGGGACGTAAGAGAACATGTCTGCTTTGGTAACTCGGAGGCTCCCCTTCACTGGACTGCCTGTAGTCCCGTATTTCCACTATGACACACCCCTGATGAAAGACATTAACCGGAGACTTCTCCAGGAGATCCATCATAACAGGAGGTAATTCTTGAGCATCTAAGTATTCTAGCAATTCCCCTTCTTCATAATGCAGTCTAATGCTCTCTATAAATGATCCATTTTCCCCCTTGAGCATGAGCGAATAGCCCTGCTTTCCTGGATACAGGTTGACCACCAAACAGGGCAACGATTCTCTCCTAAGGAGCTTCTCTAATAGGTTCACGTTGCTTCTTACTTCCTCTGCAACCTTAGGCTCTTTTTCACTTTCTTCTACATAAATGTCATAAAGTTTTTCATAGAGAGACATCTCCCCACTTGATGAGTTTTTCCTTTTCGGAGGTCTTTGTTGGGCATTTGCAATGACAGATTCTGCAAGATCCAAAGCTCTCTCTAGAGATTGTTCCATTGTAGTAAGAGAGCGGGGTCCGAAAAGAAGAGAAAATGGAAGTGTCCTGACGAACTTAGTGAAAATCGTCTTTAATATCAATGTGTAGGTCTACAAACCTCCCCTCCCGAACTTCACAGTGGGACCACCAGCCTAACGTTAGTACGCCAAGGAAGTGCTACACAAAATTCTTGTGAGTTTCTGAAAATATTTATATCTATAGGGGTTATGGCGTTTGTGCTAGGCCTGGCCTCACCTTTTCGTCCTCTCCTCAGGCGCAGCCGGAAGTCGTTAATGTGAGGGACACAGGGACTTCCGTCCGCCGATGTGCTCCTCAATAGCCTCTGCAGTCTGCTGGCCTCCGTGGCGGCGATGGACTGGCTATTGAACTGCACTTCCGGTTCTCCTGCCTGTGCTTCCTACTGGCGAGTTGAGCCAGACATCCGTATCCAGTCTGTGCGGCTTTTCAAGGTGATCGCAAAAAACACTTTTTATTTTTCTAGGAACTGATGCAGTGTCATTCTTTTTTTAATATGCAAATTCACAGCTTTTATTTCAGCAAAGTTATCTAGAATTATTATCTTAGAGTCTTTCTTCTGTTTCTTTGATTTGCTTTTTTCCGCTTTAAGGATTTCAGTTATAAGTACATTGGATAATCTCTTCCTGCCTTTTCTATCATGTTCTTTCTAAAACTTTATTTCCTTCTTTCTTTTCTATCCTTTAGATCTTTTAGGGTATCCTTGATGACCCTTTGTTAATTGTGGTTATACCTCTTCTCCCTAGGGAACTCCATATTGCTGCCGTGACAAATTGCCATGAACTTGGTGGTCCATGCCATGAACACACCTGTTTTGTTTGTTTGTTTGTTTCCTCATAGTTCTGCAAGTCAGAACACAGAGAAGTCTCAGTTTCAGTTCAGTTCAGTTGAGTTCAGTCGCTCAGTCGTGTCCGACTCTTTGCGACCCCATGAATCGCAGCACGCCAGGCCTCCCTGTCCATCACCAACTCCCGGAGTTCACTCAAACTCATGTCCATCTAGTCGGTGACGCCATCCAGCCATCTCATGCTCTGTCATCCCCTTCTCCTCCTGCCCCCAATCCCTCCCAGCATCAGGGTCTTTTCCAATGAGTCAACTCTTCACATGAGGTGGCCAAAGTATTGGAGTTTCAGCTTCAGCATCAGGGTCTCATAAATCCAAAATCAAATTTGCCTGTGCTAGGCTCTTAACTGGAGGATCTGGGGAAGAAACCACCTGTAAGCTCATTCAAGTAGTTGGCCAAATTCAGATTCTTGTGGTTATAGGATTAGGATTAAGGTTCCTTTTTTTTTTTCTGATTTCTGTCAGGGGCCACTCCCAGCTCCTAAAAGTTGATCACATTCTTTGCAAGTGCCTTCCTCCATCCTCAAGCCAGTGATGACATATTGAATACTTTTTCTGCTTCATGCACCTCTGACTTCCTCTTCTGCCACCACCTGGAGAAAATTCTATGCTTTTAAGGGACCATGTGTATAATCCAGGGTAATACTCCCTATTTTAAGTCATGGTGCCATTTAATGTACTATAATGACAGGAGTGTTAACTCATTATTTTCACATGTTCTGAGAATTCAAGTAGACCATCTTTCACTTGCCATTTTATTTTATTTTACTTTATTTTCACTTGCCATTTTAGAAATTCTGCCTATCATAGGTACTTTGTAATTCAGTCTTTATTTATTCTGTTTCTACTAAGTTTGATTAGCTCCTGTTTCATACTTCATGTTGTTTGTTTTTTTGTCTTTAAAGTTTAAAAAAAAGTTTATGATTCCAATTCTGCAATGCTTATTTAAGTATATGATTCCTGTTGGAGTGTCAAGTTAAATTTTTCCTCGGCTTTGTGCAAATATGGATGTGTATGTTTGCATATGTGTTCTGCAGTTTTATCTGCTGAATTAATTCTCATTGTTTACTTTTTTTTTTCCTCCTGAACCAGCAATAGAAGACACTTTGAAGTGGGTAGGTTAGAGGATTGCATGGCTTATTTTGATTTTGTAATTTAAGGTCACCTTCTTTTTCTGTCATTATGATACATTGATTTTATTATTATTAATGTTGGTTGTTGTGGTGATATTTTTCAACAAATTGTACATTTTTTACAAGTCTTATTTCTTCTGATTCTTAGTCACAGTCTTCATTCATTCATTCAAGTCCTTTATGTTCTGTTAGTTCCTTTTTCCCCCTCAGTCTTTGAAGGACATGTTTCCTCTTAAAGGTACCTTACTCTTCGTAAGAAGGGATAACCACCTCTGGTGCTATACTTTTTCTGTACTCCTTTCTTCTGATTTCCCAGTAACCAGCACTCTAATATACCTGGTCTCAAATCATATCTCAGTGTTTCCTATCTCAGAGTTTGACCTCAGAAATCTCCTAAAAATTAATAAAAATAAGACCATTAATCCAGTAGAAAAAAAAAATCAAGATGACAGTTCACAAAATAAGGGATACAAATGCTATTTAAGTATATGAAAAATATTCAACCTCACAATAAAATTGCAAGTTAAGACAAAAATAAATAAAAGACCATGTTTTTACCTATTAGATTACCAGAGATGAAAGCAATTCATAGCTTCCCATGTTAGTTAATGGTATGAGAAGACTGGTACTCTCAAACATTTTTGTTGAGGGTGTTAATTGGTCCAATTCCTGTGGATAACAAAGAACCTAGTAATAGGATTTGCCCTGAGGATTGGCTTCAGGGTATCTGGGGCTCATCAGTGGGGATTTTTTTCACCACTGGCATGTACTCATTAAAAATTGACTTTTCAATTTTTAAAAAAAAGTGCAGCATTTACCTGATTACTTTGTATACCACTAGCACATAAATGTGATCCATCAGTGGGGGCAGCAATATTTCATCCTGAATATCACTCAGTAACATTATAGTACTCAAGGGGAAATGAATAACATGGACAAAAGCCCAGGGAAATTCTGTATTTAAGGGGAAATGAGAGAATGAACCAAGACACAAAAGGAAAACTAGGAAAATAATAAAAACTCAAGATAAATAGACATAAATAAAATTAAATTGTAATAGGCTCTAGCCAGATAACAGTTGAAAATCAGGTTACTGATAGTCCTAGTAACAGTATTTTCTGAGAAATATTGGGGAGAAAATTCAGACGATGGTAGGAAAAGAGATGAGCCTGCGTTGAGAAAGTGAGGAAAGTAGTTAACACTCCCACTGAAAGATTTTTATTAGTGAAGGGAAAGAGGTAAGTCATAGGTAGATATAGAGGACACACACATGCACATGAACATGCAATATCTCTTTGTAAAATCTCTCAGTATTGCACCAGTGGATCAAGTAAATATTACATGCATAATGATATTATCAATAATACTATTTTGGAATTTGGGGAAAGGATGTAAACCTTCTTGTAGACTTTTATTCAACAAATGACAAACTAACATACCCAGAGCCACAATTCAAAGTAATAATTTGTTCATCTTGTGTGCTTTATACATTATTGACATGAAGTGAAGTGAAGTGAAGTCGCTCAGTTGTGTCTGACTCTTTGCGACCCCAGGGACTATAGCCTACCAGGCTCCTGCATCCATGGGATTTTCCAGGCAAGAATCCTGGAGTGGGTTGCCATTTGCTTTATACTTTATTGACATAATAAATGGTAAATAAAAACTCCAGTAACTGCACAGTCAAATTATGCCACGATATTTTGTACAATTTGGATTCCAAATAAATCCATGTTAGTAAAGAATACAAGAAGCCAGAAGTAATGTAATAGCTTTTGTAAATTAGTCACCAAGTTGGTCAATTACCATTGTATTTAATAGACTAGTGAACAGAAGGGTTTTGAGAGTGGGAATGATTACAATGCTGTTGCATAGATTATAGCTTTGAGAAAGCACTCAAGGAAAAGATATCTGGTTAATCATTATGATACTCTTCATGTATGTATGAGAAATTATTTGGGAAAACCCTGCATCCTGATAAGGCTGAATATAACATGGTTGAATCCTTCCCTTCCATAAGAGTTCTCTCTCCCTTTGTTTTCTTGCTATTATCATAATGGACTTTTAAGGAAAAAAACTGATTTTGTGATTGGAAATCATGTATACAATAGAGCTATTTTTAGTACTTTATAACAGTTGTTTCATTGTAAGAAGAACATGAGAAATAATCTTATAGTATTGATAGAAATGTATTTTGACAGCATACTGTTACATAGTCTCCTGTAACTGTTACATAGTCTCCATCTTTCCTCTGGCTTGGGATAAATGTTTTTCATATAACCCATACTGTTGAATACTGAATTTCAAAATGTCTGTTCTAAGTTGACATCTGCAAATATTCAACTATCCAGTTCTAGAATCTCCTTGGTGATTCATCCATCTAAAACCAGCAGAGCACAGCTAATAAGAAGCCCTCATTCATGGTGTTTTCTTCCTTCCTTCCTTCCTTTCTCTCCCTGCTGCTGCATCTAGGGTTGCCTTCCCATCAACGGCAGTTCTTTATGGCAGTGATATGAGATGAGTTTAACTGAGTTTCAAAATGCATGAGACTTCACTCCTGGAAAGGGTGTTCTGTTCATAATGAGCCTTTCTATAAAAATGAAAAGTTGAATCTGAAGAACAGCAGTGGAAGATGGTTATATATGCAGTAGGATAAGGAGATTAAATATAAAGAACTATATGATTTATCTCTTTTACGAAGTGCTGCTGGAAAGGAGATTAAGCTTTTAAAAAGAGGAAACCTTGATATAAATTCCCTGTTTAACCAGTGGTGAAAATACTATGAATAATGAAGGGGATGTGGAACACCACTAGGCCTACAGTGTGAAAATTCAAAGAGATACAGTAAGGTTGACAGTCTAAGAGGTTAAACCTCCAGAGCAGAAAATGGTAACAGCAATAAGACATACTATGTAACAGTTTGCTCATTACAAAGTGCTTTTATATCAGGATGTTGTTTACTTCTCACAACAACTCTGTAAGGTTAAGTATCCTCCCAAATTTATGATCAGTTAACTGAAGTTCAGGGAAGGACAAGTTATTTATCCATGATCACAACAGCTTGTTAGTGGATTCCTCTGCCCTCGCAAATGTCCTCTTCTTTAGTATTCATTATCACATTTTGATAAAGATGCAACCCACTTATATTTTGTTTTTAACACTTTTAATCGTATCTCTAATATCACTCCATGACATTGCATTCTGCCAACCTGAGTGTATTTTATTCCTACCTTCTTTGTTGACAAGAATCCATAGTACAGTTGTCACATTCTAACCATGTTTATATTTATAAGGAAATATAAATCATTAGCTCATTTTCTTTTCCCTGAAAATGGCCTATTTTCACCAAGTAACATTATTAAATTTCTGATATTTAAACCATTTGTTCTTTTAGGGAATTGTAGGTGATTCAGATTAATGGCTCTTTTTTCAGGTCAGAAAAATGTAAAAATTGCAGTTGACTGGAATTAATACTAAAATTGCCTAAAAAGTATTGAAAAGAAACCAACTGTGAAATGTGCATAAATTATACAGAGTAAAAAAGTCTCTTCTCAAAAAATATCTAATTCTGCTTTTAAATTAAATTAACTCACAGTTTAATTCTGTCCCCCGCCCCTTTGTTTTAGATATACAAAGGAAAGGATTTCCTCATAGATAGGAAAATGCAAAAGCACCCTTATTTATTAAATGGGCCACGTTTAGAGGTGTTATATGTAATACTTGCAAATATATAATTTGCTTACCTCTTTCTTTTACCTCCTGGGTGACTTTTAGCAATTTATGTGTAATGTAGATTAAACACTCATGTATTTGTTTCCTAAACTACTATATTAGCCAAGATCTAGTCAGTTAAAGCAAGTTCATTATAAGCAGTTCAGTAGGGATAATTTAATGTGGGAAATGGGTTATAAATATGTGAGAAGTGCTGAAATGGTGGGACATAGGCAATCCAGGGATTAGCAACCACCCCTATATATGAAGGGAAGAAGAGAGGAAGGAATTGGTGTTATCAGACCCAGAAGCTGAAACAACACATCCTCTCTTGAAAAACTCCAACCTGGAAGTCAGTTGGCATGAGAGCCTGGGACATGGGGAACGTATTTACGGGACAAAGTGGTAAGCAAGACGGATAAGACTCACTTTCTTGTGGAAGAGAAAATAAAAATAAAGTCAGGAAAAATATAAATTAGTGATCATTGACAGGATAAATATAATATAGAGTGGTATACTAAAGAATTATAAGCCTTCATTGTTTTCATGGATTTTTTGGTATTAATTTCGTTTTATTCAATATTGCATTGAGGTAATATTGACCTTAATTTTTGAGTTATTGGCACCCCTCATTTGCATTACAAGCTTCCCTGGTGGCTCAGTGGTAAAGAATCTGAGGAGACACAGGTTCGATCCCTGAGTGGGAAAGGTCCCCTGGAGAAGGAAATGGCAACCCATCCAGTATTCTTGCCTGGAGAATCCCATGGACAGAGGAGCCTGGTGGGCTACAGTCCATGGGGTTGCAAAAAGTCAGATATGACTTAGTGACTAAACAACAACACTGGCATCACACTAGTTCCACTGGGATAAAACTAACATTTCAAGGGATTTCTAGTTATTTTGCTTGAGCAACTAGGTAAATGTTGTGTTTATCAGTGATAGAGGGGAGACTAGGGTAAGAACAGATTTGAGGGTAGAAGTAAGGATTTATTTATGAGCCATATTAGATCGAAACTAATTTTTTAATTTCAGTTAAGTATGATAAGCAACCGGGCATATAAATCTAAATTTTAGATAGAGGTCAGAGCTAGAGATATGCATACGGGAGACAAAAACATAGAGGTGGTATTTGAAGTGAAAGGGATAAATGAGATTATATACAGGGAGATTAAACATGGTAATGCATATGAAGATTTTTTAAAAATAATAGCTTTGTTGAGATATAATTCACATATCATATTTTTCCCATATAAAGTGTAAAATTTAAATTTTTATTGTGGTAAAATGCACTTAACATATAATTTACCATTTTGACCATTGTTAGTTGTACAATTTAGTGACATTAATTACATTCATGTTGTTGCTCAATCATCACCACTGTCTATTTCTAGATATTTTTCATCATCCCAAATAGAAACTCTGTATCCATTAAACAGTAATCCCCCATTCCTTCCTCTCTCCCCAGCCTTATCTCTAGCAGTTTGCCTATCCTGTGTACATTATGTAAATGGAGTCATAGGATATTTGTCCTTTTGTGTCTTGATTTATTTCACTTAACATAATGTTTTCAGGCTTCATCCATGTTGTAACATGTATCAGAATTTCATTCTTTTAAAGTCTAAGTAAGATCCTACTGTATGTCTATACCATGCTTTGCTTATTTCTTCATCTTTTGGTGGACATTTGCACTTTTTGGCTGTCATGAGTAATGCTGTTATGAACATTATTGTACAAGTATCTGTTTATGTCTCTGCTTTCAGTTCTTTTAGGTATATGACTAGGAGTGAAATTGCTGGATCATATGGTAATTCTGTGTTTAACTTTTTGAAGAACTGCCAAACTGGTTTTCCACACAGCTGTACCATTTTCCATTCCCACTAGCAATGCACAAGCATTCCAACTTCTCCATATCTTCGCCAAACTTGTTTTCCTTTAAAAAAAATAGATATCCTAATGGGTGTGAATTAGTATTTCATAAAGTTTTTTTTACAATGTTCTTTACCCTACCATTTTCTCTCAGTAGAATATAAGTGCCATAGGACCAAACACTTATTCACTGCTTTTTCCCCAGTTGGACCAAGTACATAGTCTTCATTCAATAAATGTTGACTGAGTGAATGAATTTTAAATGTTCAATAAGTGATATTTAATTAGCTCTTGTAGTAAATGATAGTTAATGTATTCATTCCTGTATTATGTTGAGTGTCTCCTACTGGGCTTAATGGTTTTGTTTTGTTTCTATGAAATGGCCTGCCTTTGCTATGAAAAGTTTAAGAGGCAATATACCAAAATTTACATAGAATGAAACTACCTCAAACCATAACAAGAGAAAAGGAAGTAAAACACTTGAAAATGCGACATTAGAAAGTGATGAAAAAGCAAGCAAGATCTCACTTGTTACCTTCAAATTGGAGCACTAAGTTGGTGCTGTGAACAGGTAAATTCAGGGAGGTCCCTGCAGTCCCTTCTTCAGAAAGTAATTCTAGTTCCAGATCCATTTCCCTCAAACCTTTCTTGAGTGAGGAGTAGTTTTCCCAGATACAGATACACTGTTCTGTCTTCTTTGTGTATGTAGAAGTTGAGCCACTTTATAAATATGCTAAGTTCAAAGTCACTCTTCACATTAAACTCTTGACTGTGCATTTTGATAAACATTGTGTCTTCAAAATAACACCAGCCTCCAGAGTCTGGAAATATGCACCTGGAACATGGAACAGATTCAGTTTTTGTGTTTTACATGTAGTTAAATATATGATATAAATGCCCGTTATAATTAAGTTTATCTACCATTTTCACAGTTAATTTTACTTATCACTTGTATTTTTATCTTGAAGTCAAGGAAAGCCAAGCTATTGTCAGGAAATTTTGACCTGGAAAGTGAAAATAAATAAAGCATATGATCATTATTATATTCATAAAATACTTAGAGAAGTATTAGTAAAAAAAAATCACTGATTATAGCAACTATTTGGTAACATTGTCCAAATTTGGTTTACATACAGTAGGGGGAAAGTATGGCTTTAAATTTCAAAACATTAGGCTAACTCTGAAAAATCTATTTGTACATGGGTAAAATTTCAACAGACTCTGGTAGTTCTCTGTCTTCTTTAAAGATCAGTATAGATTTTGTTTTACTCTATTGGAATTTTCCCTGGAATTTTCATCATAAAATGAGGGGTGGGGTGCAGGACTAGCCGAGTGTGTGAATCCTAAATCACCTCTTTTCCACAGCAGTCTAGGAGCAAGATTTAATAGTACAAGAGTTATTAGAGTCACTTTAGAAAAACCTCCCTGTGTGATGCTTGGAGAGAAAAAAAGTGATTTGCAACTGACCCAAATGTGGCTCAAGCATTTATGCTCCCCTTCTCTCATCTTTCCCTTATCTTTCAAATCAAGGAAGTCTACTATGCTAAAAAGGTCTGTTGTAGGCATGGTGGGAGGAGATTAACCAGGCTAGGGTTCATTGCCAGGAAATCTTTACAGCTGTGTTGTAATTTTTGCCTGGCTTGCAAGAGACATTTTCATGGCACATCCACATTCTTGACATGTGCTATGTCAAAGAAGCATACAGAGAAAGGCGGCAAAAAGTATTGGGTTGGCAAAAAGTTCGATTACTTTTTTCTGTACCAGCTTATGGAAAAACCCAAATGAACTTTTTGGCCAACCCAAAAGTATGTTGGGATATAGGTGAGGATTGTTTAGACGGCTTAAGCAAAAAGCAGTGTAAATCAGAACTTTGTAGCCATGAACTAATAGTTCATTCATTCATTTAACAAATGTTATTCAGAGTGCCTATTATATGCCTGGCACTGTACAAGACATTCAGGGATATCATTAGGCTTCTTAAGTCCTAATTCTAAATCAGCCATCACTGAACAAATTCTTATAATGTATTATTCCCCATATGTCAGGAGAAACTGGAGTGTTCAGAAAAGCTGAAAGAGTTTAAGAGATTTTTTAAGTCCCTAAATCATTTAAAACTTAAGCATAGAATAACCACAGGACTCAACATTTCCACTCCTAGATATGCACGCAAAAGTATTGCAAGAAGTATGTAATGCATGCGCGCTAAGTCGGGTCCAACTCTTTGTGACCCCATGGACTGTAGCACGTCAGTCTCCTCTGTGCATGGACTTTTCCAGGCAGGAATACTGGAGTGGGTTACCATGCCATCCTCCAGGGAAATCTTCACCACCCAGGGATGGAATCTGAGTCTCTTGTGTTTCCTGCATTGGCAGGCAGATTCTTTACCACTGCGCCACCTGGGAATCCCAAGAAGACATGCAAACAAATACTTGTAGATGAATGTTCACAGCAGCACAATTTTTAATCATCAAAATATGGAAGCAGGAAACTAAATATGATATATCCATACAATAGGCTATTGTTCAGCCAAAAAGAAAAGGAATGAGTTACAGATACATATCACAATGTGAATGAGCCTTGAACACATGATGCTAAGTGAAAGAAAAAGTCTCAGACACAAAAGTCCACATGTTGTATGATTTCTTTTATATGAAATATTCCAACTAAGCAAATCCATAAGGACAGAAATCTGATTAGTGGCCGTCGGGGGCCAGAGGGATGGAGAAATGGAGGGTGATTGCTAATGGCTCTGAGTTTCATTTTGGAGTGATGAAAATGCCTTGGAACAAGATAGAGGTGATGGCTGCACAACATTATAAATGTGCTAAATGATGCTTCACTGTACACTTGCAAATGGTTAAGATTATCTTGTGTGAATTTTGAAAAATATATGCCTTTAAGAATTCAGCCAGCATAGAGCTAACTCTCTTAATTTACCTATTACGAGAAGAATATCTATTAACAGAAGAGGCCAGCAAAATAAGGGAAAGCAGGTAATTACAAATTGTGATTATTATGAAGAAAATAAACAGAGATAAGCTGGATAGTGATAGAGGAGGTCAGTCATAGCTTCTCTGAAGAAATGTAAAATTTACATGACCCTGAGCATGCTTCCTGAGCCTCGGTTTCCTTTGGTGACATGTTTTGTATGTGTGTATGTCTGTTTTAAATCTGTCTCTTTTTCTTCAGAAGAGGTCTAGAGGGAGACCTTGGGGTCTATAATGATGAAGTTTCAAAAAGTTCTCCTGCCCCAGTAATAACTCAGGGGGAGAAATACTAGACTAGAATTTCATACAAGTCCTCTTCACATCTAATATTCCAGGAATACCAGGCTAGAAAGATTAACATGATAAGATTATGTTATTTGCTTTCCATCGAAAAAGAGGGATATAATTGTTTTAAATGTATAGTTAGCATAAGATTGTAGATGAAGGTCAACTTACCAGTTACATTTAGAAAAAAAGAATTTCAAACAAGAAGGTACTAAGCTGGTACTTTCAGGTCTTATCAATTGCTCCGTGTTCTTACTCTTGTCCTTTTACAAGGGCTGATTTCAACCACAGTTAAATCAATAGGTCCTCCAGAGCTCTTCTGAAAAGAAAACCTAATGCAAACAAATTTCACATTTCTCCTCAGTCACTGTAAGCATAGAGTGTGCTGAGAAAGATGAGATAGAGGGGCCACATGCATAGCTTCAGGCATCACTGGAAGGACTGATAGAAAAAACATACAGATAGAAAAATTGGAAGGCTTTAAAATTAGAAATGAATTATCAATGTATATTTAAGCCTTAACAAACTGTAAGATGTTCCTGCCTCAGTCTAACCCTGACATTTTTGATTCCCAACATTTGTTTTCACAATGAGTGGTTAAAGACTACAGTCGAATCTATAGTTTAAGGAGCCACCTTTGAAGCAGTTGAGTTCTACTCCATTCTGTAGTAACTGAACTTTCAGATTTTCCACCCCTCTGTGCTGTTTTTCAGTCTCCAAATGTTTGTAGCACTTCAAAAATACACTCTGCTTTTGTTTTTACCAAAAAAAAAAATATGTATGAAAGATTATGACTTGAAAAAGAAGACTGTTAAACCATATAAAACATAGAAGCCTAAAACAACTTAATCCTTAAAAAATAGCAATCAAATCCCTATCTTTTTCTGCACTTCATAAAGTGGGAAGAGATTTCCAAACATTTTGGAAATGTTATTATTTCCCCTAGGGACCAGGAAATTAACATAATATACAGGTCAAGTGTTTAGTGGCGCCGCCGTTAGAGGACATATTTGACAATCATGTTGCTGGTAATTCTGCTGGAGTGGAGAGAGACACTGAATACCATGCATTATCATGCATAGGGGGTGTGATTATAGAATAATTGAAACTGTGCTACCCTTAGGTATGGAATAACATGACTTTTATTATACTCTATAGCTAATCAGGTACTATACAAAATTTCTCTTCCCACGTATATTTTTCTTTCTTACCTCCTGCCTGCACTACCCAGATTTCCACACCTCGATCTGTAGCTGTGTAATACTGTCATCCTTTGAAAGATAAATTTAAAAATCTCTGGTCGCTTCTTTGCATGCCAATTCAGAATCTTTTGCTGTTTCAAAGTAGCACACAGCTGAGGAACCTGTGGAGAACTTCAGTACACTGTACTGACTTCCAGAAACTGTACTTACAGGAAGTATTTTCATTCTATTTTCTGTGTCATAGATTGACTTCTTGATTATGTCCAGAAATGTTTGTTAATCCCTAGTAGTTGCTCTGGATTTAGGCCAGCTTTCTTTCTCCCTTATAAAACATGGCCCTAAGTCAGTCCTTTCCAAAACTGTTCCTCTTACAAGTATGTATATACATGTAGAAAGTATATAGTAGAAAAAGGTTATGAAACCATGATATTTCTTTAATTCTGCTGCTTGCTCCTCTTTTATTCCTTTTGAGATGTTTGGGAGTTTTTTTTTTTTTTTTTATATTTTTTTTTATTAGTTGGAGGCTAATTACTTCACAACATTTCAGTGGGTTTTGTCATACATTGATATGAATCAGCCATAGATTTACACTTATTCCCCATCCCGATCCCCCCTCCCATCTCCCTCTCCACCCGATTCCTCTGGGTCTTCCCAGTGCACCAGGCCGGAGCACTTGTCTCATGCATCCCACCTGGGCTGGTGATCTGTTTCACCATAGAAGTATACATGCTGTTCTTTTGAAACATCCCACCCTCACCTTCTCCCACAGAGTTCAAAAGTCTGTTCTGTATTTCTGTGTCTCTTTTTCTGTTTTGCATATAGGGTTATCGTTACCATCTTTCTAAATTCCATATATATGTGTTAGTATGCTGTAATGTTCTTTATCTTTCTGGCTTACTGCACTCTGTATAAGGGGCTCCAGTTTCATCCATCTCATTAGGACTGGTTCAAATGAATTCTTTTTGATGGCTGAGTAAAATTCCATGGTGTATATGTACCACAGCTTCCTTATCCATTCATCTGCTGATGGGCATCTAGGTTGCTTCCATGTCCTGGCTATTATAAACAGTGCTGCGATGAACATTGGGGTGCACGTGTCTCTTTCAGATCTGGTTTCCTCAGTGTGTATGCCCAGAAGTGGTATTGCTGGGTCATATGGCAGTTCTATTTCCAGTTTTTTAAGGAATCTCCACACTGTTTTCCATAGTGGCTGTACTAGTTTGCATTCCCACCAACAGTGTAAGAGGGTTCCCTTTTCTCCACAGCCTCTCCAGCATTTATTGCTTGTAGACTTTTGGATAGCAGCCATCCTGACTGGCGTGTAATGGTACCTCATTGTGGTTTTGATTTGCATTTCTCTAATAATGAGTGATGTTGAGCACCTTTTCATGTGTTTGTTAGCCATCTGTATGTCTTCTTTGGAGAAATGTCTGTTTAGTTCTTTGGCCCACTTTTGATTGGGTCATTTATTTTTCTGGAATTGAGCTGCAGGAGTTGCTTGTATATTTTTGAGATTAATCCTTTGTCTGTTTCTTCATTTGCTATTATTTTCTCCCAATCTGACGGCTGTCTTTTCACCTTACTTATAGTTTCTTTTGTAGACTTTTCAAAGAAACTCAAGTTAAAGTTCCTTCTGCCTTTCTCCCAAGGCATCTATTCTAGAATGTAAAATAATATAAAATTGGGGCTAAGAGTAGGTAGTTTTCTTTAGTTTTAAATTATGTATATATAGTTTATGTGCGCTAACCCAGCACTACTTATCTTCAGTATAGTGTACAGAAGAGACCAATGAATTAGAAGTTAGGAGATATGAATTCCAATCCCATTTCTGTCACCAGTTAGTAGAACTAAGACAAATCATTGACTTACTTTTTTTTTGGTCCCTTTTTTGGGACCCTTTTTTGGGTCCCTTTGCTGTAACCTCAGGAGGTTGAAAGAAGTAACTCTGTGTTGTTTGTACAGTACATTTTGTGCACTGGTGTATCCTGCAGGGTTGCCCTTGCTTGAACAAAGTAGGTTTTAACAAAATTTCACATCAATATTTCTTCACCCAAAATGATGAGTATTAACTCTCAATTATGAACAACCATTTTGCCCACATACATGTAATATCCTGTCTCTCTACCCATTTGACAAACATTGGAACCAGTAGTCATGATTTAATTTTTGCCCAGATTGCAGCTCGTCTGATAAAACAATGGAAGCTGAGTAGATATGTGCTCATGATTTGTACTGTCCATCCTGGCTGAGCACTGTTTTCCCATTTACCCCATCCCACCGTATTTCCCTGACTACAGCGAGCCACAGTGCCATAGCAGTCATACTGCAAATCTAATGATGACGGATGGGACTCTTTACTTTGAGAATGTGTCATTCCCCTCGGGGGGTCGTATGTTTATTAATGTGTCACAAGTTGCTTGCTTCCTGTTAGCTCTTCTCAGTAAATAGGACTGTAGCATTCATTGAATGCTGCTTTATTTTTAGCTTTTTAAACCACCTCCTGATGAACAGAAACAGTAAACAAGTATTAAAACATTGCAAGTAATTTGAAAATAGTGCTATCCTGGGGAGTCTGGAATTTCAGACATTACCAGACAGTAGTAAATCAGCAATCACCTCACAAACCTAGGGAATAAAAGACAGGAAAATAAGAATATCTAAGTGTGTTCATCTGGAGCCACTTTCTGAAAATTAGGGTTCAGTTTCATTTATAATAGAGCAAGACAGGGTGACTGAGGTGAGGAGTTTTATTTTTTATGAACTTTCCTCATTCTTGTCTAGCCCAACCACATATCCCAGATGACAACAGAAGGACTTATCTGCATTCTTGTGCTTCACACTAATTAAACACCAAGGAACTGAAGGCATCATCATGGTGATACTATCTATCTAACCTACCTTCTAAACAAACACTGTTTAGCCCTACTGCAAAATAGAAATATAAAGGAAGTAGGAAAAGAAAATCCAGTACTGATAATAAGCTCTAATACTCACTAAAAGCCTGAAACTGTATTTTAAGGCTTCCCTGGTGGCTCAGACCATAAAGAATCGGCCCGCAATGCAGAAGACCCAGGTTCGATCCCTGGGTCAGGAAGATCCCCTGGAGAAGGGAATGGCTACCCACTCCAGTATTCTTGCCTGGGAAATCTCATGGACCCAGGAGTCTGGCGGGCTGCAGTCCATGGGGTAGCAAAGAGTCAGACATGACTGAGGCCCACACTGGCTTTATAACAAGACCATGTTTTAACATGCTTGATTCTCACAGCAGCCTATGAGGTTTTTAGTACTGTTTCCTCCTTGTATAGATGATGAAATGGAAGCCTAAAGTGAAGTAACTTTCCCTATTTTCAAAAGTAATGAGTGATTGGGCTGGAATCCGAACCTCTGCAGTTGGGCTTTAGTGATTTTACTGTTGACCCAACGGCCTTGTATTTGATACAAGGAGATGTGGGAAAACCGACAACAATGTAAGTCTGAGGAGAAAGAAGACCTAAGACTCTTGAATTTAAAAGATTAATGTGGAAGGTTCAAAATTAGAATTCACTGATTTACTTCTTAGAAAAGTCTGTTCTTTAAGAATTCTAACATGTTCTACAAATATCAGTATGTTTCTAAACCTCAAATGTTTTAAGACAGTTGAATGCATCCTAAAATAGTTAATAATTTAGTAAATTATTTTTTCTTAAAAAGAATTATCTTAAAAGGAGCCTGAGAAGAGCATGCTTTAGTCTGTACTGGAATGAAAGCAATAAATAATGCATGAGCAATATTGCTGGCAGACCCAAAGAGGATTTTTTTCCCTCTTGGGTGTGAAGCTCAAGCTAAAATTTAACATACTTTCTCTGCTCTCAAAGCTTTTTCTTTTTCAATATCTTCCATGCTGAAAGATTGACTCTACCTTTCATATACTCATCTGAGAATACTTCTTTATCATCTAGTATGTCTCTCTTTCCTTTGCTCCCTCACTATCACGTTGATTCTATATCTTAAATATATTTTAAACATGATCCCTCCTTTTTATCTCAATGGACATTGCCTTTGTTGGAATTGCCATTTTTTTTTCCTGAGTAAATACAATTGCTTCCTAATTTGTCTCACTGTACTTAGTCCTCCTTCCAGTCCGGTTCAATTCATTTTTCTCACTACAATCAGAAAAATCTTTCCAAAATCCAAATGTCATTATTTCCCAGCATAAAGTCCAAAGTCTTTATGGTGACTTTACAGGACTTTCAACCTGGCTTCTGCACACATCTCTAGTTCCAATCCCTACTGTTCTTTATCACTACCTTATAATTCAGTCACAGCAAATTATTTGCATTTCTTCAAGCATGCCAAGTTGTTCCATGCCTTCAAGCCTTTGTGCATAGTATTCCTTGAAATAGCCTTTCTTAAAATTACTAATACTCTAAATTATTCATACTTTAAGATAATCATATATGACAATTTATCAAGTCTTCTTATTTCTTTCTTTGGCACTCCTGTGGTGGTACCTGCTACCTTTGTAGGATTTAGCACGTTGAAGTTCAACTGTTTACTTGTCTATCATTTCTAGATTGTGAGGGATTGGAACAGGGAATATGTCTCATCATTCTAGAAAAATCCCTGAGTGCCTTCTCTGAGGACGTTTTTCAGGCTACTGATTGTTTAACAGCTAATGGTTTCACGTATTAAGTATTGTAGATATACTTGTAGACTACATATTATATGAAGCTAGAGAAATCTAAATTCTGATTTTTTGTGGAAGTTTTCTCTGCTACCCAAGATAAAGCTGAATAACTAACAGTAATGGTAACCTGTTTTGCTCCTTTACTCTCAACACTTCTCACACCAGATGCGTGGGGTTTTGCCCACATGAGATCATTCTTCAACCAGCTGGATGTCTTACCATTCAGTTCGGTTCTGGCAATATCTTCCTGGACTTAGTGGCAGATCTCACAGGTTAAGGGCTAGGCCTGCGAGAGGCCCGTTGCAAGTCCACAAATTACCTACACTTCTGACTGATCAGCTGTCAATCAGAGGTTTGTGGAATGCCCTCAGATTCTGTCATTTGCTAGAATGGGTCACAGAACTCAGAAAGTCAGGTTTATTACTATTGCTGATTTATTGCAAAGTGTATTTCCAAAGATACAAATGAACAGCCTGATGAAAGTGGCGTGTAGGGCAAGGGGTGAGAGAAGAGGCCCAGAGCTGCCACCGACCCGGCACCGCCTTGTGTTCACCAAAGCTGAAGCTCACCAAGCCTTTTGTTTGAAGAGTTTTTAAAGAGCTCAGTCTCCAATGCCTGTCCCCTGCCTGTCAGTGGGTGGGGCTGAAAGGTCTAACTCTGATCTCTTGGTCTATCTAGGAGTTCCACTCAAAGTCAGCTGTTAGCACAAACCCAGATGTGGTCAAAAGGGACCCCTTATGAATAATACTCAGGAAAAATCACTCAAGAAATTGTAAGAGTTTTAGCAGATCTGTGCCAGGAAAAATACCAAATATGTTCTCTATTATACCACAACACATCTGGCTATTTTCTGGTCATTCTCATTGTGTCATTATTAGCATGAGAAAAAAGAAAAGCAGGAATCTAAATCAAGTTTCTGCTTAAACAACAAAGCATCTTGACTGAATAAGGGGGAGGACTTGGGGGTTGTGGTCCATGTATGTCAATGCAAAGTAGAGAGGAATCAACAGCACTGAACACCCGTGTGTGTGTTAATCACTCAGTCGTGTTCAACTCTTTATGACCCCATGGACTTCCGCCAGGTACCTCTGTCCATGGAATTCTCCAAGCAAGAATACTAGAGTGGGTAGCCATTACCTTCTCCTGGTTGAATGCCCAGGACAGGCCAAACAGGTTTTCATTTAGTATCACATTCAATACTTGGAAAAGTGTTGTCTCTGCACACTACTTGAGAGTTTCAGAGGTACTTGGTGAGTTGCCTCAAGTTGTAAATATAACAGTAAGACTCAAGTCCAGAACTTTGATGGCCATGTACATATATATGCCATCAAGCACTTACCAAAAGAGTTCTCTTAAGAAAGCCTTAAGTCTGATGTCCAATTCTTCTCTTTATTCTCACTGCCTGGCACAATGACTGACACATTATCAGTGTTCATTGACTGTCCAGAGGCTAAATTAGCAAACAGAAATTGTGCAATTTACAAGAAAACTTCCTTTGGTCCGACTTTTTCAAAGAGATCTCTGAACACAGTTTCTATTCTCATGTATTCCATTATAAACCTAATCTCGGATCCAGCAAAGAATAAATTGATGTGCTGATTTAATCAATTGATTCTGTAGAATTTGTCTATCAGAATGGGGTTGTCCTTACATAATATATCAGTATGTTTCTCCTGTCTCACAACCTGGACTGCAGTCCAAGTGGGTATGAGTCTGTGAAGATAGATTGTAACTGAGCAAAACTTTTATCCAGGACTGTTTACTGCCCATAGTCATTGAAAACGTCCCCTCTTAGCAGACAACCAGTAAGTACTTTGTGACTTGAGCAGCCTTATTCCTGTCCTTTCATTATGTTTAATAGATCAGTTACATTTTCCTATTTCTTTGTTTGGTTTACCAATTTAATTTTTAATTAATTTTTATTTAAGGAAAATACATCCTCAAGGCATGCTTGCCTTGAGGGCATGCCTACCCAAAAGACAGGAAGAGAAGAGAGGCCTCTGGCCCAATTTTGGTTCCTCTTTTTATATGTTTTTTTCTCCTCCCCGTGGGCCTTCCCTATGTAAATTGGGCTAGCCAGGAGTGCTGTTTGTTCTACCTGAGGTCCTCACTCAGGTTCTCAGAGCATCCTTTGTTCTATTTTCATGGGCTTTTCCCTTCCTTATCTTTTAACCACCACCATTCTGGACTCCTTTTTCCTATTCTAACTACCTAACAAAATGAAAGTATAAAGTTCCTTGTAGATAAAGCAGGGAAAAGTGTGATTAAACTAAAATACGAAGTGTATTTCTTTAAAACATTTTATCTGAAAAACTTAGGGTGATAGATGAGTAAACACAAACTTACAAATAGTATGTGTTAGTTTATTTTTATCATGAGGGTATGTAACTGTATCTCATGCAGTCTGAATTATTTCCCTGGTGACCAATGAATGCCTGATTCCCTGGTGGCTCAGCATTAAAGAACCCAACTGCAAAGCAGGAGACTTGGATTCTATCCCTGGGTGGGGAAGATCCCCTGGGGGAGGAAATGGCAGCCCACTCCAGTATTCTTGCCTGGAAAATCCCATGGACAGAGGAGCCTGGTGGTCTACAGTCCATAGGGTCTCAAAAGAGTCAGACATGACTGAATGACTAACAACAACAATTTTTATTGGAATATAGTTGAGTTACAATGTTGTCTTAGGTCCTGCTATATAGCAAAGTGAATCAGTTATACATATACATGTATCCACTCTTTTTTAGATCCTTTTCCCATAAAGATCAGTACAGAGTATTGAGTAGAGTTCCTTGTGCTCTCTGTTAAGTCCTCATTAGTTATCTATTTTATATATAATAGTGTGAATATGTTAATCCCAGTCTCCCAATTTATCCCCCTTTGGTAACCATAAGCTTGTTTTCTATAACTGTGACTTTATTTCTGTTTTGTAAATAACTTAATTTTTACTATTATTTTTTTAGGTTACACATACAAGTGATACCATATGGTATTTGTCTTTCTTTGTCTGACTTACTTTACCCAGTAGGACAATCTCTAGGTTCATCCATGTCGCTGTAAATGGCATTATTTCATTTGTATTTATGGCTGAGTATGAGTTTACTGATTTTAGCATAATTATACCCAAACTTGATTTCTTTCTTGACCTAAATCTTCTTTTATTACTTTTCTTTTTCTAGATAACAAAAATCTCTATTGAACATTTTTTCAAACCAAACCTGTATATATTATAAAACTTTCTTCCCAGCATATGAAAAATACATAAATGGTTTAACGGAACCAAGCATTGTTTAGCCGACAGATAAGAGCCCTGTGGAATAAGCCATGATACCATACATTAATTAATCAATAGAGTTTTTATCCTTCTTTCCCTTTTTGACTGAAGTAGATGCACTCCCTTGGCATGGGTTGCTATTTGTTCACACCAGGCCACCATATTTATTCTGCTTTGTTACAGAAACTCCACTTACTGTATGAAAGTATCCATCTCACTGACAGTAGGCGAAAATGACACTGGACTCTGCTACAATTCCAAGATGAAGTACTTTGATAAAGCTGAACTTAGCAAAAGCAAGGAAATTGCCTGCCGTGACATAGAAGACTTTTTGCTACCAAGCAGAGAACCTGAAATACTGTGGTATAAGGTATGGACTAAATGATTTTATTGCTCATAGATTCATGTGTATCTTATAGGGCAAGTTGGTTAAAAAAAATTAATGGGTGTTCTGTAGTTCAGTTCTGCCTTTAGAAAATACTATAGCAAGTTGTGCTGGTCATTGTAAGTTTTTAAACCAGTGATTTTGAAAATCCTAGTCAATATTTATATGGTAGTCCACTGTAGTAAGCTATTGTGTGAATGTTTAGATATAATTTATGCTGATAATCATTTCAATTCTATTATAATCTGTGTTGATAATTTCAAGAACTGAAATATGTCAAAGCATTCATTTCAAAGCACTCGTATAAGCAGTCCAAAATATCCGCACACAGCAGAGAAAGGATTGACTTGCTTCTGTGATAAAATTGTATACCAGTTTTATTGAAATATTCTGTTTAATGGAAGTACCTTTGTGCATATTCTAATCCTTTTCATATAAAAGTATACATATTTTTGAAAACCTGATGAAAATGTATAACATTATTAAAAAAGTGCTAGATTAACTTTTTTTTTTCAAAAACCAATAGAAAATTTAGCCTTAAACAGAATAATCAGATGCTGTTCTTACTGTCACATCATTGAGTGAACTTCAGGATTTGAACATATTCTTTAACTAATTTATGTCATAAATGATAGTTTTATTATTGAACATACTCAAGAAAATACAGTATACAGGCTGTGACCATTTTTCTGGAATATTTTATCCATGGTTTAAAGATTCCTAGTATAAACTTTGTTTTGTCCAACTAACTGGAAATAGGAATGTAGGAAGCTGGATCTTTTAATAACTAGATTCACAAATATCAGTATAAAGAATGTGAGTCCTTAGGACTGATAGCTTTTGATTTCCAGACTTGTTAGAAATGAAACAGGAAATACATCTTTCAGTTCAGTTCAGTTCAGTTGCTCAGTTGTGTCTGACTGTTTGCGACCCCATGAACTGCAGCACGCCAGGCCTCCCTGTCCATCAACAACTCCCAGAGTTCACCCAAACTCATGTCCATTGAGTCGGTGATGCCATCCAACCATCTCATCCTCTGTCAGCCCCTTCTCTCCTATCTCAATCTTTCCAGGCATCAGGCGTCTTTTCAAATGAGTCAGCTCTTCGCATCAGGTGGGCCAAAGTGTTGGAGTTTCCAAGCTTCAACATTCAGTCCCTGCCAATGACCCCCAGGACTGATTCTCCTTTAGGATGGACTGTTGGATCTCCTTGCAGTCCAAGGACTCTCAAAGTCTTCTCCAACATCACAGTGCCAAAGAGCATCAATTCTTTGGCGCTCAGCTTTCTTATAGTCCAAATCTACATCCATACATGACCACTGGAAAATACCATAGCCTTGACTAGATGGACCTTTGTTGACAAAGTAATGTCTCTGCTTTTTAATATGCTGTCTAGGTTGGTCATAACTTTCCTTCCAAGGAGTAAGTGTCTTTTAATTTCATGGCTGCAATCTCCATCTGCAGTGATTTTGGAACCCAAAAAAAATAGTCAGCCACTGTTTCCACTGCTTCTCCATCTATTTGCCATAAAGTGATGGGATCAGATGCCATGATCTTAGTTTTCTGAATGTTGAGCTTTAAGCCAACTTTTTCACTCTCCTCTTTCACTTTCATCAAGAGGCTCTTCAGTTCTTCACTTTCTGCCATAAGGGTGGTGTCGTCTGCATTTCTGAGGTTATTGATATTTCTCCCGGCAGTCTTGTTTCCAGCTTGTGCTTCTTCCAGCCCAGCATTTCTCATGACGTACTCTGCATATAAGTTAAATAAGCAGGGTGACAATATACAGCCTTGATGTACTCCTTTCCCTATTTGGAACCAGTCTGTTGCTCCATGTCCAGTTCTAACTGTTGTTTCCTGACCTGCATACAGGTTTCTCAAGAGGCAGGTCAGGTGGTCTGGTATTCCCATCTCTTTCAGTATCTTCCACAGTTTATTGTGAGCCACACAGTCAAAGGCTTTGTCATAGTCAATAAAGCAGAAATAGATATTTTTCTGGAACTCTTGCTTTTTCGATGATCCGGTGGATGTTGGCAATTTGATCTGTGGTTCCTCTGCTTTTTCTAAAACCAGCTTGAATATCTGGAAGTTCATGGTTCATGTACTGTTGAAGCCTGTCTTGGAGAATTTTCAGCATTACTTTGCTAGCGTGTGAGATGAGTGCAATTGTGCGCTAGTTTGAGCATTCTTTGGCATTGCCTTTTTTTGGGATTGGAATGAAAACTGATACATCTTTAGTAATCTTTAAAGGGGTTTTCCAATATTAGCAATGCCCTTCTCTGAATGACTTGCTTTCATTCTTGATTATAAACAATGAAGGAGGATTCAGAACATCAAGGGAACTGTTGAAATAGTCTTCTACTTTTCCCTTGGATTTCTGTCTTGGACAATGTTAAATAGCCTTAAAATTAGCCCCACTCTTTCTGTTTCTGTGCATATGAGCTTTGTATTTTATGTGTCTTAATTGTATTACTATTTCTAACCCTGATTTTCTGGAGTTTGCTTGCTTTCCATAGGAAGGTTCTAAGCAAGCCCTGATGATTTCCTCAAAAAGAAGGGGTATTAGGAGAGTTTGACCCGAAGTCTTCAATTACAAATATTTTTTCATGTGTACATTTAACTCCTAGATATGCAATTTCTTTGTTGTTTGCTAAGAAGTTCATCCTGGAGCAGGAAATGGCAATCCACTCCAGTAGTCTTGCCTGGAAAATTCCATGGGCAGAAGAGCCTGGCAGGCTACAGTCCATGGGGTTGCAAAGAGTCTTACACAACTGAGCACACACTTGCACATGTAAGAAGTTGATCTTGAGAGTTATGCACTTTTTCTCATTTTTTTGCAAATAGTAGCTCAGAATTTGCTGAAATATTAGAGACTACACACACGTGCACACACACATCCACCACACAGAGTCTTACACTCAGTTTTTTAAATGACTAGCCTCATATTGGTCCTTTAGTCATGTTTCCACCATCTCCCCGTCATTGTGACCTTAAGCTAGATAGACCATAACTAGTGAAGTGATGGGTGAAGATGCAGTATATCTGGAATTTAAAGAAGTCTTCATATTATTTTTCCACAGCCAAGGGAACATATATGGCAAACATTTAGTGCATAATTCACAGTTTATACAACTAATATGAGGATATTAAATGTGTAGTTTGCACTGAAATAGCCAAATTGTGCCCCAATTACACACAGGCATTGAGATACATAATCAAAACAATGATCTGTGTAGATTTGATTTGCCAATAAATTTTTAAAAAGATATGACTTCTGGATAGTGTTAAAAGGTTTAAAGCTATTTTATCCTCATTCCATTGATTTCTAATCTGGCTAGAGAAAATGGACTTCTATTTCTCAAAAACAGAAATCTCCTGAGCCAACATCATAATAATCCAAAACTTAAATCAGAGACCATAATTTGGTATTAACAATGAAAATTGGTATTATGGAACTATGAAGATCTTGCATAAAAATGATGACCATTTCCTCCATGGATTGCAGAAAATATATGCTATGAAAAGATCAAATTATTTCTAAATGTGACATTAAAAGATTTAAAATATTGAATTAAAGCATTTTTCTCCATAGTTTTTTTCTACTTTCCACTAAAAAATTCATTTTATGTTTTATGTTATTAGTATCAAGGTAGTTAATTTCATAAAAATCAAATGTAAAATATTTTCTTCTAAAAGTGATATCAAAAGTAATCTTAATAAATGTTCCTTTTATTATATCTAATAAATCAACACATATATATCTGATTTAGAGACACTAATCTTATGCATTAATAAAGTGAATCTTAAGTACTTTTTTCCATATTGAGAACCTGGTTTTCTGGAAATATGGAAAAGGTTTGAAAATCTTTAGCATTAATTCCAAACTCTTCAGCATTTTTAAAATATAACTTTAGAAGTTTTAGTTTAGTCATTTTAAATATTTTATTTTTAAGTCACTGTATGTACTATAAAAATTTTATATTCTTCATGTAGGAATGTAGGACAAAAACATGGAGGCCAAGTATAGTATTCAAAAGAGATACCCTGCTTATAAGAGAAGTCAGAGAAGATGACATTGGAAATTATACATGTGAGTTAAAATATGGAGGCTTTGTTGTGAGAAGAACTACTGAACTAACTGTTACAGGTAAGTTCAGTCTTCAGTATATCACTTGCAAGTAATGAAACTAACATTTTAAGTTTCACTTTTGTGCTTCATATTGATTTTTTCAAATCTTTGCAGTGAAAGAACCACTTAACCAAATGCTAAATGTATTCCTATAGGTGAAATTTATTCCTTCTTGTTTTCTAATCATATTGCCCTGAAATGCATTTGAAAGGTTAAAGAAAATAGGCTTAGGGGATTATAGAAATGTTAGCTTTTGAAAGTGCTTGAAATAATGAGTATACAATTTCAGAAAATTATGCTTATATTTTGTAGTGGTGCCATTTTTGGAAACATTTCCTAGAGTGTTGAAATGGAATATATGAAATTTACCTCGATCTTCCTGTCTTGTTCCAAATTAGAAAAATTACTTTTTTATTCATGTATCACTCTGTGAACTTGACACATGTTCTCATGAACTTGAATATAACAAAATATCACATGCAATGTTTGAATAATTATGTGAGATGCATTGCATGGTTTCATTCCTGTATCTGGTTACTAAGGTAGAAGGGCATGAGAGCAAAATTCAGGACAGTCTGTAATCACAGACCTACAACTCACTAGTCATGTGATAATTTTAATCACCACAACTCAGAATATCAATTTCCTCATGTATAAAATGGTGATGATAAAGTTTGCCTTGTTTATTTCATAGGATTTTTGCAAGGATTGAATGAGGTAAGTTAATATGTATGAAATCCATTAGCAAAATATAGAATTACATACAAATACGCATAATTTTTGTCATTTTAAATGATATATTCTTAAATAATGTATTCATCCCTCATTTAATGTTATTGTGTACTTCTCTCAAAGTGGCTCCAACAGATAAAGCGGGGGGATCAAAAATCAATGCTTCAGTCAGTGAAAGACATTATTCTCATCTTATTAAGAGAGATTCTTAATAAGTGATATCTCTGCTTTTTAATATGCTGTCTAGGTTTGTCATAGCTTTCCTTCCAAGGAGCAAGCATCTTTTTTATTTCATGGCAACAGTCACCATCCACAGTGATTTTGAAGCCCAAGAAAATTAAATCTGTCATTGCTTCCAGTCTTTCCCCTTCTGTTTGCCCTGAAGTAATGGGACCGGATGCCATGATCTTAGTTTTTTGAATGTTGAGTTTTAAGCCAACTTTTTCACTCTCCTTTTTTGTCTTCATCAAGAAAGCTCTTTAGTTCCTCTTTGCTTGCTCCTGTTAGAGTGGTATCATCTGCATATCTGTGGCTGTCAGTATTTCCCCCAGCAATCCTGATCCCAGCTTTTGATTCATCCAGCCCAGCATTTCTCATGATGTACTCTGCATATAAGTTAAATAAGCAGGGTGACAATATACAGCCTTGACATACTCCTTTCCCAATTTAGAACCATTCTGTTGTTCCATGTCTCGTTCTAACTGTTGCTTTTTGACCTGCATACAGGTTTCTCAGGAGGCAGGTAAGGTGGTCTAAGAATTTCCACCTTTCTTTAAGAATTTTCCAGTTTGTTGTGATCCACACAGTCAAAGGCTTTGGCATAGTCAACGAAGCAGAAGTAAATGCTTTTCTGGAATTCCCTTGATTTCTCTGTGATCCAATGGATGTTGGCAATTTGATGTATGGTTCTTGTGTCTTTGCTGCACCCAACTGTACATCTGGAAGTTCTTGGTTCACGTACTGCTGAAGTCTAGCTTGAAGGATTTCGAGCATTACTTTGCTAGCATGTGAAATCAGCATAAATGTGAAATAGTTTGAACATTCTTTGGTGTTGCCCATCTTTGGAATTGAAATGAAAACTGACGTTTTCCAGTCCAGTGGCCACTGTTGAGTTTTCTAAATTTGCTGGCATATTGAGTGAAGCACTTTCACTGCATCATCTTTTAGGATTTGAAATAGCTCAACTGGAATTCCATCACCTCCACTAGCTTTGTTCATAGTGATGCTTCCAAAGGCCCACTTGACTTCACATTCCAGGATGTCTGGCTCTAGGTCAGTGACACACCATCGTGGTTATCTGGGTCATTAAAGCCTTTTTTGTACAGTTCTTCTGTGTTTTCTTGCTACCTCTTCTTAATCTCTTCTGCTTCTATTAGGTCCTTGTCATTTCTGTCCTTTGTCGTGTCCATCCTTGCACGAAATATTCCCTTGACATCTCTAATTTTCTTGAAGAGATCTTTAGTCTCTCATTCTATTGTTTTCCTCTGTTTCTCTGCATTGTTTACTTAAGAATGCTTTCTTATCTTCCCTTGCTATTCTCTGGTACTCTGCATTTGTTTGGGTATATCTTTCCCTTTCTCCCTTATCTTTTGCTTCTCTCTTCTCTCAGTTATTTTTAAAGCCTCCTCAGACAACTTCTTTGCCTTTTTGCATTTCTTTTTCTTTAGGATAGTTTTGATCATTGCCTCCTGTACAGTTATGAATCTCCACCCATAGTTTTTCAGACATTCTGTCTACCAGATCTAGTGCCTTGAATCTATTAATTACCTCCACTATATAATCATAAGGGATTTGATTTAGGTCATACCTGAATAGCCTAGTGGTTTTCCCTACTTTCTTCAGTTTAAGCCTGAATTTTGCAATAAGAAGTTCATGATCTGAGCCATAGTTGGCTCCAGGTCTTGTTTCTGCTGACTGTATAGAGCTTCTCCATCTTCGGCTCCAAAGAATATAATCAATCTGATTTCAGCATTGACCATCTGGTGATATACATGTATAGAGTCATCTCTTGTGTTGTTGGAAGAGGGTGTTTGCTATGACCAGTGTGTTCTGTTGACAAAACCCTGCTAACCTTTGCCCTGCTTCATTTTGTACTCCAAGGCCAAACTTGCCTGTTATTCCAGCTATCTCTTGATTTCCTACTTTTGTATTCCAGTCCCCTGTGATGAAAAGATATCTTGTTTTGGTGTTAGTTATAGAAAGTCTTGTAGTCGAACTGTTCAACTTCAGCTTCTTCAGCATTAGTGGTTGGGGCATATACTTGGATTACTGTGACGTTGAATGGTTTGCCTTGGAAATTAATCGAGATCATTCTGTCATTTTTGAGATTGCACACAAGTACTGCATTTCGTACTCTTTTGTTGGCCATGAGGGCTACTCCATTTTTTCTGAGGGATCCTTGCCCACAGTAGTAGATATAATGGTCATCTGAATTAAATTTGCCCATTCCCGTCCATTTTAGTTCACCGATTCCTAAGATTTCGATGTTCACGCTTACCATCTCCTGTTTGACCACATTCAGTTTACCTTGATTCATGGACCTAACTTTCCAGGTTCCCGTGCAGTATTATTCTTAACAGCATCAAACTCCCTGTATATGAAAAGTATTTTGTGGCAGTCACTTT
Organism: Cervus canadensis; assembly: GCF_019320065.1. Lineage (NCBI taxonomy): Eukaryota > Metazoa > Chordata > Mammalia > Artiodactyla > Cervidae > Cervus > Cervus canadensis. Next base: position 71,064,419 of record NC_057419.1, on the reverse strand, counting down.
CATCTTTTAATAATCATCTTTAAATCTTGAAATTTTGATTAGTTTGACCTAAAAACAAAATTTGGTATCATGAAATTCATTTGATGGCTGTAAGTATTCTGATTGAAAGGAAATTTAATTAAATCAGATACTCTTTGGTGATGCCTTTGAGAAATATTAGACCCAGGAGATAACTGACAGTAGCAATACATGTTACGTTTAAATAGTAACCACACATTTAATCGTGTATTATGTACCTATGATGTACACACGTATGATTTGCACTCACTTGGTTTTCAGTTTTGTCATGTTAATAGGCTTTTGTATAGAAAATTAAAATTTACCCTTTTGTCACTTTACCTCCCTGTTTAATGGAACAATGAAAAATACAACTATCTCTACTTGGATTTTCTTTACAATAAATATTGAATATATTATTTTTTCTTTTTTGCTCTTAATGTATACTGAGGTAGCTTTTCAAGGAGTAAGTACTGAGACAAAGAAATGTAAAAGTATAATGAAAAATATCTATTCTGAAAAGGGAATAGAATGACCTTCTAGTCTTTATTCTTTGGGATGTAGAACTAATCTTCAGTAAACACATCTTTCCCCTTTCTAGAAACACTCAGTTACTGAAACACTGTCTAGTAAGAGGAGATTGGGAACAGTCTCCTAGAGATTGGAAACTGGGTCCCAATGAGTAAAATGATATAAATGAGGCTATTTTGTACAATTAATAATATAATTGTTTTCTCCTAAATGCTAACCAGGGCTGTTATATTTTTGTGCATTCATTTTGCCAAAAATATCTCCTTTTCTTTATGGAAAAAGAAGGAATAATTATCTCTTGATATCCAAAAGAAAGTTAGTTAAAGTTTCAGTGAAAATTTTCGTCCAACTGATTATTATCATAACTTAAGGTCTCTAACTTAAGTAGACCTACGTGTGACATGGATTTGGGAAAGTACATTATAAAGCAAAATTAAATTATATATGAAATTTTGGTTGAATCCTAGAACTGCATATCCCAGAATCAAAATAATATGTATTAAAATGCATTTTAGAGTTTAACAAGAAGTCTATTGATAGGATATACTTATGCATGACGTTACTTCAAATAGTATTACTCTATAGCCCATTTAGGATTCCCTGGTGTCTCAGTGGTAAAGAATCTGCCTGCAATGCAGGAAGACTCAGGTTCGATCCCTGGGTCAGGAAGATCCCCTGAGGAAGGGCATGGCTACCCACTCCAGTATTCTTGCCTGGAGAAGTCCATGGACAGAAGAGCCTGGTGGGCTACAGTCTGTGGGTTGCAAGGAGTTGGACACAACTGAGCAACTGTCACTTTTCACTTTATAGCTCATTTACTTTGCCTGTGGCCAAATTGAAGAGTAATTCTTAGAACCCAAGTTAAACTCTCAATGTAATAACAAAGGTGAGCGTTTCTCTGCATGATAATTAATCACTATTTTGTATCTTGGTTTTATGTACATCATGATCATATTTTAGTTAATGTAAATCTTACACAAAGCATGGTATCATTTAATTTTAGTGGATCTGCCTTAAATGATAACATGTATTTTGAAGTGTGTTAGACGGTTTCTTTAAAATAAAACAAAAGAGTCCTATATGTGAAAAGAAAAGGAAACATGGGGATAAGTAAAGTCACATTGTACAGGTCATATTGTAAGCTTTTATGGGAGATTTTTTTTTTTAATTGAAAGTATATGAGTCTACTAACTGAAGTAGCGGTTTAGGAAAACAGATCACAGTGAAAGAAACAACAAACCTACTTGACACTTTTGGTATACTTTAAACATTTTTGAAAAATTAAATGTAATATGTTTCAGCATCGTCTGTAGCCTCCACCTTCTTCTCTATGCCTCGACTACACTATTTCACTCTTCTCCAGATATCCTCCTTCTGAACCCTACTTCTGGAGTGCTCCTCTGGAAAGCTTTTTCTTCCACGTTATCACAGAGCTGACTCCTACTCTTTCTTTGAGGCACAGCTAAAACATTCCCTCTGTTCTGAAGTGTATAGTTCTTCATGACTCCATAGCATTTTTAGAATCGCTATTGCAGCTCTTACCACATTGCATTATAACTATTTGTTGACACGCCTCGATTTTCACAAAAATATGTTTTTCAGAGCCAAGGGCAATGTCTCTTTTTTTTCTAAATGTTTTACTTTAGAATAGTTTTACATTTACAGAAAAAATAAAAAACAGGGAGAGATCCCATACACCCCACACCCAGTTTTCCCCTCCTATTAACATCTATCATAAGTATGGCACACTTGTTACAATTGATGAATTAATGTCACTGTATGATTATTAAGCAAAGTCTATATTTTTTTTCAGATTTCCTCAGTTTTTACCTAATGTCCTTTATCTGTCCCAGCATCCCATTTAAGATAGCACATTGCTTTTAGTTGTTTTGTCTCCTTAGATTCTTTTTAGCTGTTACTATTTCTGACTTTCCTTGTTTTTATAATCTTGATCATTTTAATGAGCACTTATTTTATAGAATGCCCTTCAGTTGTGATTTGTTTGATTTTTTTAATGTTTAAATTTGAGTTATATATTCCTGGAAGACCACAAATGTAAAATCACAACATATCATACTATCAACATGGCATCATTGTTGATGTTGACATTCATCACTTGGTAGTGTTAGTCACTTGTTGATCAGACTTTGCTACTGTAGACTTACTCTTTTTTCTCTGCTTTCACTACTCTACCCTTTGGAAGGAAGTAACTATCTGTAGTCTACACTTAAGGAGTAAGGAGTTATGCCCCTACCTCTTTGAAGTCAGAGTATATACTTCAATTATTTGAAATTCTTCATGAGGCATATATCTATTTTCTGACATTTATCTACTTATTCCATCATTTTCTATATTGGTATGGACTCATGGATGTTTCTTTTATACTTTGGTTTGTATTCACCATCACCATTGTTGCTCAAATCGTTCCAACTTTGGTCCTTTGGAGCTCTTTAGTTGTGTGTGTGTGTGTACACATTTGTGCACTTGTGTGTGTTTGAGTATTTCTTTATTTTCGAATCCTACAAGATGCTCCAGGATCATCATGGGTATTTCATGCCCCAGTCCTGCAATCAACAATTTCTTCCAAAGAGCCCTTTTTCTCTTTTTTGGAGAATGGTACTGGAAGATCTGGGCAGTGGGAGTACTCTTTGCTAAAGGAGTATCATTGATTTTAAGACCTCTCAATTGATAGAGCAAGGACATAGGTATATACTAACCCAGGCATAAACACATATCTAGAAATATTTCTATGTGTAACCATCCTTATCTATATTGAACTAAATATGAGTTCATACTTATGTCGCTAATCCATTACCATAGAGATCATTCTAGCCTCTTCTTTTGGCTTATCTGTAACCTCCCTGTCCAATAGTGAGAAACCTGGTTACCACCAACTGCTATCTGTTTACTTGTTTACTTACAATATAGGTGTGTAATGGGATTAAAATGGTTGACTTGTATTCCTGTGAGGAACAACTTTATAGCTTCCAGTGCATTCTTTTCACTTTAGTCTTATGGACTCTTCTCATTTCCCAAGTTACTTAGGTCAGCACCTTTTCCTCCCATCCCCTTCAGTGAGCTTATAATAGAGTTAGATTGTTTTATCACATTCTGCATTCCATCCTTGGATCTTCCATTCTCCTAAATAATGTCTTTAAAATTTTACAAACATTAAAGTTTGTAGGGGAGGAAGAATCATTCTCTGTTTACTCTTCAGAGTTCTTGGCTAAGGCCCCCTATAATAAATGGCAGGTTAACAAGAGAAAAACAAACATGTTTATTAAAATGTACACGTACCTGGAAGATACCTGGGAAACTTATTACCTTGCCAAGATGGCCAAAGCCACCCCCTTAAATATCATCTTTGGCTAAAGACAAAAGAAAGGTTTTTCAATTTGAAGGGGAGAAAGGCCAGTTATGGGAGGTTTACCAGGAAAAGGACAGTAAACCAGGTGAGTCTAAATCTAAATGCCTTCTCCATTGGTAAGAGTTGCTGAAGATTTAGTCATTTTGCTCTTCCTGGTGTAGGGGAGTCACCCTGACATAAATGAAGATTTTCTTCATAAGTGTAAATTCCTCTTACGATGGAGTAACTCTTGCTTTGTTTTCAGAGCTTCTCTTGTTTCTGTAGTTTCTGAAAAAAAAAACCCAGCTCAAAATAGTCTTTACTCTAAAGGGGCATATTCTGAGGTGGCACTTTCTGCTCCCCTTTATTCCCACCTTTGAGACTTCCCCATTAAGTTTTACAACCTAGAAGCTGAGTTGGTAGATGGCTTCATATCTCAATGAATGATTCTTAGTCCTAAGAATAGGTTATTTTAGTTAAAGAGATGTGTGTCATTTCAGGACACAGTTTTTCACATGAGCTCCCAAAGTTAAGCCTTTGTGGTGCAAGCAATCAGGGGTTTATTAACAGGCATTTCTATGCAGGAGACAGGTTCAATCCCTGGGTCTCAATCCCCAGAAGCAAGAAACAGCAATCCTCTCCAGTCTTCTTGCCTGGAGAATCCCATGGACAGAAGAGCCTGGTGGGCTACAGTCTATAGGGTTGCAAAGAGTCAGACACAATTGAGTGACTGAACACATAGACACATAGAAACATAAGGAAATGAAAAAAATAATAAAAAAAAAAGAAACATAAGGAAAAAAAAAAGTTAATGATTCAAGCAGAATATAAGCCCAGTTTCTGAGTCATGAGGGCAGATGGTTAAGAATATTTCTTGATATTAGGCTCAAAGAATCTTTTTTGTTTTAGTTGTAAAATGTAACTAACAAAATTTACCCTGTTAGCCATTTTTTGGTGTACATTTCACTGGCATTAAAGTGCATTAACATTGTGTGCAATGATTGCCACCATCAACCTCTAGAACTTTTTCATCTTTCCAAACTGAAACTCTATATCCTTTAAACAGCAACTCCATTCCTTCCTCCCATCAGTCCCTGGAAACCACCCCTCTATTTTCTGTGACCATAAATTAGACCATTTTAGGTACCTCAAATTAGTGGAATTATACAGTATTTGTCTTTTTGTGTATGTTTTATTTCACTTAGCATAGTGTCTTTAAGGTTCATTCATGATAGCTCATTTCTTTCTGTCACTGAGTAATATTCCATTGTGTGGCTGTACCATAGTTTTCCATTCATGTTTTGAATGATGCATCTTGGGGACTTTCAGTTTTTTAACATTATGAATAAAGCTACTATATACATTATTGTAGAGGTTTTTCTGTTGATGGGAGTTTCAAATTAGTTTAAAAAATACCCAGGATAAAATCTCTAGAGTATATGGTAAGATTATACTCAGCTTTGTGAGAAGTTGCCAAACTGTCTTCTAAAGTAGGTATACTATTTTGCATTTCCATCAACAACGAATAAAGAATTCTAGTGTCCTACATCCATCTACCAATTTTATTGCTTGGATTTTAGCATTCCAATAGTTCTGTAGTGGTATCTCACTGTGTTTTAATTGCCAATTCCCTAATTATAAATGATTTTGATCATCTTTTTATATGCTATTAGTGTTTTGTGTATCTTCTTTGATCTTATGTCTGTTCAGATATATAGCTCCCTTTTCAAATGGAATGTTTGTTTTTCCATTGCTCAGGTTTAAGAATTCTTTGTATACTTTTGAATTCTTAGTATTCTTAAAGAATTTATGAATTCTTGTAGCTCTTTTATCAGATGTGTGTTTTCTAAGTATTTTCTCCCATCCTGTAGCTTTTCTTTTGATTTTTCTTAACAATAACTTTCACAGAGCAGAGATTTAAGGATTTTATTTTAAAGTTCTTTTTTTTTCCCCTAAGACATAGACTTAATTCTATAAATTTCTTCTAAACATTGCTTTTGCTGTGTCCCACAAATTTGGTTAAGTTATGTTTTCATATAGTTCAAGCATTTTTTACTTAATTTACTTTTTAATTGAAGATTAATTGCTTTACAGAATTAAATGAATCAGCCTCAGCATGACTCTGGAGAAGGAAATGGCAATCCACTCCAGTACTCTTGCCTGGAAAATCCCATGGACAGAGGAGCCTGCTAGGCTACAGGTCATGGGGTCGCAAAGAGTCGACACAGCTAAGTGAGTTCACTTTCACTTTCTTTTAACATGAATCGGCCATAGGTATACATGTATATTTAAAATTTCTCTTGCAAAGTATATTTTAACCAATGTGTTAGAAATGTGTTAATTTCTAGACATTTGGTCATTTTCCCAGCTGCTTTTCTCTTATTGATTTCTAGTTTATTTTCAGAGTGATCTGAGTACACACTTTGTGTGATTTTTATTTTTTAAGAATTGCTGCTGCTGCTGCTGCTAAGTCACTTCAGTCGTGTCCGACTCTGTGCGACCCCATAGACGGCAGCCCACCAGGCTCCCCCGTCCCTGGGATTCTCCAGGCAAGAACACTGGAGTGGGTTGCCATTTCCTTTTCCAGAGCACCAAAGTGAAAAGTGAAAGTGAAGTCACTCAGTCGTGTCCGACTCTTAGTGACCCCATGGACTGCAGCCTACCAGGCTCCTCCATCCATGGAATTTTCCAGGCAAGAGTACTGGAGTGGGGTGCCATTGCCTTCTCCTTAAGAACTGCTAAACTACTTTTAATGACACAGAATGTGATCTTTGATGGTGAATATCCTATGAGAGCCTGAGAGAAATATATATTTTGCTGTTATTAGATGGAGAATTCTACAAATGTCAATTAAATCAAGTTTACTTGCTGTGATGCTCAAATCAGCTGTATCCTTACTGATTTTCTGCTTGCTGGATATTTCAATTAGTGAAAATAAAGTGTTGAAATCTCCAAAAATAGTAGTCAATTTTTCCATTTATCCTTTCAATTCCGTAAGTTTTTGCCTCATAACTTTGATGCTCCTCTTGTTAGGTGCTTAGGGTTATTATGCTTGGGTGTTGTTAGGTGCTTAGGTGTTTAGGGTTATTATGTCTTCTTAGAGAATTGATCTGTCATTATGTAATGTCCCTCTTTATTCATATTTTCCTTGTTCTGAAGTCAGCTTTGTCTGAAATCAATATACCTAACTTTCTTTTGATTAGTATTAGCATGGTATATCTTTCTTCATCCCTCCACTTTTAACTTTTTAGAAAAATTTTTAAAGTGAGTTTCTTTTCTTCAAAATGGTTGGATCTTAATTTTTTATCCACTTTGACTTTCATTATGTTTTAACTGATGTAGTTAAACCAGTTATAGTAATTATTGAGGGCCTTCCCTGGTGGTCCAGTGCTTAGGACTCTGTACTTCCACTGCAGTGGCTCAGATTCTATCCCTGGTCAGGAAACTAAGATCCTACAAGCTGTGCAGTACAGCAACAAGTAATAATAAACATTTTTTAAGTTTAAAAAAGTGATTACTGAATTATTAGACTAGTATTTCTGTTAATGTTTTCATTTGATTGAACTTATTCTTTGTTTTCCTCTCTTCTGCTTTCTCTGGTTGTATAGTTCCACTTTGCCTCTCCTTTCTTATTATAAATTTTACTTCTTATTTAAAAAATTTAGTGTTCGCCCTGGATGTTTCAATACTTTTTAAAAACCAATCTCAGTTCTTCCCTCTCATCCCTTTTGACATTTCTGTTATTCATTTCACTTAACTGTATGTTGTAATCATCCAATTAATTCTTTTTAATTTTTACTTAAAAATTTTTTTTAGATTGTATTTATTTATTTTCAGACACAGTTTGTGAGATCCTTGTTCCCCAACAAGGGTTCAAACCCATGTCCCCTGCAGTGGAAGCACAGAATCATCCAATAAATATTACTATTTTAGACAAGTAGTTGTCTTTTAGATCAGTTTATAATAAGATAAATAAAATATTTTATTTTACCCTCATTTGCTTCTTCTCTAACACTCTTATCTTCTTTATGTTGACCCATGTTTCTGAATCACTTATATTGACATTTCTTGCAGTGAATTTCCAGACAAGTCAATGGCACCCCACTCCAGTACTCTTGCCTGGAAAATCCCATGGACAGAGGAGCCTGGTAGGCTGCAGTCCATGGGGTCACTAAGAGTCGGACACGACTGAGTGACTTCACTTTCACTTTTCACTTTCAATGTGCTGGAGAAGGAAATGGCAACCCACTCCAGTGTTCTTGCCTGGAGAATCCCAGGGACGGGGGAGCCTGGTGGGCTGCCGCCTATGGGGTCGCACAGAGTCGGACACGACTGAAGCGACTTAGCAGCAGCAGCAGTGCCTTTCTGGTGGTGATAAATCCCCTGTTTTTGTTAGTTCAAGAATGCCTTTAGTTCTTGCCAGTTTAAATGTTTCAATCCACTCTCTTCTTTCTTGTATGTTTTTTGACAAGAGCTTCACTCTGATTCTTACCCTTGTTCCTCTATAGATATATCATTTTTCCTTTGTTTTTTCAAGATTTTCTATTTGTGGTTTTTCTGCAGTTTGAATATATCTAGATGTTGTGATTTTGTTATTTATCCTACTTGGTGTTTTCTGAGCTTCAAGGGTTTTTTATTTGGTGTCTGTCATTAATTTTGGAAAGTCCTTGGCCATTATTATTTCAGATATTTCTTTTAGTCTAGTTTTTCTTTCTTCTTCCTGTACGTCTTCCTTCTCCTGCCTTTTGAAATTATCCCACAGTTCTTGTATGTTTTGTTTCATTTTTTTCATTCTTTGTTCTTTTTGCATTTTGGTTTATGAAATTTCTATTCTGTCTTCAGGATAACTCTTTTCTTGACTGTGTCCAGTATACTCATGGGCCCATCAAAGACAGCCTTTACTTCTGTTATGGTGTTTTAATTCCTAGCTTGCCCTTTAGATTCCTGCTGAGAATTGCAATTTCTGTGCTTAAATTATCCATCTGTTTTTGCACATTATCTTTTTTCCATTAGAACACTTAAGATATTAAACATAAATATTTTAAGTTCCCTGTTGGATAATGTCAGTATCTGTGTCATATCTAAGTTTGCTTCTGTTGGTTGCTGACAGAGTTTCTCATTCCAATGTCTTCTCCAAATAAGCAGATCCTAGCTGTGACTCTCTGGATTTAACCATGTTTCCAAATTCTGGAGTGGTAGTTTGCCCTGAAACGTCAGTCAGTTCTCTTAGAGGCCTTAGAAAAGCTTTTGGTTTTCAGGTTTTTCTTGTAGCAATGGGGATGATGACTTCTAAACCATTTACTCAAGGAAGCTGAAAACAAGAGTAGGAATGTTATTTCCATCTTGGGGTGAAAATCTAGCATGTCTGCCCCATAGTAGTCACTAAACAGATGTACATTCTTAAATATATCGATCGAGTATCTTGGACATATTCCACGTTAAATCAGTTGCTTTTAAATTGTGTTTACAATTGAGCAAAATGATACCTTGTCATCCCAAAAGCATAACAAATAATGGAGGTGTAACTCCCTCAATCTAGATCCCATACTCCACTTTTGCTAACACTATGGGATTATTACATCAACCTTTTTTATTACCTACATTATATTATTGCTTTGTAGTGAACGTTAAGTCAAATGACATCATATTCCATATATTAATTGTTAAGTGCTTACCTACGGTTGAACTTATAGGTACAAATATAGAACCAAATTTTCCTATTAAGATTGCTTGATGTTCATTTTTAACATGTTTTCCAGTTTATCAAGTATTTTTTTCTATTCTAGATTCTTTATTTTACCAGATCAACTTCTCTTTCTGGACATGTGTGAAGAGATTTTTACCAGAAGATATCACTGTTTTGATTGAAATCATTGTTTAAAGTATTCTATGCAAGCAGTCCTATATAAAGCTGTGTAGCATTCTGTTACACTCTTTTCTTTCCCCGTTAATGTATTATCCACCTCTCTTTAGGTACAGTTTTGTTTTTGTCTTTTTTTTTTTTTTCTTTTAATACTACTAAGACAACCAGGGGCTTCCCTGGTTACTCACTGGTAAAGAATCTGCCTGCCAGTACAGGAGATACAGGTTCGATCCCTGGGTCAGGAAGATCCCCTGGAGAAGGAAATGACTACCCACTCCAGTATTCTTGCCTGGGAAATCCCATGGACAGAGGAGCCTGGCGGGCTACAGTCCATGGGGTCACAAAGAGTTGGACATGACTGAAGCGACTTAGCACACACACAAATAGGCAGAGTCCATTCCTCTTCCCCTTGAATCTGGACTGGCCTTGTGACTTATTTTGGCCAATGTATTGCAACAGAACTCACAACATGTCAGTTCTCAGCCTAGGCCTCAAGAGA
>NC_057419.1:70957441-71053814 GCF_019320065.1 Cervus canadensis | reverse complement strand
TTAGTTGGAGGCTAATTACTTCACAACATTTCAGTGGGTTTTGTCATACATTGATATGAATCAGCCATAGATTTACACTTATTCCCCATCCCGATCCCCCCTCCCATCTCCCTCTCCACCCGATTCCTCTGGGTCTTCCCAGTGCACCAGGCCGGAGCACTTGTCTCATGCATCCCACCTGGGCTGGTGATCTGTTTCACCATAGATAATATACATGTTTCGATACTGTTCTCTCAAAACATCCCACCCTCGCCTTCTCCCACAGAGTCCAATATTCTGTTCTGTACATCTGTGTCTCTTTTTCTGTTTTGCATATAGTGTTATCATTACCATCTTTCTAAATTCCATACATATGCGTTAGTATACTGTATTGGTCTTTGTCTTTCTGGCTTACTTCACTCTGTATAATGGGCTCCAGTTTCATCCATCTCATTAGAGCTGATTCAAATGAATTCTTTTTAATGGCTGAGTAATATTCCATGGTGTATATGTACCACAGCTTCCTTATCCATTCGTCTGCTGATGGGCATCTAGGTTGCTTCCATGTCCTGGCTATTATAAACAGTGCTGTGACGAACATTGGGGTGCACGTGTCTAAACATGATGATGTCTTGGAGATTATAAAATGTGGTTTGATATTCACAAAATTATGTTATGGATTATTTAACAATTTTCTGTACTTTATTTATTGCTAAATAACAATGTGAAAATTCAAGTTTGTATTGTTATACATTTTCATATCCTAGGGTTCCTTATACTAAACTCTAATTCACACTCAAACTATATCCTTAACCCTAGCCATCTGACAGATTATTTGTGGGAGTATGGATATAGGGAAAACATATCTAGAGGTGATCTGTAAAAGACTAAGTAATTCCAAAATGATTTAGATGAACTTGACTCTTCATTCACTGTGACCCATGTAGACAAAAATACAGGCATTATTAGTTTATGGTACACGTTTTTTTATTTGTTTAGGTCTAAGAACGGTAGCTCAGGCGGTAAAGCGTTCTACCTACAGTGCAGGTAGACCTGGGTTCGATCCCTGGAGAAGGGAGTGGTATTCTTGCCCACGCCCAACCCCCAAAATATGGGGCTCAATGGGACATTTTTGGGACTTCCCTGGTGGTCCAGTGGTTAAGACTCAGCCTGATAATGCAGGGGTTGTGGGTTTGATCCCTGGTCAGGGAACTGAAATCTCACATGCTGCAAGGTATGGCCAAAAATTAAAAATAAATATGGGACTTCCCTGGTGGCTCAGATGGTAAAGTGTCTGCCTACAATGTGGGAGACCTGGGTTCGATTCCTGGGTCGGGAAGATCCTCTGGAGAAGGAAATGACAACCCACTGCAGTACTCTTGCCTGGAAAATCCCATGGACAGAGGAGCCTGGTAGTCTACAATCCATGGGATTGCAAAGAGTCGGACATGACTGAGCAACTAAACTAAAAACTAAAGAACAAAATACACCCTATATAAGTTTTTCCAGAAGTAAAGATTAAATTATGTAATATTCCCTTTTATCTGTTAATACATATTCTTCCTTCTGGTTGAAACATTTTTCTTTAGTTTTCAAAAGAAAAATTCAAAACAAAATAATAATATTTCCATCATAAAATTTTGAATGAATCAGACAAGTTGAAAGCCATTTAATTTCTAGGGCTAGATCATAAAGTTATGATAAGAAAGTGGATTGTGAGAATGTTATGTTAGGAAAAAATTTTTCTCAATACAATGTAAGAATCAGCAAGAATAGTGAGGAAGTGAGGAAAAGAAAACCGACTTGAAAAAAATACCAAAATGAGTGAGGTGATTGCTACAAGGATGTGATGATTTTAGTAGCATTTCTATACTTAGTATGATATTTTTAACAGAGTTAATGTAGCAATATATTTAAACTACTTTCCAGTCAACCATAGGCTGAATTTATGTTCTCAAAAGGTATGTCTTCCTCCTGTTTTTATGGATGAGGAAGCTGAGGCAAAGAAAGGTTAAGTGGCTTTATCAAGGTCACAAAGCATCATGGTGACAAATTTAGGAATAAAATTTAATTTCCTGAACTTCAGTTTATGATTTACTACACTGGATAATTAATGGTAGGGCATTGTACTTTTCATATGAGCTCTACTGATCACTATGAAAGATTTATCTCTTAGGTTCAACTGAAACACATTTTACTATGAGACCTTTAATTCTTCTGCCACTGATGTAATTACATGGTGTATTTGTGGTCTAGCCTGGGGGTGTCGTGATTACTTTCATTGTTTTTTCTATTTCTTTAAAAAATGGTGCCTTTCATATCCCCTTTAAAAAACTATTTTTGTTGAAATATATCATAGACTCCAGTGTGCTTTGCTAACTGTAACTTAACAAGAATTGATGAAATTGATGCTAGGCACACATGTTTCCAGACTTTGTGTGTTTGGTAGTGTGCCAGAATTAATGCCAATAACAACTATCATGTATATTATTTTTGATAAAATGGAACATATTACAGCCTTAGCTTAAGTAAATGTCATATTTTACAACTGAAAGATCGTGTGTATTAATTGAAACTTTTGATATCAAAGAGATTAAAGCTGATCAATATAGTTAAACTGACTTTAATCATTTTGGCTGTCTAATCTTAATTTGGTTCAGTACCTAAAGTAAAAGACGTCTCTTATGAGTAATTTCTAATGATAACTCTCCTGACACCAAATACCTTAAATTATTGTTTAATCTTTCAATATATTGAGTTATCTAAAACATATTAATCAAGCCATGTTTGATTAATGTCATTTAATGTCAAGATGTGATAACTTTGAACTAAAAGCATGATGGTTTTACTCTTAAGCAAAAAAGTGTACATTTTAGATTATATCAATAGCAAAGTTGGGATGTGCCATTTCTAGCCATAGTGAAAACAAGCATTATTCTGATTTCCATCAATATAAGCAATGATAATAAGTTTTAGTAATGACACTAGTTAACATTTACTGTTGGTTCTGTGCCAGGATCTGTTCTAAGTTCTTATTTGTAATGACTCATCTAATCCACACAGCCCTTTAAAACATCTTTCAAGTACTTGTTCAAAAGTACCTGATTTTCTTCTGGATTTTATAAATTGAACTTAAAAATAGTTCACTTTTCATTGTCCACCTCATATGATGCTTTGAATTTAAAAAGTAACAGATAACCATTTTGAAAATGTGGTTGACTAGGTACCCTCCTTCCCTGTTTTGAAACACCTAGAAATGCTGTATAAAATAGAATAGATGGGCCTTTTAAATGATTAGCTGAGCTTGCAAGCAAGTTTTTTTGTTATTATTGTTGTTGTTTTAATCTCAGGGGCCAAAAGTAAAGAAGTAATTAAAACCTAGAGCAATTCAATGAACCTGGCTTTGAGGCCACCTTGGGGTTGGGGATGTTGGTGGTGGAAGCAGATGAGTGTTGAGATTATAATTATCAGCAACCAAGTGCTTTTGTTTTGTTAGTTACATTAGGACTTGGACTTGGACCCTCAAAGGGCAAGGAGTTAGAACAGAAGTTCCCATCTAAACCAAGGTTTCTAAATGGGTTGCCATGAAACTGAAAAGGAAAACAAATATGACCACTGGCACAGGAAAAAGACAGCCAGTTTGCCGTCTTGGTAATTAGCTCTTCATTTATTTAAAACAAGCAAAAAATATGTATCCTACTAACCCATAGCCTTGTGTGTTTGGGCATTTGAGTTTATACCGCCTGCCTGGCCTGAAAGTCATTAATCAAAAATTTACATAAAATGGTGCCAGGCTGGTGCTATCCAAAACCAATATAAAACAGAGTATCTAGAGGGATAGAACCTCAATACATAGTACATAATATTCCGGTGGATGAAACCCCACTGAGGGTTGCAAGGAGAAAATGAACATGATTGGCCGCAAAAAGTGTCTGAGAACAAAATACAAAGTAGGCTAGGACCCCCATTCTATGAGATTTAAACATTCTGTTGATGACAAGACACAACACATCACAACACATTGAGTTGAGATAAAAGGCAAGAACTCTTTATTACTTACATCTCCAACTGAGAGAAGGCTGCTTGGCAGGAGCAAACAGGGTTGGTACCTGGGGATGGGATAATAGCAAGCTCCAGCTGCGGGGAGTAGCTGATGTCTGACAAATGGAGTGGGGCTAGCTACATTTTGAGGGCTCCCAGCCGATTGGCTAATTTGATTAATATCACGAACTCAGGGACATCAGTGCTGTCCCTAGTCCTGACTGTGTGCCTTCCAGGGTGAGAGCCAAATAAGGGAAGTGCTTGAAGTATTAATACATTAATCAAATGCTTGAGAAGGGGAACTGACTGACCTCCATCCAGGGCCTCAAATGGACCTGCGTCAACACAGCCAAAACTGTATTACACCCCTAAGAATGTTAGGTACTAGAATCCATAGATACAGGCTATGAAATGCTTATGCTCGAAATGATGAGTGATATCCCTTTTTAAAATTTATTTTTAATTGAAGGATAGTTGCTTTATAAGATTGTGTTAGTTTCTGTTGTACAGCAAGATGAATCAGCCATAAGTATACACATGTCCCTTCCCTCTTCCCATGCCCCCACCAGGTCATCACAGAGCACCAAGCTGAGTTCTACAGCAGCTTCCCACTAGCTATCTTACACATTGGTAGCACATATATGTCAAGCTATAACGAGTGATGTTTTAAAAATCTAAGTGCATGCTGCTATTTTTGGTGGAAACACATACATCTTAAGAAGAGCCCTTGCTCAACTCTACTCCTAACCTCAGACCTCTGTGCCTTTTTGATTCCATTAAATTTTCTGGCCTTGATTTTGGTGTTGTCTGACAGTTTATCAGCAAGACCTAGCCTTGAATTTCTTGTTGCTTTTCATAGCATTGGGTTTCTCAGTGCTTTGAATGTTTTCGTTGATAGTCCTACCACTGCAATCCCATGAACTGCTTCTCTCTTAGAAATGGTTCATTATCCCTGTCACAAGCCATCCTCCTTTCCTGACCCAGGTTAGAGCTGCATTGCCCCTAGGCTTGCAGACCACTAACCAGGCTCATCCCTCCCTCCTTGTTAGAGAACAGCTACTTTTTCCGGTGCCTGCTAGTTTTATGGCAGGCACTGTGCAAAATGATTTATAGGTGTTATTATCTACATTTTACCAAGGAGGAACCTCAAAGTACATTGTGAGCAGGAATTTATAATTTTCAGAATAAATCATCATCATCATTTCTAATGAAGTTCCTTTTATTTGCACCCTACTGCTTCCAATTCTCTTACAATCATTCCAACAAAGTCAAATGTGAAAATGGAAGAGCTGTCTAATAAATACTGTTTGATAGAATGATTAGTTAATTAGAGAAATGGGCAAGCGTCTGTTAACCATGCTGTCCAATACAGTAGACGTTAGCAGCATGTGTCACTTGAAATGCGACTCGACTGGATTGAAATGTGCTGCAGTGTAAAACATCAGTTAGATTTCAAAGATTTGATATCACAAAATAATGCAAAATATCTTGTAATTTTTTGTATTGAAGTGATGATATTTGGTAATATAAAATATATCACTCCATTAATTTTGCCTGCTTCTTTTCACTTTTTAAAATGTAGCTACTAGAAAATTTTTATATTTTGTATGTGATTTACATTATATTTTTATTTGGACAGTGCTTCTCTAGAAAATGACTGTGATCTCAGTCTTGAAAAGTGTAAGAGAAAGACACAGGACCCAGAGTCTTGGGTGTAGTTTGATGGGTGGTTCTGTCATGCCTGGGCTAAAAGACTTTGTCCACGTCACCTGACTTGACTAGGTATTGTCTTAATATTGAGACTCTTTATACCCACTCACCATGCTCTGGTGAGGAGTACACTATCTCATGCACATGAAAACAGGCTATAGAAAAATGTACAAATGGAAGTGTGAAGTGTGCACTGTCATGATTTGGTCTGATCTGTGAATCTTTACCTTGGTTTGTTATTAATTAATGGAATGTTAATATTTATAATATTACCTGTCTTTCAAAGGGCACTGATTATACAAATCATTGATTAATATTCATTGTTCACTAACTAATGGTTTATATGTGTGAAGACATCTCAAAAAATCTTATCTCTAATGTAGTCTATTAACAAGTGAAGTCTAATGTTTAAACGTGGTATAAATAATGAATGTATGCATTTCTGGTTTTGATCTGATTATATATACATGTTTATACATTTATATGCAAATATATATATAAAACTTGACTTTTTACCAGCACACTTTTTTTTTTTTTTTTACAAAACCAGTTCTTTCTTTGTGGTCACGTTTCAAAAACCTATTTAAGTATGTTTCTACTTATATGAGGCATCAAAAATAAGTAAATTCATAGAGACAGAAAGTATAATAGTGATTCCCATGTCTGGGAGAGGGTGGAAAGGGGAGGTATTGTTTAGGAGGTTCAGTTTGGGATAATGAAAACATTATGGAAATGGATAGCAGTGATGGTACTAAATGCACAAAATGTCACCAAAAATTGCATACTTAAAGATGATTAAAATAATAAATTTTATATCCTGTGTCATTTACTACAAATAAAGTCCAGTTTAATATACATGACTACCCTTAACATTTTGGAGTATATTCTAAGCTTAGCGTATCACAGATTTTTGTAAAAAAGAACACGCTTTCCCTACTTCATGTTGGCTGTGTTGTTTGACAAGCATTGATTTTTCCATAAAACTTATGAAACTCTAGCCATTATGTTGGCACTTTATATTAACTGCTTTTAGTTTCGATGTCAGTGAAATTAATTGAGGACTCAACATTGCACCACTTTCAGCACAGAAGCTCTGGAATGGAAGGGTTAGTAGGATGAGCTTAAGGATACCTCTGTTTCCCAACATCTTCCATCATCTCCATCTCATTAAATCTGAGACTGAAAATGAACTCTAGGATTAGGCTTCCCTGGTGAGGATAGATAACTGCCTACCTAACAGTAAAACTTTTAGGCATAAAATGTAACATAGTAGAATCTAGACTCTTGATGAAAGATTCCAGCATATTTTATGGTAATTAAGTCTTTGAGCTCCATGAATAAAGATGACTGTAACCTCGGGGCTAGATTGAATGTAGTACCTCACTTCGTGCAAACTCTTTAAAACATGAAGACTAAACTTGAAATATAATGTCAACAGTAACACTTGCTTAAAACTTATGTGATATTGGATAAGATAAATAGTTCAGTAAATTAATTAGATATTTTAGTGTGATAACACCTATATTTTCATAAACACATATGTATATACATATATATTTTTTATTCTGTGTTGGAGAATTATCAGACTTCTTTTATTTTATATATGGCTCCTGTATTCTTAATTTTATTGTTGCTACTTAGTTGCAAGAAATTTATTACTTGGTATAAATAAAACCAAGTTGATTTGTTTAAGCAGTAGGTTACTACTGGACTTAATGATATTATATCATTCCAATATTAGTTTGAATAAATTCCTATTATCTTATTTTTCAAAATGAACAATAATACAGAAAGTCTGCAGTTGAATCATTGTAAAAGCCGTATGATCATGCTGCTGCTTCACTATGGGGTTTTTTGTTAATAAACTGAACTCTGTCAGCTTAATGTATTTAGGACTAAGGAAAATATTAAAACCACAAGCCAATTTCCTATCGTACTCACTTTGTGTATTATTCTTAATTGAGTCCCACGTTTATTTTTTTTATTTCCTAGACATTAAATTATGAAACACAGTAAGAACTTGTAGAGAACTATGGGGGGGGGTGGAGAAGGACACTAATGATTAGAGATGAAGAAAATAGGAAAGGTTAAATGGACTGAGAATATTATTATAATTATTTGGATTTTAAAAAAACGTATGATGTGATATATGATGCTAAGAACTGGGACAATTCAGAATAATAGAGCAACTAGCATTTAGTGCATTAAAAATATAAGTAAAGATTCCATCAGAATTTAGAATATTTTATTTATTTATTTATTTATTTATTTTACTCTTTTCATTTGCATTTATTTAAACACAGTTCTCAAAACATTTGAGTGAAATTGGGTCTCCTTTGGTAAGCAAAGGACCTGAAAGTAATATTTAAAAAATGAACAGGCAAAGTCTTCAGATCATCCATAACACAGGTGTAGTGTTCCCTTCTTTTTTCTCAAAAACTCTGAGTATTTTAAAAAAATTGTCTACTGTGTACATGGCAGTATGTTTACTTTCTCTAGATTTCATCTTCATCTCAAGGGAGGACATTAAATTTATAGCTCTGTGAGGTTAATATTTGACACTGGTTCCTGAAAAATTCATTAATCAATACTGGGAGAGATTACTGGTACTGTCCTCTTTGCTGGTTTCTAAAGTATGATAGATCCCCACCTGAGATAGGATTAAGCATAGACAAGCTGGCAGAAGGTCACTGGGAGTCTAGTGATTTTTGCATTATGTTAATTTTTTTACTCATATTTTTCAAAGGTATTTTATAGTTGAAAAAACAGGAAGCAGTTAAGAAAATCAAAACATTAGGTTTTGATATGACATTTTCATAATTACATAATAAGATTTTTAAATGATGGATGTTATTTTCCAAAGGTTTTGACTGCTTGGAGGAGCTTTTATTATTTTTGTACTATGACAAGACCCACTAAGTATGCTCTGGGGTTTCCACTTGTCTTTCCTGTAGTGCTGAAGGCTCTGTCTTGATGATGAGATCAAAAGTCATCTCTTCACTTGCAAGTGATGCAGATATTGTGTAATACATATTTAGAAGAATTTTTCAAACTGTCTTTGAGAAAACTGCATGGAAATGGAGTCAGTTTTACTCATGTCAAAATAGATGGCTCCTACATCATAAGAGGATTTAATGTTTCCATTTCTTAAAATGCTTGACCGAAGCTTTTAGTCATTATGTTAGCATCTGTTGTTCCATCTGGAGGACTGAAAAACTCCAATGAATTGTAAATGGACAGTTCAACATGAATATGCAAATTGAAGCCATTTTCTGAAATCTACGTAAGATGTAAAGTAGTAGCTTACTCTGGGCCTTAACTTGAAGGTCTTACTATATATTTCTTAGTCATCTGTTGAATTTAGCATTGAGTTTCACTCCAATATATCAATCAGGACTTCCTGGAATATAAACAGCATCCAAGGTTCATGATGACTATTATAGACTTTATCTCATGTGATACAGTGCGATGTTTACCAGGGAAATTTTCTTAAGTGCAAACTTAACAGTTAAGAGATATTTTAAATATGAAAGCATTGTTTGTAGTCACGACTTTGTTCTGGTGTCAGCAAAAGAAACTTTGGAACTTTTAATGGGCACTTATTGTTAATGTTCCATTAGATAATCATGCTCTGTTTACATACTGCCATTTTTTGAAGAACACATTTCCTTTCTTCACTAAATCTAGAAACATACCCTAAATACAAACACAAATGCTTCTCTTTCTCTCCTATGACTAATTCTCAAAGTCTTTTCTCTAAGTCTTGTAATTTCTAATCATTGTTCAAAACTTTTGGTTTTCAGTATTTCACTTATGATAACAAAGCACATGCTGAGCTTTTTTTAAAAATTGTGGTTTGTTCTGTCAACTTAAGGATGAAAGAAAGATACTGAAACATGTCGTCTTTTTTAAAAGTAAAAATACATTTTAAACTTTTTAAGGAAAATTATGGCTTCTGGATGTCATGAGCATGTCATGTTTCTTCTATGAATCAACTTTTATGAATCCCTGATTAAAAATGTAATTTGAAGACAGAATGTATCTAATTAGATATTGTTGCTATGGTATTATTGAGCTAGTTAATGATACAGCCCTTTCAGAATAATGAAGTTATTAACAGTTGTCAGCATCAAACTTGAAGGAAGGGGTGAAGTAACAGAGATGTGAAAAATATCACATACTATTAAAACAATATTTTATGAGGGCAGCGAAAAGGTCATAAGGTATTTACTATTCACTCATTGGTTGTGACGTTGCTAAAATTAGATTAAAGCAAAAAATCTGAGTACCAGTATAATGAAATAGTGTTGTTGATGTTTTCCATTTGGGGTACATAATCAAATTTTTTGTTGATCTAATTTCTCTCTGAGTTAAATAAACTCAATAGTGTTGACCTGCCTTTTCATGTATTTATTTTTCTCATTCAACAAAATCATTCAGTAAACATTTTGTAAGAAATAGAATTATGTACAGAACAACAATTGTATACTTACACAAGCTATTTACATAATTGTATAAATGAATGTAACCTATAGTTACAGGATCTGTATTTATTGTTTTAGGTGGAGTTTAGTCATATATGCTTTTGCGTTCAGTTCAGTTCAGTTCAGTTGCTCAGTCGTGTCTGACTCTGCGACCCCATGAACCAAAGCACGCCAGGCCTCTCTGTCCATCACAAACTCCCAGAGTCCACCCAAACTCATTTCCATTGAGTCGGTGATGCCATCCAACCATCTCATCCTCTGTCATCCCCTTCTCCTCCTGCCCTCAACCTTTCCCAGCATCAGGGTCTTTTCAAATGAGTCAGCTCTTCACATCAGGTGGCCAAAGTATTGGAGTTTCAGCTTCAACATCAGTCCCTCCCATGAACACCCAGGACTGATCTCCTTTAGGATGGACTGGTTGGATCTCCTTGCAGTCCAAGGGACTCTCAAGAGTCTTCTCCAACACCATAGTGCAAAAGCATCAACTCTTCAGCACTCAGCTTTCTTCACAGTCCAACTCTCACATCCATACATGTCCACTGGAAAAACCATAGCCTTGACTAGATGGACCTTTCTTGACAAAGTCATGTCTCTGCTTTTTAATAGGCTGTCTAGGTTGGTCATAACTTTCCTTCCAAGGAGTAAGCGTCTTTTATTTTCATTGCTGAAATCATCATCTGCAGTGATTTTGGAGCCCAGAAAAATAAAGTCAGCCACTGTCTCCCCATCTATTTGCCATGAAGTGATGGAACCGGATGCCATGATCTTAGTCCTCTGAATGTTGAGCTTTAAGCCAACTTTTTCACTCTGCTCTTTCATTTCATCACAAGGCTCTTTAGTTCTTCTTCACTTTCTGCCATAAGGGTGGTGTCATCTGCATTTCTGAGGTTATTGATATTTCTCCCGGCAATCTTGATTCCAGCTTGTGCTTCTTCCAGCCCAGCATTTCTCATGATGTACTCTGCATATAAGTTAAATAAGCAGGGTGACAGTATACAGCCTTGAGGTACTCCTTTTCCTATTTGGAACCAGTCTGTTGTTCCATGTCCAGTTCTAACTGTTGTTTCCTGACCTGCATATAGGTTTCTCAAGAGGCAGATCAGGTGGTCTGGTATGCCCATCTCTTTCAGAATTTTCCACAGTTTGTTGTGGTCCACACAATCAAAGACTTTGGCATAGTCAATAAAGCAGAAATAGATGTTTTTCTGAAACTCTCTTGCTTTTTTGATGATCTAGCAGATGTTGGCAATTTGATCTCTGGTTCCTCTGCCTTTTCTAAAACGTGTTTGAACATCTGGAAGTTCATGGTTCACATATTGCTGAAGCCTGGCTTGGAGAATTTTGAGCATTACTTTACTAGCGTGTGGGATGAGTGCAATTATGCGGTAGTTTGAGCATTCTTTGGCATTGCCTTTCTTTGAGATTGGAATGACAACTGACCTTTTCCAGTCCTGTGGCCACTGCTGAGTTTTCCAAATTTGCTGGCATATTGAGTGCAGCACTTTCAAAGCGTCGTCTTTCAGGATTTGAAATAGCTCAACTGGAATTCCATCACCTCCACTAGCTTTGTTCATAGTGATCCTTCCTAAGGCCCACTTGACTTCACATTCCAGGATGTCTCGCTCTAGGTGAGTAGTCACACCTTTGTGATTATTTGGGTCGTGAAGATCTTTTTTTGTACAGTTCTTCTGTATATTCTTGTCACCTCTTCTTAATATCTTCTGCTTCTTTTAGATCCCTACCATTTCTGTCCTTTATTGAGCCCATCTTTGCATGAAATGTTCCCTTGGTATCTCTAATTTTCTTGAAGAGATCTCTAGTCTTTCCCATTCTATTGTTTTCCTCTATTTCTTTGCATTGATCGTGCATTGGTTCTGTGCAAAGTATAGAGTGGAAGTAACATAACAAAGCAGTTGTTAACTTTGATGATAGTTACGTCTTCACTGTTCTTGATGGCAGAAAACAAAGGACTGAAACACAGGAAAGAGAGGGAGTTTCAAGAACAGGTAATAGGTATGAGATATATGTAGGAGGTAGGGTAAAAGAATTAGATGATTCATTGCATGTGAGCATTGAAGGAGTGGGGCTGAATTCTTGTTTGGAAAATTTGAATTTTGAGAGATTTCAAGATGAGCCTGTTTAAGAAGAGTACATTCATTAAATTTTATTTGTTTTTTGTTTTCTTTGACTGCAGGTAACGAATGACTTACCAAGGACATGTGTTATATTTTCTAACAAGAATTTAGAAGTAGGATAGGCCCAGGGTCGGTTATTCAGCATCTAAAATGATACTATCAGGGACACTTTTTCTTTTATGTTTCCTCTCTGCCATTGTCAGCAAGTGATCTGACCTCTCAGGCTAGCTTCTCAAGATGGCATCATATGAATGCACTAGTGTCTACAGACAGAAAGATTGCTCTAGTTGTATCCCTTGAATAAGAGCAAGGCCAACTTTCCCAAAGGCTCCAAAAGTAAATTTCTACCTACATCCAGTTGTCCAAAATTTCCCATGAATAGACCAATCGCTAGAAAGGGGGCCAAGATCACTGAAGTTGAAAAATTTTAGGCCATTCAGGATTCAACCTTGGGACTTAGAAGGATCTCCGCTTCCCCCTGAGTCACATGAGAACTTGGAGAAGGGTGAACAGTATCGGAGTATCAAGGATAGCAAGGAAGCAGGAGTGAGGGGTAGATTTGGGATAGGCCACTGGATTGTGTACCCAAGAAGTGACAGTTACGGTTTGGTAATGTTGAGTATGGGATGTCTGTGGGGTATCTATTAGAGGGTCCAGTAGACCATTGGAAAAATGGGCAGCCTGGAAGATATTAAATATTTGGGATCTGTACACAGATGGTACTTGAATGGGATTATCCAGGGACAGTATTTAGAGTACAACGTGAAGTGTACAAAGGGCAAAATACTATAAGGATAATGAAAATATTAAGAGAAGGTGATTTTCCAAAGAGATGGAGTAAGAGCCAGAGACACTATTTATGTGTGTGTATGTGTATGTGAGAAAGAAAGAGAGATACGATTAAATTCTAAAATACAAATTTGTTAATGGCAAAATTTTCCTGCCTCAGAGTTCACCTTGGCCCCTGCATTTCTAATTGATAAGAATCTTCTTATCACAAATTGTTTGTTTGTTTCTTACTTTAGTTTAGAAACATATGTAATGATATATCTTTCTTATCATTCAAATAACCTCTAGTCTTTGATGCCAATTAATTAAATTCACTCCAAGAAAGTGTTTTTGACCTATGCTACCTTTTTTTTTTCCTAGTTATGGCATCTGGAATCCTAGAGCTTAATGACAGAGTGTTTTAACAATGCCCCATGAGTAGTGATTAAGTCTTCCACATCACTGTAGCTGTTGAAGTCATAGTTATCAATACAGGTGAAGATCCCCAATGTAAACATACTAAGTGTACCCACCATTGGAATCTAAGATATGTTTTCATATGTGTTTCTGCACTTTGCCAGTTGGTTCCCAAGTGGGTAGGTATGGCTGAGAAGCACCTTCTTACCCAGGAATTGTATCTCCCAGCCCCTACTGCTTCTAGGCCATTGACTAGTTTTCACCAGTGAATACAAAGGAAAGGAAGAGGGGTCACTTCTGAGCCAGAATAGTGAGGCATTGAGTCCTCTTTCTTCCTGCCTTTTCTTTTCTTTTTTTTTTTTTTTTTTTTTGTTAGTTGGAGGCTAATTACTTCACAACATTTCAGTGGGTTTTGTCATACATTGATATGAATCAGCCATAGAGTTACACGTATTCCCCATCCCGATCCCCCCGCCCACCTCCCTCTCCACCCGATTCCTCTGGGTCTTCCCAGTGCACCAGGCCGGAGCACTTGTCTCATGCATCCCACCTGGGCTGGTGATCTGTTTCACCATAGATAGTATACATGCTGTTCTTTTGAAATATCCCACCCTCACCTTCTCTCACAGAGTTCAAAAGTCTGTTCTGTATTTCTGTGTCTCTTTTTCTGTTTTGCATATAGGGTTATCGTTACCATCTTTCTAAATTCCATATATATGTGTTAGTATGCTGTAATGTTCTTTATCTTTCTGGCTTACTCACTCTGTATAAGGGGCTCCAGTTTCATCCATCTCATTAGAACTGATTCAAATGAATTCTTTTTAATGGCTGAGTAATATTCCATTGTGTATATGTACCACAGCTTCCTTATCCATTCATCTGCTGATGGGCATCTAGGTTGCTTCCATGCCTGGCTATTATAAACAGTGCTGCAATAAACACTGGGTGCACGTGTCTCTTTCAGATCTGGTTTCCTCAGTGTGTATGCCAGAAGGTGGATTTTGCTGGGTCATATGGCAGTCTATTTCCAGTTTTTTAAGAAAATCTCCACACTGTTTCCATAGTGGCTGTACTAGTTTGCATCCCACCAACGTGTAAAGAGGGTTCCCTTTTCTCCACAGCCTCTCCAGCATTTATTGCTTGTAGACTTTTGGATAGCAGCCATCCTGACTGGCGTGTAATGGTACCTCATTGTGGTTTTGATTTGCATTTCTCTAATAATGAGTGATGTTGAGAATCTTTCTGCCTTTTCTCCCTCATGAACTGCTGGACGCAGACAATGCCACGGCCTCAGAGGAGGGAAGGAGCCCAGGTCTTTAAATCCCATCAATGGGGAAAGCTGATCCCTGACTGGAAAGACTCTCTTTGCATACTTTTGTAAGTGAGAAATGAGCATCAATTAAGTTAAAACAATGCAGTCTTGAGGTTTACTTTATTTGCAGCCAACTTTAACTGCAAGCAATGCAGTTAGGCAGATTTTGCTAACACAGAGTAGAGAGATATTTATTGTCAAGTCACCAAAGACCTTAAAGGGAACTGCTGTGCTGTTCCCACTGCTCCTGTCTGACTGCCTTTCTCTACCTGGTTTCTCTAAGCTACTATACACAACCACAGGAACTCTACCTGTTCAAAGTCCACCTGTCTTTCAAAGGCCAGCTCACTGACTCATACCTCCAATCAACCAGTGCAGTCTCCTATATCAGGACAGCCTCTTCTTCCCTAGAGGTCAAGTTGCTTCCTGACATTTTGTTTTCTGGGTGTTGATCTGATTGTTTGAATATATGGACACTTTCACAGTGACCTCCAAGTTACTTAAATAAGACTTTGTCTTGTTTATTTTGGTTTTATCAGTAATCTCGCATTATTTAACACAAGTAGAAGATGGTTAATGAGCACTTTTTGAATTATTGAATACACAGAAGCTGAGTTAGGTATGTATTTTAGGAGTGTATTATATTGTAAATAACTCAGCTAAATGTGCTTTTAGTCTTAATCGAAAACCCCTTAGATAAGTAATGATTTCAGGGCTTTTAGCTTATTCACAAGATAATTTAGAATGTACATCTTTTGTTGAAAAGTCATTGTATATTCATGACTCTCAGATTAATATGTAATAATCCTAATGAGCTATAACAGCTGTTATTTCTTCATGATAATTCTAATGATATGATTTTCTTTTAAAGTCAGCGCAAAATATTTTCTTCATAAAGGGTCAACTGAAGTGTTTTTAGAAACCTTGAATAGTCTGACAATTTATTCATAAAGCACATAGCAAACTATTTTAAAGTTAGAATCTTCAAACAAGTGCTATAATGTAAAAGATAAGTAAGAATACCAAGGCACCTTGGAAAACTAACGCTAACACACAGGAGACACAGAGGAGAAAAAAAAGAGACATACAGACATACAGAACAATTCAAATTGTTCATTTGAATGAACAAATGAATGAACAAATGAATGAATAAAGGAACGAGGGTGGAACAGGAGACAATGTGAAGGAGCCAAAATGAAAGGGGAAAAAATCCCTGTTCTTCTTGAGGTGGGTGTGCTTCCTAAGCATGAATCTGAGAGAGGGGGATGAGTGGTAGAGTGGCAGTTGTCATCATGCTGTCCGTTTGCAGTATTATCTGTAACAGGACAGTGCTAGAAACAATGCATATGTCCAAAAAATGATAAGATTTTTATATTATAAACTCCGTGAGGCAATAACGTATAGTAGAAAGAATTTGGGTTAGAGTGAGGTGACTTCAGTTATGATCCTGTTTCCGACACTAAGGAACTCTGTGGTTCCTTCCAGAGCTAAAACTTACTAATGCAATAAAATGTTAATAAGTTTACACTGTTCTGATTTTAGCAAGTTTCTTGAATGGCATATCTCTTAATAGTGTGGGGGAGGGCAGAAAGCTATTCTTGAGAGAGGAAAATCTCCAAAAGCCATTAAACTAGCATTCATTCTTTCAAGAAATGCTTACTAAATACTGGGATTCCAATCTAAACCAGGATTTTTTTCCCCAAAAGAGTTCCACTGGCGAGTTAACCATTAGAGTTAATTTTTGTTATCTCCATAAAATTGTGATGAAAGAGAAATTATTAATATATTTTGGAACCTTTTAGCATGTCACAGACTTTCAATAAAAGCTTGTTTCCATCCTCTGGTATATAAAACAACAACAAAATGCAAAATAAAAGCAGTGATAGGTTAGCTGCATGTCTGTTCTGGTCCCAGAGGGTTGTTTCACATCAGAATTTTTAAGAATTATTTTTCATTGTGATACAAACCATGGTAAAATTATATTTTTAAAAAAATTATATGAGAAAAAAAATTAATGAATATGGTCAACTTTGACCATAATGATTATATAAATTGGGTGTTCTCCATTAAATGAGCATCTCTTTAATTCAGTGAGAAGAAAAGAGAATTTTGATAATGATGATAAGTAGCATTTACTGAATGCCTACTATATGCACCATTCTAAGAATTTTGCATAAATTATCTAATTTAAATTGTATATTAAGCAACTAGAGAAGGCAAGAACAAGTAAAACCCAAAGTTAGTAGAAGAAAAGAAATCATAAAGGTCAGAGCAAAAGTAAATGAAATAGAAATGAATAAAACAGTAGCAAAGATCAGTGACACTAAAAGCTGGTTCTTAGAGAAGAAGTGATAAACCTTTAGTCAGACTCAATTAGAAAAAAAGAAAGGAGGGGACTCAAATCAGTAAAATTACTGATAGAAATGAGAAAGGAGAAGTTACAACTGACACTGCAGAAATAGAAAGAAAGGATCATAAGAGACTACTGCAAGCAAATATATGCCAGATCCAGAAAGCCCAGAGAGTTCCAATGAGAGAGATAATCCAAAAGACCTATCCTGAAATACATAATTAAATTGTCAAAAGTTAAAGTCAGGTAAGAGAAAAACAACTTGTTACATACAAAGGAATCCTCATAAGACTATCAGCAGATTTTTTAGCAGAAAGACCTCAGGACAGAAGGGAGTACCATGATATATTCAAAGAGCTGCAAGAGAAAAACTTTCAGCAAGGTTGTCCTTCAGAATTGAAGGCAAGATCAAGAGTTTTCCATTAAAAGACAACCCACAGAATGGGAGAAAATATTTGCAACTGAAGGGACTAACAAGGGATTAATCTCCAAAATATACAGACAACTCATGCAGCTCTATGTCAAAAAAACAAATAATGCAATCAAAAAGTGGGCAGAAAATAATAGATGTTTCTCCAAAGAAGACATCTAGATGGCAAAAAATCATATGAAAAGATGCTCAACATCACTAACTATCAGAGAAATGCAAATCAAAACTACAATGACGTATTACCTTACCCTAGTCAGAATGACCATCATCAAAAAGTCTATGAAAGATAAATGCTGGAGAGGGTGTGGAGAAAAAGGAATCCTCCTACACTGTTGATGGAAATGTAAATTTGTACAGCCACTATGGAGAACAATATGGAGGGTCCTTAAAAGCTAAAATATATAAAGCTACCATATGATCCAGCAATCCCACTTCTGGGCATATATCTGGAGAAAACAATACTTCAAAAAGATACATGCTTCCCAGTGTTCATTGCAGTACTATTTACAATAGCCAAGACATGAAAGCAACCTAAATGTCCACTGATAGAGAAATGGGTAAAGAAGATGCAGTACATACACACAATGGAACCATACAAAGGAATGAAATTGTGCCATTTGCAGAGTTGTGGATAGGCCTAGAGACTGTCATACAGAGTGAAGTAAATTAAGAAAAACAAATATCATATAATATCCCTTATATATGGAATCTAGAAAAATGATACAGATGAATTTATTTGCAAAGCAGAAATAGAGACGTAGGTGTTGAGAATGAATATATGGATATGGGGGTGGGGGGAAGGTGGTGGGATGAATTGGGGGATTGGGATTGACATATATACAGTACTAAGTATAAAATGTATAATTAATGAGAACCCACTGTATAGCATCGGGATCTCCACTCAGTGCTTTGTAGTGGCCTAATTGGGAAGGAAATCCAAAAAAGAGGGGATATATGTATACATAGAGCTGATTCACTTTGCTCTACAGCAGAAACTAGCATAAAATTATAAAGTAAGTGTACTCCAATGAAAAATTAATAAAAATAGCAAACACAACACTGTAAATCAACTGTATCCCAATAAAATCAATTAAAAAAATAAATTATATAATAGATAACATAATAGCTTAAAGTGTCCTGTTTATTGACCACATCTTACTATCTACTACCACTTGATAGACGATCGATGTACTAAGTCCATTCTTCACTCACTTTACAAAAACTAAGTTCTATGTACTGTATACTATGCTAGGCACACTATGATAAACTGAAGAATGAATTAGTCAAAAATGTCCTGGCATAGTTATCATTAACCAGAAGGGATAAATTATGCATGTAATCAGAAGCAAAATGAGAACTGCAACATAAGAAAGATAGTCATAAAGGGTGGTGGGAATCTGGAATGGTCATGGAAGATTTTCTGCTTAAGTGGAATTTGAAGTCCTTCTTCAAAGGGAGCAAGAATTTGGACATGAGGGTGTCAAAGTTGAAAAAAATGAGCTTGATAAAGACTTTTTTTGGATGGATTATTTCGAAGAGGGGGACTATTGTAATAGGAGGAGGGAGACTGTTCCTGTAGGGATTATTCTGAATATGAGATCTGCCAATCATGGGTTAAGCAAAAAGCGTTTTTCTTTTATAGTGAGGAGAAACAAGGCTACAAAGAACAAGGCATGAGGAAATGGGATGAGCAGGAGAGGTATGATGGGACAGTAGATTAGAGAATGTTTTACCCTGAATCAGTCTAGTCTGTGGACAGGCTATTGAGGAAGGACTGCATGCTCACTCAAGCTGAGGGGAGGACAAAGCTTGGGGGCCTGATGGAAGGAGAGAATCTTAACCAAAGTATAGTTAGCAAGCACTTTGTTCTGGTTGGTCAGTGGGTACAATAGAAGAGCTGATCGTTTACAAGGCAAAGAGTGGGAATTGAGAGGCCTGTGACTGACCTTATTATAGGTGATCAAAGGTACATCCATGAGTCTTATCTAAGTCACAAGGGAAAGAGTGGTTTCTTGCAGTAGGCTGTTTCCTGGAACACAAAAGGATGGGGGATTTTCTTAACCTCTGCTGTTTTCCAAGATCTTAGGATTTGGTAAAGTTCAACATCGTCAGGGGTGTGGGGAGAAAACCTCAGTGAGAACCCCCTAATGAAGAGATGTGTATAGGAAGGGTTTCATTTAGCTAGGATGTAAATATTAGGAAGGAGTGCCCTAATTAGTAATAGTAGGTTTCTGAGTGGTAGGCACTTTTCCAAGTACCATATGTCTGTCAATTCTTTTAATTATTACAACCACCTGATGATACAGGTACAATTATTCTCTCATTTTATATCCAAAGAATTTGAATCCCCCAGAAGATAAGTAACTTGCTCACACCACTAGTAAGTAATACAGTTGGGACTCTAACTCATGAAGCCAGTGTCTCCCAACAGCTGGTCCAACCTTTTTTCATTACTTAGAACTGTTCCTTTAACCCAAAGCCAGATGGGATGAAACTGCTTGAACAAAAGAGGACATGCATTGATTTTCCACCTTCCAAAAAGAAAAATGGAGTCCAGCAAATACTTATGGAAGTAGTAGTATACAGAAAAAGGACACAGAAAACCACAAAATCCGACTTTGGATGTGGTGTGCTGGTAATAGCAGCAGCCAGGAGGGGTTGACAAAAGAGAATGATTATCAGCAGGAAAGGCTCTGGATGCAGGGAATGGAAAACAAAAAACAAAAAACCTGAGCCAGTCAGGACAGAGGGCCCACTGGTTTTTCTGATTTTTGTTTATATGGGAATGGAGGAAGGGATGGAGATCAGGGTCAGCCTTAACACAGTCATCTTTATAGGCCTAGGTTTCCAGGCTTTCTTTGGCTGTGAGCGAGATTATGGCAGATCTGAAAGTATGGGAGATAGGTGAAAAATGCCTGCTATTTTAGTCCTTGGGAGCATCTCTCAGCTATACTGAAAGGCATCCCCCAGGTATAGTGGTTAAGACTCTGTGCTTCCAATATCC
Organism: Cervus canadensis; assembly: GCF_019320065.1. Taxonomy (NCBI): domain Eukaryota; kingdom Metazoa; phylum Chordata; class Mammalia; order Artiodactyla; family Cervidae; genus Cervus; species Cervus canadensis. Next base: position 71,033,184 of record NC_057419.1, on the reverse strand, counting down.
CAGGGCACAGATTCTATGCCTCATCAGGGAATAAGATCCCACATACTGCTTAGTGTGGCCAAAAGACTTAAATAAATCAACAAACAAATAGGTCTTGGAGTTTGTGACAGTTTTATACTCTGGTAAGTTTGTGGTTTGTAGATAAATCAAGTATAGTTTAAAGATTTGCAACAAGGACTGTAGGACATTGTGAAAATTATACTGAAGCTGGTCTTAAATACTTTAAATATAAAATATTAAACCAACTTCATCTAGAAGTTCCACTGTGTCCTCTATATAGCTGTGACTTATGTCTGTTGCTGCTTGGAAGTTGAGGAGAAAAGATAAAACAGTGGCCTTTCTCTCCAGCCCATAGTAAATGATCACACAAATGACTAGTGATATTTGCTTTGCAGGAGAACAGTGTCTTTCTATTCTAGAACATAAGATGATTAAAAACAATTTAAGACTGCTTAAGGACTATACTGATTTCCTCAAACATACAGAGGAAATCAATATAGTCCTGAAAGAACTAAGATACAACTTATGCAACCTGAGACGTGAAGAAATTGGATCCTGGTTGCTGAGATTAGGACATCTTTCTGCTGCTACCTTGCGTGCCTCAAAACCATTCTCCATGTCCTAAAAACCAGATGCTCAAAAGCCATCAGTGACTCACTCCATATTACTCAAAGGGTAGGCTCAAATCCTTAGTTGTTTTATCAAACTATCAGTCATTAGTCCCCACTCAGACTCCTTACCGTTATCCATCTCTCTTTGCCTTATTACATTTTAACTTACCCAAACTGAACTTTGACGAGCACATCCCATCTGCCCAGATCACTGTCCAACCTCATCATATACATTTACTTGATTAACTCCATTGCATTCTTCAGATCTAATTTACTGCTACACAGTGACGTCTCCTAAAGTGAAGTTGCTCAGTCATGTCCCACTCTTTGCCACCCCATGGACTGTAGTCCACTAGGCTCCTCTGTCTGTGGGATTTTCCAGGTAAGAGTACTGGAGTGGGTTGCCATTTCCTTCTCCAGGGGATTGAACCTGGGTCTCCCACATTGCAGGCAGACTCTTTACAATCTAAGCCACCAGGAAAGTGCCTCCTTAGCCCTCAAATTTAGTGGCTCCTCCTTTTGTGCTTTCCTAGTGTCAAGGCACAACTATTTCATACACTTTTATACTCATATATTTCAAGTAGTCTTTCTCAAACCAGTGTGCATAGGAATTACAGAGATCTTTTGAAAAACCATAGCTGTGACTAGATGGACCCTTGTTGGCAAAGTAATGTCTCTGCTTTTTAATATGCTGTCTAGGTTGGTCATAACTTTTCTTCCCAGGAGCAAGCATCTTTTATTTTCATGGCTGCAGTCACCATCTGCAGTGATTTTAGAACCCAAGAAAATAAAGTCTATCATCCCCATCTATTTGCCATGAAGTGATGGGACCAGATGCCATGATCTTAGTTTTCTGAATGTTGAGCTTTAACCCAACCTTTTCACTTTTCTCTTTCACTTTCATCAAGAGGCTCTTTAGTTCTTTGCTTTCTGCCATACGGGTGGTGTCATCTGCATATCTGAGGTTATTGATATTTCTCCCAGCAATCTTGATTCCAGCTTGTGATTCATCCTGCCCAGTGTTTCTCATGATGTACTCTGCATATAAGTTAAATAAGCAGGGTGCAATATACAGCCTTGACATATTCCTTTTCCTATTTGGAACCAGTCCAGTTCTAACTGTTGCTTCCTGACCTGCATATAGGTTTCTCAAGAGGCAGGTCAGGTGGTCTGGTAGTCCCATCTCGTTCAGAATTTTCCAGTTTGTTGTGGTCCACACAATCAAAGGCTTTGGCATAGTCAATAAAGCAGAAGTAGATACAGAAAACTATTATCTGGATGGTCCTCAGAAATGGAAATGAGCATTGTATCAGTCTTTTGTTTCCACAAGTTTTTGTCTTGTAGTGTCCAAGAAGAGACTTGATCTTATCTTTAGCCTATAAATAAAAATATGTATGTTTCAGTGAATACATGCCTAGGAACTCGGAGTAGAGAAGACACGTAGCCCTTTTGTTCCAAATGTTTATAATTTCGTGGACTGTGAAAATGGAAATATGAAAATAACACAAACTCCCTGTGGTCCCCTTACTACCCATATTCACAGCCCTGTCTAAAATATTACAAGTAAACAGAATCTTAGAGGACAAGTGCTATAATAGAACAGTCACTGCATCCAAGGAGGAGACTGGTAGAAACATTACATCAAAGAATAATTTTGCTACTAGGTTAACAAGGCTTTTAGTGTTATAGGCAGTGCTCTTCTCCATTAGGCTTAACTGTATTTCTGAGCAGACAAAACATCAAGTAAAAATTTTTGGGGGGAGAAAATGTGTCCTGAGAAACCTGTGGTTTTGAGAAATCACAGGGTGAATTTTATAACAAGTCTTTATTAGGGTTCAAGTTTCTTTACCATCCAAAGGCACGATATAAACATATAAAGAAGAGGGTTATTTACTGTGGATTTCCATGTAAAATATGTGGTATGACTTAGCCTGCTCTATGTATGTATGTATAGACATAGTTGATTTATCATATATATATAGTTGTATGTGTGTGTGTGTGTGTGTGTATATATATATATATATATATATAGAAAGCGATAGAGAGAGAGATACAGAGAGAGAAGAGAGAGGGAGGGATAGAAAGGGATAGATGTGATGTGGTCTATATCTACATGACATGTGAAATGTGTATATATATATCTAGTGTGTGTGTTTATCCATATGTATGCCTTTCACGTATATGTGTGTGGGTATGTGTTTGTGTATCAGTTTGTATTTTCATTTTCTGGTGGCTAAGGTGTTAAATCAAAAGAGAAAGTCTTGGTAATGTGTAGATCTGTCTACTATACTATAAATTTCCTACTAAAAGCACCTTCCCCACCCTCCCAGATAAGAGAATGGAGCAATTATACTAGGGTGTGAATTCTAGCAAATTAAAAGAAATATCTGCATGATCTGCATTTCTAATTATCTGACTGAATGCTGTTAATAATGCTCTGGAAGCCATAAACACAGCAGTAGCACTTAATTATAAGGCACTCTTACAATTTATAATGCAATGCATTTTTTTGCTGCCTTCAAGAACACATTGGCAGCAGAGCCCACCATAATGAACTGTCCTAAAGCCTCAAAAAGCTATTTTCAGCAATTTTGCGTTTGAGTGTTCACATTGTAACGTGTGTGAAGTCTGACTTTAATGTGCTTCACCATAGTAATTCTTACTTTAAAATATTAACATGTTCCTTTTTTCGATGAAAGACCACAGAATGTTGAAAACAAATAGCTCTAGTGAACTAACAACTAGGTAGAACCCCAAGATTCTTCAGGATGTGCTGCTGATGATTTTGTCCAACAGTTTTCTTTTTGCTGCAACACACATGTTAAAAGTACTACATCCTCCCTGCATGGTTCTCAGTGATGAACACACTAGCCCATAATTATTGAAAGGTTGTTGCTGAACGATAAGACGCTGGGATTCTTGGCCTCCGGAGGAGACGAATTCAATCCGGGGCCAGAGACAAGGCTGGATCACTCAGAGCTTTTGTGTAATAAAGTTTTATTAAAGTATAAAGGAGATAGAGAAAGCTTCTGACATAGGCATCAGAAGGGGGCAGAAAGAGTATCCCCCTTCTAGTCTTCAGCTGGATGTTATATAGTCACTGGCAGTCTGTTAATGAAAAGAAAGGAATGTCTTAAAATTTAGAATGGCACCAGATAATTCATCCCCTGCCATAAAAGATTGACTTGAATCTTGTAGAAGGGCAGATTACCAAACAAATAGTTTCGTTTACAAAGATTAGGGGAACAATATCTGAGTAAGTAGGTTGGGCCATTCGGTGGAACTTACAGAGTCTGGGGTAAATTAACATATCTTAAGACAAACATTTCCATAAGAAGAAAATGTATTGGTTAACTCAAGGTTTGAGAATAGTTAGCTTCAGGTAAAAACAGGTGTCATGGCAACACAGCATTTTAAGAGAAACCTCCTTTCAAATCTGTATAGAGAAGAAAAAAAATATCGCTAGTTTGTTTCCTCCTGCCGCTTAAGAGAGATAAAAATGTCTGGCACTTGCAGCCTATTTCCTCCGTTTGGAGACCCCTGGCCTTCCTGCCTGTTACCCTCTCATTATCAGCACACAGTTATTCAGTTACCCACTTGCAATCAAGAAAATATATCACTTCTTTTCTTTTGATATTTTGGTTCACATCATTCAAGTATTTGGAGCACTAATAAAGTTATAATTTACACATTTGATGATTAAATAGGTGAAAATCTCTTAAATACTCTCAAGTTCTCTCTGATTTTCTTCCCTTTAGCAATATTATTCCCATTTTCCTTCTCCTTTTACCTTAATTCAATAGTAGCAGAGAGTTTGGTAGATGAAAAAGTTAAGTCTTCCTAGTAAGGAATATAGAGGAGCTTCCCTTGTGGCTCAGATGGTAAATGCATCTGCTTGCAATGCGGGAGACCTGGGTTTGATCCCTGGGTGGGGAAGATTCTCTGGAGAAGGAAATGGTAACCCACTTCAATACTCTTGCTTGGGAAATTCCGTGGATGGAGGAGCCTGGTGGGTTACAGTCCATGAGGTTGCAAAGAGTCAGACACAACTGAGCGACTTCACTTTCTTTTTAGTAAGGAATATTATGCTTAATACTACCACAGTAAATCATCATTAAGTGGGAATTAGAAGGAGTCCTTAAATGTGCATACAGTGCTATTTTTTAAAGCTTTAAAATATTTTACTCCAATTTTTAATTCCCCAGTATATACCACATTGCTCTTTATAAATTATAGGAACTTTTTACAACTCATTTCTTTTTTAAATTTCAAAGGTGAGCTTAACTGCTCTTTTTTGGAGTCAATTGTTTGCCCTAGGATAACAATAAAAAAATAATTTTAGTAAGCCACAAAATAACCTAGGGGTCTCGTAAATGAAAGCAGTTTACAGAGTGCTTATTGACTAAGGCAGACTTAATGTTCCCTCAGTTCCACTAACTTGAGACATTTCTTCATGACTACACACCCCTGACCTCCAGGTTCTTAGAACATTCACTTTAAAAAAAACCTGAATTTGAAAAAAAAAAAAACCTGAATTTGCACATTCTTTTTTACCTCTTTGAGATGTAAATCATTTCCCAGACTCTTGTCAGTTTTACAACTCAGAAATATCTTTGTCAAAGACTTGAGAGCCATTGCTTTGAAATGTAATCCTGGAAGACAGGGCTTCTCTCTCCCAGGCTCTGTGGGAGCATAGGAGAGTAACTTTAAGAAGTAAGGATTAGCAAACACAGATGGTCTAATCACATGACCCACCCTTCCCTCAAGGTGCCCCAGTACTTTTTCACTAGTCCATGCTAGTGCTTAAGACTTCTTAATTTTATTGGCATATAGTTGATTTACAATGTTGTGTTTTAGCAAAGTGACTCAGTTATATATATCTCCTTTTTTTTTTTTGTCCTTTAGATTCTTTTCCCATAGAGGCCATTACCTTCCTTTTGTTTCCATGGAATTGCATTCTTTCTCTCTCCCCTTTTGCAATTGTCTTTCATAAAGTCCTCCTTGCCTTTATAATTCTATTTGGTGCAATTTTTCTTTGACACTATTTAGACCTCAAGTTTAACTGGAAAGGAGTCTGAATCAATGTACATAGATTTTTAAAGGGTTTTAATGAACATTCTATGGCATAGCAATGCTTTATCTATCTGCAATCACTATGTCTTAGCCATTTAAGCCATGCCACATTTTTTTGTCTAGTTTTATCCTTCATGATAGAAATTGTCCTAAAATGTAGTAAGAAGCCTTCTATTTTTCTCAGATGAAGAAAACTTTGCTCCTCAAACTGAGATAGTTGTGTGTGTTTTGTGTATGTGTGTGGGGAATACTGGTGATTAAACAAAAGTGCACATACAGAAAAGTTAAACACCAAAAACCATAGATGAAAAGTGTTGTTTTACTGCTCTAAAAATTTTAAGTGTCCCTCTAAGGAACATTTTAAGATTTTCTTTCTTACTCACCCCACCCCCCACTATGAGGTTTCAATACCATGTGTCTGCTTATGTACTCTGACCCTTTGGAGTGCTATAAACTATTGTAATAACTAAGACTTGTTTGTCCCTCAATAACCAAATTTTACATCCATGGGATGATATTACACATTGAAAATGCATGGGTTAAAGCACGGAGTAAAAAATCACCTAATATTCCACATCACAGAGGTGACTACTACTTATATTTAGACATAAATCTTTTCAGGTATCTTGCTAACAATATTTCATATTTTTCTTTCATCTGTTCTTATGCTTTAATTTATCCATATTGATATAAATAGACATCATCCTTTTCAAGTGAAAGTGACAGTCACTCAATTGTGTCTGACTCTTTGCAACCCCATGAACTGTAGCCTTCCAGACTCCTCTGTCCATGGGATTTTCCAAGCAAGAATACTGGAGTAGGTAGCCATTCCCTTCTCCAGGGAATTGTCCCGACCTGGGATTGAACCTGGGTCTCCTACATTGCAGGCAGATTCTTAAATCAATTTTCTGTGACATGCATTCTTTCTTCTTCTGTTTTATATTTCTTATAATGCCATGGTGAATATCATATTTATGCATTTGATGTAAAATTTTAGAAATAATTTCTGGACAAAAACCTATGCCAATTTAATTTAATAAAACCTTCAAATTATTTTTAAAAGGCTTTAGCAATTTAAATTTAAATTTCTTCATATTCTGCATTTACAATAGGCTTAGTATTATCTATTTTTAAAATAGATATTATCATATTTATTTACTGATAATATCAGTATTATCTATTTTTTAAATCTTTGCTCAATTTATAGGCACAGAGTGAACCCTCAGTATTGTTTTAATTTTTTATTATTTAATAGGTATTTGGGTTGTGTTTTTAAAAGAATATCAACTATTTGCATTTTCTACAAAGATTTACTTGATCTTGAACTTTCAGCCATTTTCCTACTTTTCTCTTTTTTTGTTCCTCCTTAAACACATTCTTTAAAATATAATCATCATGTACAATAATTCACTGTATAGTACAGTGGTCCTTGTGGGAACTTTATATGACTTCATGCCCTTTCTTTTTTTTTTTTTTTTTTCATTTATTTTTATTAGTTGGAGGCTAATTGCTTTACAATATGGTAGTGGTTTTTGTCATACATTGACGTGAATCAGCCATGGATTTACATGTATTCCCCATCCCGATCCTCCCTCCCACCTCCCTCTCCACCCGATTCTTCTGGGTCTTCCCAGTGCACCAGGCCCAAGCCCTTTCATATCACAAATTATTTTGCTTCCTTCTAAATTTATTCTATGTACAAATGAAGTTTCTGATAACTATAGATGTACTGATGTGTGTGAGCTTACTATTCACATATGATTCTTAAAATTCATAATAATTTTATGCAGACATATTTAGAAAAACATTTAAGACAACTGCAGATACTTCATTATCACACAAAGACAGTTCTCTTTTATAGTTAAGAACTCTATCATTCTAATATAATTTTTCATACTGAAATTTTTAAACTTCTCAATTCCCTTCACTCCTCAACTACTTTTTCTCCATACAATTTGAACGGACATATTAGGTCTCTTTTTATCTTTATCTCTTTTTTTAAAGTGTCATTAGACTAAGAAAAATACAGATTTTTTTCTGTGAAGAAGTACCACCTTAAAAAGAGATTTTATGGAAATATAAATATCAAGAAGATAACAAGGAGACTCTGAACATATCAGATTAAGGTGTACATTGCTCTGGCTCCAGTTAGGCTTATTCCAATTATTTTTAGGTGCTGGTCATTTGAAGCAATACCTGTTTTCATAGTTGGCACGTTGTTTTATGTTGTCTAATGCTTATTTCTCCACATTATTTTTAAATAATGTTATTTATTTATTTACTTTTGGCTGTGCTGGGTCTTTGTTGCTGTGGGCTTTTCTCTAGTTGTGGCGGGTGGGAGCTACTCTCTAGTTGAGATGCAGGCTTCTCACTGCAGTGGCTTCTCTTATGTGTGGAGCACAATCTCTAGCACTCACAAGCATCAGTAGTTGCAGCACATGGGCTGAATAGTTGCAGTTTCCAGGCTGTAGAGCAGAGGCTTAAGTTGTGGCTCATGGGCTTAGTTGCTCTTCAGCATGTGGGATCTTCCTGGATCAGGGATCAAACCCATGTTTCCTGCATTGTCAGGAGAATTCTTTACCACTGAGCCACCAGGGAAGCCCCCTCCACTTTGTTCATAAGAGTTGTTATTGATACCGTTTAATGCTTTGCTCATGTAAATTCCAGTGTTTCCTCAGTATTTTTGTTTACAATAATCCATATCTCAAAATAAAATTGATGGCAAATAATTATGCTTTGGTTCTGATGACTTTTTAAAATAACCAGCTATGTAATTTTGGAGTATTTCGTTAAGTGCTAAAGAAATGGAATATGTTACATTCTACAACAGGGGAGAACCTTAAAAAAATTATGCTAAGTAACATAAGCAAGTCACAAAAGAAAACCTATTATATGATTCTATTTGTATAAAATATCCAGGACAGGCAAGTTCATAGAGACAGAAAGTAGGTTCCATGAAATAAGAGGGGGAGATTGGGAAGTACTCATTAATTAGTGTTTAAATATATATGTTAGGTCCATAAATGCATTTTTACTTAAAATCACATAACATAAAATTCACCATATTGACCATTTTAAAATGGACAATTTTATAGATTTATTGTCTTCACAGTGTTGTGCAATCATCACCACTGTCTAATTTTAGAACACTTTCATTAAGCCCATGCTTCTTAATTCCTTCCTCCCTCCATTTCATGGCAGCTAGTAATCTGCTTTCTGTATCTATGGATTTGAGTGTTCTGGACATTTTATTCAAATAGAATCATACAATAGGTGGTCTTTTGTGACTGGCTTCTTTTCATGCAACATAATGATTTTAAGGTTCATCCATGTTGTAGCATGTGAGAGTGCTCCATTTTTTTATGGCTAAATTATATTCCATTGCAAGAACTCCATTTTGTTATGGTGCATAATTATTTTTATATATTGCTGAATTATGTTAACTCATAATTTGTTAAAGATTTTTGTGTATTTGTTCATAAAAAATAGCTGGTATCCGATGACCCTATATATAGGGCAGCAAAAGAGACACAGATATAAAGAACAGACTTTTGGACTAAGTGGGAGAAGACAAGGGTGAGATGATTTGAGAGAATAGCACTGAAACATGTACATTACCATATGTAAAACAGATGCAAATTCCATGCATGAAGCAGGGCACCCAAAGCCAGTGCTCTGGGACAACCCAGAGGGATGGGATGGGGAGGGAAGTTGGAGGGGGGTTCAGGATAGGGGAGACACATGTACATCTGTAGCTGATTCATGTTGACGTATGGCAAAAAACATCACAATATTATAAAGTAATTATCCTCCAATTTAAATAAATTAATTTAAAAAAAGGATAGTTGGCATCATGTTAATACTAGCCACATGAATGTAATGGAAAGCATTCCGCCTTCTATTTTTTGGAAGATATTGTGTTGAACTGGTACTAATGCTTCTTTAAATATTTGGTAGAATTCTCTAGTGAAATCATCTGAACATGGAGATTTCTTTTTTTAAGAGAGTTTTAGTTATGAATTCCATCTCCTTAATAGTTATAAGGCTATTCAACTTGTCAAGTTCATATTGAGTTATTGTATCAGTTTGTGTTTTTCGAGAAATTGGTCTGTTTCATCTAAGTTGCCAAATTAATATGTATAGAATTGTTCATAGTGTTCTCTTATTATCCTTTTGATGTTCACAAGGTCTTTGTGATAGTGATAGTTTCATTTTTGATATTAATAACTTATGTTGTCTCTCTTTTTTTCTTTATCAGTCTTGCTAGAAGTTTGACAATCTTATGGAGCTTTTCACAGAAATTCATTGTTTCATTGACTTTTTCTCTTACTTTTCTATTTCTATTTTATTTTATTTATTGCCCTTGTCTTTTATTGTGTCCTTCATTCAGCTTGCCTTGAGTTCATTTTGATCCTCTTTTTTTGTATTCTTGAGGTGAAATCTTAAATTATTGGTTTGAGATTTAACCTCTTTTCTAACTCATGCATTTAGTACTCTCAAATTTAATCTTAGTGCTAGCTGGGCCTCACACCATGAATTTTGGCATGTTGTGGTTACTTTCTTTCTTTTTTCTAGGTCCAAATAGTTTTTATATTCTTGAGACTTCTTTGACCCCTGGATTGTTTAGTAGTATGTTGTGTATTTTCCACATGTTTAGATATTTTCTTATCTTTCTGTTATTAGTTTCTAGTTTGATTCCACTGTGGTCAGAGAACATACTTTGTATGATTTCAGTTATATAAAATTTGTTGAAGTTTATGTTAATGATATAGGATATGGTAAGTCTTGTTATGTGTTCCATAGGAACTTTAAAAATGGCTTTTCTAACCCCTTTGGGTAGGTTATCTTATAAATTATTATTAGATACTATTAACTGATGGTTTTCTGTCAAGTCAAAAGATTTGGATCTCTTGTTCCTGAAGAATCTAACCCCATATATAATTGATGCTTAGTAGGAGTTTGTTGAGTTACATAAACTTTTTGTATCATTATCCTCCTTTCTGTTACCTCATCAACCTTCCCTGTCATTTGCTAAAATTTCCAGGGGAAAAGCAAGCAGCTAACAATGTGACCCCAAATCTCACCATGAGATTTGACTAGACAGGCTACAGTGACAATGCTGCATAACAAACCACCCAAAAGCTCAGAGTTTGCAATGCTAACGATTTATTTCATGGTCAAGGGTATACACTTTGGCTGTATTTTGACTGATCTTGTCTGTTCTTGCCTGAGCTCTACTGAACTATGCTGGACTTCAGGTTTGGGGTTAGATTCAAGTCGCTTCCACATGGGTTTAATTTTTGAATCTATGCTGCAGAAGCAATAGCTATCTGGAACATGTTCTCTTTGTGGCAAAGGGTGGAAGCTCCAGGGGAACCGGAAGAAACATGGAATATTTCTTTAAAGCTCAGCTTGTAATATTCACAGTGTGACTTCCACTGTCCATTGTTTCACTAGTCAAAGGAAGTCATAACAATATCAAATGCTGCTGCTGCTGCTAAGTCATGTCAGTCGTGTCCAACTCTGTGCGACCCCATAGACGGCAGCCCCCCAGGCTCCCCCGTCCCTGGGATTCTCCAGGCAAGAATACTGGAGTGGGTTGCCATTTATTTCTTCAATGCATGAAAGTGAAAAGTGAAAGTGAAGTCGCTCAGTCATGTCCGACTCTTAGTGACCCCATGGACTGCAGCCTACCAGGCTCCCCCGTCCCTGGGATTCTCCAGGCAAGAACACTGGAGTGGGTTGCCATTTCCTTCTCCGATATCAAATGCTAATGTGTTGGAAATACATACTCTACCTCTTTCAGTGGGCGACACCTCAAAATCACATGGGTTTTGAGTCATAGAGGTAATTTTATTACAGTGAGGATTTGAAGAATTGAAAGTAATGATCCAGTTCACCTCTGACTTACTTTCTGAATCTCTTCTACTTTCTACTTTACATAAGGGTCGGGAAAATGAAAATTAACCCTCCACATGAAAAAGAGGGGTGTCCTTATCTGACTTAAAAACTGTAATTGATATTTTCCTTGACATACAATTAAGTTCTAGTTACGGTTTGGAGAATTTGAAGAAATAACTAATGAGAAAGGGCTTTAGAATATACTTCATATTGCATCAGCAACAGTGTGTTTTTAAACCCAGCCTATTTTCTCTGACTCTTTTGGTCTTCAACTTTATGGTAAGCATTTGATTGGGAGGATTGGAGTGGGGGGAATCCTTTGTAACTTTCCACAGCTAAGCTAAATAGAAAGACTTAAAATAGGATTCAGTTGTATCAATTTGACATGTGTATGTGACTGTGTGTGTGTGACTGTGTGTATGTAAGTGTGTGTGTAAGTGTGTGTGTTTGTCAGTGTATGGAAACATTTGCACTTGCCATTTATTTTTGTCAAATATTTTCTAGGAATCAGAAATCTATAGACTGTTTGATACCTCTCAGATAGTCATCACCCAATCCTATAGGATGATAATTGTCCAGGATTTTTCAGGTCACTATTTGAATTTTATTTGAAGAGTCCCAATAGTCATGAAAAATACAACAACAAAACGCTGGGGAAAGAATTCTTATTTTAAATCCAGAACAGCCACGTACTACTGGGTATTTCATGTACTCACAGGACAACAGAGAACTTTCCTTACCTGCAGAGGATAAAGGAAATGGTTCCTCAGAGTCAATTCAGGATAGTAATCGGTTACAGTTGAGGTAGAGGTTTTAATGACATGGACACTTGTTCCCCAAGAATTGATTTGGGACCACCAACACATTGACACAGACTATTACGACAGAAAGAGCCAGTGGTGACTTTCAATCACTTCTTGTCAGATTGATTTGAACTAAAACCACTACCCGGAAGATAGGCACCACCTCATTATCAGTTTTCTTAGGTCAATATCAAGCGAAATAAAAATAAAGAGCCATATATGAAAAGTATTTGTGTTCATAGGCATTCATATGAATGACATTTGTAGCACAATCATTAGAACAAAATAAAAGTAGCTGAATTAAAATTCAATTAGAACCTTTCTAATATCTGTCAAGTAGAAAGGAGCAAACTTCACTAAAAAAATGGAGACGATGTAGAACATGTTTATTGCTAGTTGAATTTTGTCAGTTGGAGGGCAAGGAATATAAAAGTATTGGCAGTAAATAAACTTTTAAGTTATTATTTTTTTCTTCTAGTTTTCCCTTCCATAATGACTTCCAATTTCTTGTAATGTTGCAATAAACAATATGTAAGGAGGTCAGCACTGGATATGTGTCTGCAGTTGCTATGGTTGATATATTCTTCTCTAGGGATGTCTCTGTCATGACTCTTCTCTTTTCCCATCTTCTATCCTTGTTGATTTGTCTCCTTTCTCTTTTTCTTCCCTTATCTACTTTTATAACTTTAACAGTGATGCTGCATATACTTCACCAGCCTCTCTTCCAAGGAGCCCATTCTATACCTCGAGCTACCTCCTGGAAGTGTTCAATAGGACCTATTTCCATGTTACCTCAACATCTCTTCTCCCTCTTTTCCCATCCTTTGTCTGCTCTCCTCTTCCTTCAAGTTAAACAAGAAAAAATAACTCATTATTTCTTAATTTACTAATCAGCTAATTCTGCAACCTATGTCATTATCTCCATTATCTTAGATTCTTGCCTATTCTTTAACTCCACATCTCCTTTGTTACTGGGAGACAAATTGACGTGTATTTCCAGATGTGTCTCTGGTTCTCACTGTTAATGCTCTATTTGTTAATTATGTTAGTAGTCTTAATTCACACCTGCTTCATAGTTTCACTGATCTCACTTGCGTCAAATTCTTACTGACCAATGTCTAGGTCAAAAATGGTAAGCACATGACACATGCTCCTTGGCAGACATTTCATTTAACCCTGACATTCTCTACTGTTATTCCCAGACATGGCTTCAAAATGCATGTATCAGAAAGTCAAAATCAGAACAGTATCACTGGCGCAGTATGAAATCTCTCTGCAATCTTGGCCTAAATTATTATATTACAATGTAAAACACTCTTCTGCGGATATTTCTACTCTGAATATGTTGTACAAACTTCCTTCAGATAAATCTGCCTAAAGCATACTTTTTGTTGTGTCATTTTACCATTCCACATGAATGTAATCATTGACTATGTATGCTGGTATGTGGAAATGTTTGAGAAGTCCTGATTAAGGAGTGGACATGATTACTACTTCATGATTTTGTGTCTCTGAACTCATTGGTGCTAGTTTGGGAGGGTCTCCCGAGATCTACTGGGAGGAATAGTTCTTCACTATACAGCAAAATCCACCTTCTCCTACTTGGGGTAGAAATTTTCTCAACTTGATCAATTGTATCAGCAAAATTCTCACATCTTCTAGCTAGCTGATGGCACTGATATTTTAGTATGAAAAAGGAGACATTCTTTCCCTCATCCAATTTTTTATGTGAATTGGATTTCACTGAAAAAAAAATAAGAGAAAAATGTGCTTAGTCTAGTATTTTATATATTTTCAACACCTGTATTTTGAAATAATTGTAACTTAGAAAAATTTTCTGGGAACAGTACTTAAAGTTCCTGTGTGTCCTTTGTCCACCTTCCCCCAATTTAACAACTTGTATAATCATAGTACAATGATTGAAATTATGAAATTAACAATGATTCAATGCTATTAACTAATCTACAGATTTGTTTTGCAAAGTGTAATGTTCAAATATCAGTATATTGGCTATGTTTATCTAAATTTCTTTCACTTAAATACTGCACTTAGACATAGTGATTCATAATATTGATAAGTAAAATAATAAAAGTTCTAAAATAATGTTTTTACTTGGTACCCATTTTCAAAATTTTTTCTTACATATTAAGTGAAAGTCTCTCAGTCGTGTCTGACTCTTTGTAACCCCACAGACTATACAGTCCATGGAATTCTCCAGGCCAGAATACTGGAGTGGGTAGACTTTCCCTTCTCCAGGGGATCTTCCCAACCTAGGGATCAAACCCAGGTTCCCGCTTTGCAGGTAAATTCTTTACCAGCTGAACCACCAGAGAAGCCCAAGAATACTGGCGTGGGTAGCCTATCCCTTCTCTAGAGGATCTTCCCAACCCAGGAATTGGACTGGAGTCTCTTGCATTGCAGGCGAATTCTTTACTAACTGAACTATCTTACATGTTAGCTTTTAGTTATATTATTAATATTTATCTTAGTTAACTATTTGGGTTGCAAATAACAACCTTCACGTTTGATATGGGCATGGGTCTTTGTTCTTTACAACCTAAACACTAAGAACCCTTAGCAGAATCTTATGGAAGTCTGCACACAGGAACTAGATTCTCAGTCAAAGTGGAGCTGGGGACTAGAGATTAATTAGGAACCAAAGTGAGCACACGCTCGCTCTCTCTCTCCTTCCCTCACTCAGTGGTCACAAGTTGTCCTGTTCAGTACTCAGTAGAATTTTTCAATCTTTTAGTATGTTAGTTGTGTTCTCTCTTGTTCAGGCCTTTTTCTATTCTAACAAATGGCCACATAATGGCCACTCTAGTCAAAGTGAATCATTTTTCAGCTCTATTATTCACCACAGACTGGAAACTTCCTTTGGTGACTCTTTGTTCAAATCCAAAAGAGGACTTTGTTGAATCCAACTTGTTCCAGAAGCAGCAAGAGTCCATGCCCTGATACAAAAATAATATTCATGTCTGTTCTTGTATCACTTTTGCTGATGTCTCATTGACCAAAAAAATTACATGACCAGACCCAGATTCAAAGAATGGAATAGATTTTACCTCATGTTAGAAGTTACAACAGCACGCTGAAAAGAGATATCATGCAGAGATAGAAGAATTTGTAACCTGTTTGTCACACTAACATAAGAAATAGAGGTGTTTTCCATAGAATAGTAAGTATTAAGGGCTTTCCTGGTGGCTTCAGATAGTAAAGAGTTTGCCTGCAATGCGGGAGACTTGGATTCAATCCCTGGGTCAGTAAGATCCCCTTGGAGAAGAGAATGCTACCCACTCCAGTATTCTTGCCTGGAAAATTCCATGGACAGAGGAGCCTAATGGGCTCCAGTCCATGGGGTCACAAAGAATTGGACACAATTGAGGAACTAACACTTAACAATTAAGTACAGAAGGGGATGTGAGCAAATGTTTCCCCAGTCAGGTTTGTATGAATGGGCAGCTCCAGAATATACTTCATACAGTGACATCAGCAGGGTGCTGTACTTCATTTATATTGATGTGGTTCATTTTGCTCATAATTATAATATTCTCAACAAGAGATTCATGAAATAGTTTGAGGAAAGTATATTAGTGAAAAGTGCATATTGTGTGTACAGTCAATCCTTTGATTGTTATCTAAGATCAAATATCAATGACTGGAAACCATGTCCCCTGATGGCTATTCTGTAGCATAGATAAGTTAAAGATGTGGTGCCTGTCCTGGTGTAAAAGAACCCACACTGGGAGAGAAAAATAAAAGATGAAACCATTATCACAGTGAACACTAATTGGGAACAGTACTGGAAAAAAAAGAGAAGTAATTAAAACTTTCTTTTCTTTATAGTGACCCTTAAGTGTTGAAGATAAATTACACTTATTGGTTTTGCTAGAATGTTGTACTGGTACTGCCTGTATTGTGCTTTTTCTGTGGGTAATAGAAGCAATAAATTCCCAACAGTTAATGTATTTCTGTGTAAATATAGACAGTTCATTTGTACCTAGTCCTGTGAACCTTTCATTTCTGGAATACCCCTCAGATATAAATATTAGAATTGGACATATTCATGAAACAGAGTTCGCTATGAGATCAACAGGATGCCACACTTCTTTCTGTGCACTAATAGACAAACATTGGTTCTGAAAGGTTTAATAGACTTTGAAAATTGACACTCCACCCTCCACTTTGCTTTAGAGTCACTCTTTTTTTTTATTTTTATTTTTATTAGTTGGTGGCTAATTACTTTACAATATTGTAGTGGTTTTTGCCATACATTGACATGAATCAGCCATGGATTTACATGTGTTCCCCATCCCGATCCCCCCTCCAGCCTCCCTCCCCATCCCATCCCTCTGGGTCTTCCCAGTGCACCAGCCCTGAGTGATATATAGAATCACTCTTGTGGAGAGAAGGGAAGCCACGAGTGAGCAGAAAATCAATTGCTGACTTTCTGGAACAGGTTTTACTTACCAGTAGGACACCATTATCTCTTTTTGAACCCTGCTGGCTTAGCCATTAGCTCCCTTTTCGCCAAAAGGGTCAGGCCTTTGCTACTTTTGAGATAGAAGTTTTATACATTATACAGAAATGCCCTTGTTTTTAAAAATGGAATTGCACCTAGAAATGTGTTGGTATTCCTTAGAGGTTTCTATTATCCAAGAAAATCTACAGTGAAATAGACTACTATTGACTTCTACCTGGCCCATTATCTGGCTATCTTTAGAGTTTCGTCTGTATAGAATTATTGCAGTAGTGTCAAGTGTTAAAAATAGCTGTTTAAGTTCATTTGAATCAGATGCTTTAGTTCTTTAGTTATTCTCTGTCCTAGTTCAGACATATGGGCCCTGAAAACACGTGGCCTAAAGGTTTAGATTTCTGAGTTTAAAAGGAACAATGAGCCTTTGATTTAAAAAGGGAAAATGATTCTTTACTATGATATAATTCTTTTAATGAAGTTGCTATTTTTCAAGTATCATTTATTAATTCCAAAATCAATTTGAAAACCGCTTAATATCTTTGGTTATTTCAGTATACTAATAGAAAATTGTTTCAACTGAGAGAAAATTGAGCTAGAAATAAATATCACTTGAGTGAATATTGCCTTGAGTTTGAAATAATAGTTGAAAGCACCATAGTTATCCAAAATTTATTACACAGTACCAAATGATCCTCAAGATCTTTTGCCTTGTATATCTTTTTAATTATAAAACTCTCTTTGAAATTTGTGACTCCTCAAAGCAAAGGCATATTGTGAAAAACAAAAAAAGCAATGTGGTTAAACATTTGAAGAATTGTGAAACATTAAAATCCTCCCTGTTGAGTGTGAACTTCATTTTATCACATCTGTGGTTAAAAAAAACCAAGCAAACACAAAAACAGCCTTGGATGGGCATTTTTAAATTAATTTATTTTTAATAAGTTGTGTTATGTATTCTGATTCCTAAGTTCAGGTATATGAGACAATGCTTAGATTATTCTTAAGAGCTAATAAAGACATTTTAGGGGAAAAAAGATTAACATATGCTATATTAATTAATCACCTAAAATAAGAGCCAGTTATAGTTCTTATATTTCCTAAATCACGATTAACCCATATTATAGCCAGTGTAGCCTGATAACTGAGGGACAATACATATCTTAATTTCAAGTAGCTGCTTTCTTTCTGTAAGGTAATACTTGGAAGGAATGCTTCTTTGGAGTTAATGCACCTGACAATCCCCAGCAGTAAACATATTAATCATCATTTAGCAACATTCAAGTAGTCATACACATAGTACACCTGGGGAGAAACAAGTTATATTTTCAGAGTATAGCCATCTTCACAAGAGAGAATGCTAACTTTCATCTGGAATGGTCTCAGAACATTAAAACCAGTGTTAGGCTGGTGCCAACTTGTGCCTCACAAGGAACTGACTGACAAATGGTCCAAATAACCCCACACATTGTGAAACTGTTGCTATACATGCACCAGCACACCACTGAATTTTCTAGGGTTTTTCCCAATGTTATTGAAAAATAATTGGTATATGAGCTTAAGCCCTGTAGCATGATGGTTTGAATCACGTATGTTGTGAAATGATTGCCACAGTAGTTTC
The DNA here is from genome assembly GCF_019320065.1 of Cervus canadensis. Taxonomy (NCBI): domain Eukaryota; kingdom Metazoa; phylum Chordata; class Mammalia; order Artiodactyla; family Cervidae; genus Cervus; species Cervus canadensis. Next base: position 71,014,701 of record NC_057419.1, on the reverse strand, counting down.
AGCTACCATCCAACTTCTTACACAGATACAATAACAAGAAAAGAGAGAAGAAACAAAAAAATCCTCATGGTGAGGAGAAATCTTAGAATTTACTTTTGTAACTTTTTTATATGTCATGCTGTGGTGTTAGCTATAGTCCTATATATAGTCTTAAAATAAGTAGATTCTATATGATATGATTTGGAATGAATATTCATCTTTTATTTTTCTTACTGTGGACTTTCAGTTTAAGTTAGCAGAATCAATGAGGCATTTAAAATAGTCTTTAAACTTGAAAACCATGATGCATCTGTACTTGTAATATTTGTTATTACCTCAAACTGCCTGGCCTAGTCCTCATTTATGTTCATGAGGTTTGATTGCCTAGTGCATGTGAAAACCCTCTCAATCCCCCAAATAGATGCTTCATCTTGCCTATAAAAACAGAATTTCCACCTGATTAGTTTTCATTGTGAAGCTGCCTTTCACAGTTTCATATTGAGGCAATTATGTGAAACACATATTTAAAAAGGAATGTTTCATTAATTGCCTTCTGAAAGGAATCAAAATAATTTACTTCCTCAAAACAAGGACATGATTCTTAGTGTTTATCCATGAAGTTTATAATTTTATATATATTTTATAACTATCCTAGAAGCACTTTTCACAATAAGATGTTTTTGTAATTATCCATCTAGAGTAATTTGGTATTTGAAGCATTGATATTAAAAGCTGGACAGTGGCCATAAGTCACAGAGCTTTGCTTTTAGCATTACTTGTTTTACTGCAGAATTCAATGAAAGGCAGGTATCTTGTCGCATGGACTTTACTACAGCAGTTATGAACAAGAGCTCTTATAACATTTTGTCACTTAAAATGTCCATACTTAGAATAGTTTAACTCAGAAAAGCTCTTCCTTTAAGCTCCAGTAACACAATTCTGCAATTCTGTTACAGGAGGTATCATCCAGCAATAAAATTGTTGGCTTTCTCATCTCTTACCTACTCAGTGATAAAAAGCATATATATATATATATATATATATATATATTATATATATATATATATATATAAAAATTATATTCTGGAGTCACTCAATATCCATTGCAGAATAAATGAATGATGACTAAGAGCAAATGTTGGTGGTATAAATAATAAGTCAATTCATTAATGAAAGACATTGATAGGACTTCCATGAACACTGAGTTTATATATATAAAGTATAACAGAGTGGTCTGGGCAGAAAAGACTTTATGATCTAGGTTGCTGAGGTGTAACTAATGCATTTGAAGTTCAATAGTGGGCCAGGTTGGTTGAAGCCGAGGTTCACAGAAGTTAATTCTGGAGGTTGAGTGGAGAGTTGGAGTAAAACCAGGTCATGAGAAACGAGGGTTTATCCTGTTGGTTATGGGGAACCATTGAGATTTTGGTTAAACACTTAATTTTAGAAAGATTTCTCTGAAATAAATTGTGACAGGGGTGAAATTGGAGTCGGAGAAAAGTGAAAGTCTGAACTATTAAACTGTTAGTGCCATGAAATTCAATGTTATTTAAATGTGTTCCCATTCTCCCGGCAAAAATCTACAAATAATCTTAAGGCAAAATTATTCTCAAATATTAAATTGTTTTAGACCTTTTTCTAGGAAAATAATACTTCTAAATTCTATGTCCATATTATGGAGACTGAGTGTAGCAAAGACTTTCAATTTTATCACCAGCCAGTACAAATCTATTGATTGGACTACTCAAAAATGTGAAGAATTAGAGTAAAAACAATTTTAAATATATGTTAATATTTACTGAGACTCATTGACAAACAAAATACAGAAGCAAGAGTCATGGAAGTGAATGCAAATAAAGAAGAAAACTATGCAATGGGTAGTTGAAAAATAAAAATAATTAAATTATTTTTAGGTATTTCACTTCTCAGAGAGAATTAGTAATAGTTAACATTTGCCAAGCAGTACTATATACTAGGTATAGAACTTGTCATTTGCAGTTGTTTCAGCTCAGGCTGCTATAACTAATGTAGTATGTGTATACCACTTCTTCTTTATCCATTTATCCATTGATGGACACAGAGTGTTTCTTTATCTTGGCTCTTATGAATAATGCTGCAAAAAATATGAGAATGCAGATGTCTTTTTGATTACCTGATACCTACACCTTCTCACTAACACTTGCTGTCTATCTTCTTGATAATAGTCATTTTAAAAATTTAACTTTGTTTTTAATTAGAGGATAATTACTTTACAAAATTGTGATGGTTTTTGTCATACATCAACATAGCATTGAGACAAATACATTACCATGTGTAAAATAAAGAGTCAGTGGGAAGTTGCTCTATGATGCAGGGTACCCAAGGCTAGTGCTGTGACAACCTAGAGGGATGGGATGGGGAGAGAGGTTCAAGAGGGAGGGATACCTATTGATGGCAGCCATTCTAACAGGAGATATATGTGTGTGTCTGTGTGTGTGTGTGTGTATCATGTACACATTCACAATGGACTATTTATTGAGCCACAAGAAAAAGGAAATCTTGCTATTTGTGACAACATGGATAGACCTTGAGGGCATTATGCTTGTGAGGTAAGCCAGAGAAGGAAAAATATTGTAAAATATCACTTATATATGGAAATTAAACCAAATTTGCAGAAATAGAGAGTAGAATGTTCATTACCAGGGGCTAGGGGAATTAGGGACATGTTCAAAGATACAAACTTGCAACTACAAGATGAATAATTTCTGGAGATCTAATATAATATAGATCTAATGTAGATCTAATATAGTGATTATAGTCAACAATACTGTATTATATACCTGAAAGTTGCTAGGAGACTAGATCTTAAATGTCCTAACTGCAAAAGAGAAGTAATAATTAAGTGGTGTGTTAGAGATGTTAGCTAAAGCTATGGTGGTAATCATTGCAATATGTAAATATATCAACATATTGTAAACTTTAAACTTACACAGTATGATATGTAGATTTTAGCTAAGAAAAACTACAAGTAAAAATTCCATAGGGTGGGTGCTTTAAGCAATAGACATTTATTTCTCATCATTCTAGAGTCTGGAAAGTTCACCATCAAGGTGCTGGCAGATTTGATTCCTAGACCCACACTTCCTGACATGGTGCATCCTTACGTGTCAGAGAGGGAGAACTCTGGTGTTTCTTCCTCTTTTAATAAGGACCCTAATCTCATCGTGAGGGCCCTGTCTTCATGACTTCATCTAAACCTAGTAGTCTCCCAAAGGCTCCACCTCCAAATACCATCACATTATGGGTAAAGACTTCATCAGATGAATTTGGGGAAGTGGGGGACACAAACATTCAGTCCATAACAGCAGATATTATCTTATTTAGCATTTACATTTCAGTTCTTCCTATTTTGTAGATAAGCAGACTAAGACAGAGATTGGTAAATGACTTGCCCATGATTAATGGCTATGTGGTTGGAGGGATGGGGTTGTGAAATGGCCAGGATTTAAACTCAGAAGTTTTCCTAAGAGTGATGCTCTTAACCATCCTCTGGGTCAAAGTAGAGTATTGGCAGTTTAATGATAATGGGGTAGCAGTAATGTGTAGGTGTGAGTGTGTTTGAGAATGGGTAAGAGAGAGGGAGAGAACGTGAAGACTAAGATACAGTAATTTATCATTTTCACTATGAGATATGGGTGTGTTGTTCTAGAAGTATTTAAAAAAAAAGTAGCAATTTTAATCTGACTCTTTTAAACATGCCCACCAGGTGGTCATTTTGTAAACTCTCCCAGCTCTTCTAACTGTATCTGGACAGTGAAAACACATCTTGCTAAATCTAAATTGGGCTCTGTGGGTGAAGTGCTAGTAGTAATGTGTCCCTTTCATCCCAGAATCTCTCCTAATAGTGAAGAAACATTTTGCAGTGTTGACTAATAAACAAAGCTTGTTTTAAACAAGACTAATTTATGTGTACAATGCACATGCACACATACAGAATATAAAGAGGAATAAAGTAATCTTATCTTATAAGACACTGTAGTTATGTACCAGTGTTCTTCCTATTGAAAATAAGAACATATTTAATTGACTCAAAGGAAAAAAAGAGGAATGAAATAACAAGAAAATGAAAGGAGAAAAGAGCCAGTGGAAGAAAGCTATATTAAGGGAGTTCTCTTGACAGCTGGTATGCTTCTTAGCTTTCCAATTTCTACTTCCTTGACAATATCAGCAATTTTATTATCATAACCTTAATGACTTGGGAAATGCAAACTGGTTAGAAAGTGTCAAGGTAGGAAGGAGATTTTCCAAATTTCAGGCTTTCTAATGAGGGCTTCACTTGACAAATCTAAGTCGTTTTAGCATAATGGGAAGATATGTTATCAATTAGGAACATTTAGCTAATGTTGGAGTAAAAAATTTCAGTACTTTACCATCGAGTAAGAGCTGAAATGGCTGCAGTGTGTTGAGAGGATACGATGGGTTAAAGACGCCAGGACAGGAGACACACACATATGCACATGCATGTATTTTCAAGTATCTATTATAATCAAGGGGTGGGCAAATATTTTTTCTGCAAAAGGGTAGGGAAGTAAATATTTTAAGCTTTGCAAGCCAAGTGGTCTCTGTCACAGCTACTCATCTCTGTTGTTGAGACATGAAACCAACCACGGACAATATGTAATCAAATGAGCATGGCTGTGTTCCAGTAAAGCTTAATTTGTAAAAACAAGGAAGGAGCTAGATTTTTCCCACAGGCCAGTTTGCTGACCCCTGATCTAAATTTTTTTATATATGAAGTTTTATGAATTTTTAAAATTTATATGAAATTATAATGGATGTATATGTAACTTTAAGCCTCAAATAGCTAAATGTATATCAAATCATTCAAATTTTTTAAAAAAATATTGAACATTTCTATATTTTATACTTTTTGCAGAAGTTATTTTATATTAATGTTTAATTCAAGGGAAAAGCATTAAAATGAAATGGCATCTTCATATTCAAAACCGCCTTAAATATATTCATGCTTGTCAGTGCCTTAAATAGAATCTGTGAACAATTCTCAGAAAAGAGCTCCTAAATTATGTCAAACCAACTTGGAAAATAATCTCTGAATGTTTATTTACCACTTTTAATAAGATTAAGGTTCCCATATTTGTGAATAATAGCAAATTACATGGTGGTCGCTTGGTATTTATCTTAAAAGTATCATAATGACATTTGGTACACATGTATACCTGTGGTCAATTCTTGTTGATATATGGCAAAAACCATCACAATATTGTAAAGTAATTATACTCCAATCAAAATTAATTAATTGAAAAAAAAGAAACTCTAAAAAAATAATAATCAGTAAGAAACAGTCAAGTTCAAAGGAGGTAAATGCAAAAAGATGGGGAAAATTTGATTAGATATAAGGTGGAAAACAGAGGAGCCTGGCAGGCCACAGTCCATGGGGTCACAGAGTCGGACACGACTGAGTGACTAACACTGGACTGGATGCCTGATAGGAAAAAAGAACTCGTAGACGTTTTAAAAAATTTTAATCATAGTTTTATAGTGATCTGGCATGTAGAATTGAGTTGTTTATGAATTAATGTCTAAGGAGTCATTTGTTCTTATTTAGGAATTTGAACTGGTGTCTACCTCTGTTTAAGTCTGTCTGCCTGTCTCTCTGTCTAGAGAGACAGAGACAGAGGCAGAGACATTGCTGTTATGTATTTGTGAAAACAGTGCTCCTGCATTTATATCCGTACTCATTTTGCTTGTTATTACTCAGAACAAAAGGGTATTTGGTGCCTGAACAGAAAAAGAAAATTAATTTAAAATTAGAGCGGAAAGTAAACTTAATAAATGATAGTTTCCATCAGTTCTGTAATTTATTTTAATAAGGAAAGAATACAAGTTTCAATGCAGTATTGTTCTAAGGCTTATTATGCATATCAGGATATGGATTAATGTTTCTGAAAAGAGAAATACTTGTCATGGAAAAAGTTATGTAGTTAATGAAAGTCAAGATGACAAAATAAGAACTATCAAGTAATTACAAATAACCTAGGCGTTTTGAAACCAGGATAACAAACTGATCTCATCAAGTGTCTGAAAACTCCATCTCTAAAAGAGTGAAGCTATCATTATAAATAAAGTGTCATTACTTTTACTATTTTAAATGTTAAACTGTAGGAAACATGTGTAATTTGCTTCACTTAAGAAGTTGTCTCTCTTCTTCAATTACATCTGTCGGTTTCAGATGAATTTTCCAGAGCTGATTCTTACTCAGGTTTAGGCAGTAAAATGTTGGGATAAAAAATGTGCCCCCTCCAGTGCAGTCACTCATGTGTAGGAAATATATTACAACAAGCCACTGGGAAAACATCTCTCTGGAATGGCGGTTCCCTTGAAGCTAGTGCCAGGGGGTATGCATGCATGCTCAGTTGTGTCCGACTCTGAGACCCCATGGACTGTAGCCCGCCAGGCTCCTCTGTCCATGGAATTTCCCAGGCAAGAATATTGGAGTGGGTTGCCATTTCCTTCTCCAGGGGATCTTCTGGACCCAGGGACCGAACCTGCGTCTTCGTGCATTGGCAGGCAGATTCTCTGCTGCTGAGCCACCTGCAAAGCCCACCAGGGATTGTACCTATCTTTTATTTAATTATCTCGAGGACAATTAGATAGGGCTGGGGAAGATTTTTGTGACTTACCAAGCAATTCCAGAAATTTTAGTTAGCAATACCAAACGTCGATAGTCTAGCTTTCTTAACATTTGGTTTGAAGATGCTTTAGGGTAGGGACCATTTTCTCCAAAGTCCATAAGGGATTTTTTGTTTGTTTCATTCTCAGCTGTATCATAAGCTCCTATGACAGTGCCGGGCCCAGGGTAGATACTGGATAAATATTTTTGAAAGTAACAAGCTTTACATTGCCAGCAAAAACTTAGGAGGAACCCATTCTAACAAGCCTATTAAATTAAGTGGAAATAACAATTACAAATAAAGAACTACCGTGCCACTCCCCACAGTGGGTCTGCGAATTTACCCTTATAAAGCTGTGGGGTGTGTCCCTTTGATAGTTTACACAGATTCTTTTTTTTCCTACATAATGAGAAGCTGGATGCAATACAAATGCTGTAAGAATGATTTACCCTGCCTGAATATTGTCTTTATTACTATTACTTTAAAGGGAGGAGATAAAAGATACTTTTAGTTCACATGCCTGTATGTCAAGTAAAATGTACTTTTGGTTTACAGATATGTGACCTTTTGCTTATACTCTAAGAAGTCATTGACTAGGAAAAAAAAATCCCAAGAAACATAAATAATTGGATTTTTAGGTTCTCATGTTTTGTAGTCTAGTTTCAATGTTAGTAGTTACCAAGGCAACAATCCTTATTAATTACCACAGCCACAGAATTACATAGGGAGAAATATTAGGATTGTTGACTTCAAAATGACTGTAAGACCATCCTCAGTAGCAGATCACAATGCAGTAGTTCTCAGCCCTGACTAAGGGAGAATCACCTAGGGGAGCTTTTAGAAAATTTTATCCTCAGACCCAGATCCTAACTTAAGAGAGTCCACAGTGGTACCTGAATACCTGTATTTTTTTTTTTTTTAAAGCAGCTTAAGTGATTCTTTTGTGCAGTTGTGGCTGAGAAGTTTTAGTGGTCTTCAAATTGTTTCTCTCAAATAACTCTAAAGGAATTTGGAAAAGCTATGTAATCTTTCACATTTTAAATATAAAACATTTCATCATGTATTTAAAGAGCTGCAAAGAACATAAGCTCCTTTGTATCATATATATGCTATAAATACATTCTTGTTGAAAGTTAGAAGCTGGATATCTTACTCATTTGATTTATGGAAAATGTCCTAAAATAAGAGAATCTGAGATAGAGAACTTTTCCCAAAGTTTGTTTCTCAGATAAAGTATGGGTCTATTCCTTTTAATATTTCTTTAAGAGATGCTCTTAATGAAATTTTTCAAAGGACCAATGCATTCTCTAATAATTCATTTGTTTGATGTCCCAGAGGGTTTTTCTCCTTGGAGCAATATCCATTTTGAATTAATTTTTGTAAATGATGTGTAAGATAGGGGTCAAGTTTCATTCCTTGGCATGAGAATATCCAATTTTCCCAACACAATTTATTGAAAAGATTATCTTTCCCTACTGAGTATTCTTGGATCCCTTGTCAAATATTAATTGACCATGTCATAGCTCAGTTGGTAAAGAATCTGTCTGCAGTGCAGGAGACCTGGGTTTGATTCCTGGGTCGGGAAGATCCCCTGGAGAAGGAAATGGCAATAAACTTCAGTACTCTTGTCTGGAGAATCCCATGGACAGAGAAGCCTGGTGGGCTATAGTCCATGGGGTTGCAAGAGTCAGACATGGCTTAGCAGCTAAACCACCACCATATATACATGGGCTTATTTCTGTGAACTTTCTGTTTTAAATTCAGAGGAGGATGATTAGGAAAGATGAAAGGCTGATCACAGGCATATTATCAGATCAATTTTAGATGTATTCAAAAGGCAAAGATCTGGACATGGATTCGCTTAAATGTATCTGTGTTTCTGTACTTCGTGAAAGTCTTCACATTGTAGTATGTCTACCCAGGTTGGAAAGTAGCAGGATTAGAGATGGAGCTGGTAGTATGATGAACACACTATTGGATAGGCATGAGAATTAGCCTGTCCCTCACTGAATCTCACAGTTGGCCGGCAAGTGGATTGGTAGTTAGGAATGGTGAGCATTTTTGAATTATAGCAGTGTGTTTGGCACATGTCAGAAAAAGATAGAAGGTTAAAACTGAACAGTTCAGTTAAGTTCAGTCGCTCAGTCGTGTCCAACTCTTTGTGACCCCCATTAACCGCAGCACGCCAGGCCTCCCTGTCCATCACCAACTCCCGGAGTTCACCCAAACCCATGTCCATTGAGTCGGTGATGCCATCCAGCCATCTCATCCTCTGTCGTCCCCTTCTCCTCCTGCCCTCAATCTTTCCCAGCATCAGGGTCTTTTCAAATGAGTCAGCTCTTTGCATCAGGTGGCCAAAGTGTTGGAGTTTCAGCTTCAACATCAGTCCTTCCAATGAACACCCAGGACTGATCTCCTTTAGGATGGACTGGTTGGATCTCCTTGCAGTCCAAAGGACTCTCAAGAGTCTTCTCCAAAACTGAACAGACAGGCATCAAAGTATACATTCATACCAACATAAGGATAATAACCCAGGAAAGTAACTAGGAAAAAATTCTGAAGTGTAGGAGAAAATAGGAGAATTAAGTAGTGAAATTGTTCAGTAATCAAAAAAACCATGGGGAATTAAAGATTATGATAAACAGGGCTAGAAAATCATTGGAAGATGCCATCACCAAATTGGTAAGAATAGGTAAGGCTCCCTTCTCTCCCACTCAACAATCTTTCATGTTTCCCATTTAAAGCAACAATAACTTGTCATGCATAGTAAATTAATACCTGCAGGCAAAAGCAGGAAATGGATAATTCCATCTTTTTGGTGTGAAAAAGGAAGGCAGCAAACAGAGAGGGAGATCCTGACATCTAAAGTACAGTGAACGTTCAGAAAATTTACTTCTGTTCAATGAAAAGCTATAAAATCCAACCATAGATGGCATTGACTAGAGATACAGACCCACAGCTAATGACATTTTTTACATATCTCTTTTCTCTGAAATATTTTTAAATAAAATATTTTATAGACTTTCCCTTTTTTTTTTTTTTTCTTGGTTCCTGTTTTCATCCAAACATAATCCCAACCCTTATCTCTTGAATGACTAAAAGTGTTTCTTAACCTTTGAGTGCTACTTGAAGTATTGCAGGAGAACATTTTTTTAAAACTCACATTATAATAAAGACTTCAATGACTTTTTTAAAAGGAAAAGAAGCAGAGTGATAATTTTTAATTATTTAAAAGTGTGGAGACAGAAGAACTTTCACCTTGAAAGACTTTACTCTTGAGCATCAAAATAAATATAAAAGTCCCATGGTATTTGGAGGAGCATATAAAATTGCCCCTACCCCAGAAATCTGGATAAGGGTTAATGTAAATAAAATATAGCACAATATTAATTTACTTAAGTATTTATGCAAAGTGTTATCACAAATACAAAATGTGAGCTCATACTGGAGGCCCTTACATTTTCATATTGCACAGCATTTGTCTTTTTAATTAAGGAAAAAAACCCACATTTCTATTGCATTGCCATGGGGTTCTTCATTTAATTTCCTGTTTAAAAGTAACTTCATTTTTCCTTTTAATTTAATTAAAAACGTGAAAATTATGAGAGAAGAAATGTTAAAGAAAATCCTGAGTCATCACTCTTTCCCCCTCTAATTATTCACATCATTGATGACTGTGTGTCTAGAACAAAACACTGATACCACTCACTGGGTGATAATGAGCCTTTGCAAAATTTTAGATCAGACATGAAATGAAATGTATTTAGCCCTGTAAAGGCAGTGGAACACTGGAAATTGGAATTTACTTGCTTTGCAAAAATTAATAGAAAACACATGTATACCTATGGCAGATTCATGTTGATAAACGGCAGAAGCCATCTCAATATTGTAATTATCTTCCAATTAAAAATAAAATTAAAAAGAAACAAACAGCCAAGGTATTTCTTTCCTTTCTGACCAGTTTTTAAAAATATATTGTAATTAGCCTCCAACTAATAAAAATAAATGGAAAAAACTAAAATAAATAAAATAAAAATAAAAATTATGGAAACAAAATTTCCTATATATAGAAGCCAACAGTTCCCCTACCCCCAGAGGAAAAAAGAAAATGTTTTCTTATAACCCTGGAATTAATATACATTACAACATCTACTCTAAATGGAATTTGGTTAAAATATTTTGTTGCAGTTTTTTGAAGTGGCACAACATCTTGCTTTTCAGAAGCCTCAGCTTTAGGAAATGAAAGAGCTAAATGGTATTTGGTTTCTCATCATTACCCAAGTCGGGGCAAATTTGCTGGGGCAGGAGTGCAGGGAGACGGGGTGCTAGTAGTCATGGCTAATACCTAGAAAACTTATATTGATGCCATTCAGTTGGGTGGCGTGCGATTGAATATTCTCTAAGACTTTTGGTTAAAGGAAAGTTGTTTACTGGGAAGTGTTCCACCAGGAATTTGCCCAAGTCATAGAATAGAAAAATGAAGAAATAAATCATTCGTTTAAAAAAATAAATATGTATTGAGCCACTACCAAATGCTATCAGCTGTGTTAGATGTGCAGAATATAGTAACAACAACAACCAAATACATTCCAGTTATGGCAGCAGAGATTCCAAGGGGGCCTATCTCTTACAGAAGTCTCCAATGTTTCCAAAGCTTTAATACCACCCACTTTTTATTGACCTTTTATTGACTTGTTTTGATTACTTAAGGAGAATGAAAGAACATTTACATATGTGCATATTTTGATCATTACTTACATAGAGTAAACTATTTTCTAATAACACTAGAAAGTACATTGAAAAAATTGATTTATGGAAGAATCTTGAGCCCAAATCATTCCATTAAAATAAAATTTTATTATGCAATTTATGCCAGTTTTTATATGCCTCTGTTCTGAAAAGTTCATTCATGCACCATAAATATTTTATTGCAGTAAGTTAAGTAACATATTTGAATAATTAATTCAACACCCCAAAGTATGGATTACAGCCAGATCAATAGAAGAATGTGTGCAAAAGGGATTGTACTACTTGAGTAGTCAGGTTACACACACATACATACACACTGTGTTCAAGTGGATCTTTGGACCTTATCAGATAACATTGAATTAAGCAATAGTTGGTGACTATATGATGGTGATATTATATTACAAAAATCTGTATTTTACATATTTTCTTTAACTAGGACAATTAGTTATAAAACATTGGTATTTTCCTGATCAGCATTATCGAGATTCTGGGTCAGAAAACTTTTAATATGAAAGGCCACATAGTAAATGTGTTTGACTTTGTGAGCCATGCAGTCTCTATCAAAACCACTCAGCTTCAAGCCACTGCAGCATGAAAGTGGATGCAGACTACGAGCAAATGAATGAGCATGGCTGGGTTCCAGTGAGACACAGTGAGACTGATTTGGCCTGTGGGTCACAGTGTGTTCACCACTGATCTAGACAACATAAAAGTTGAAAGGAGGAAAGTACGGTTTCAATTTCAGAAGATGGAAAAGTGTTTCATTGAAGAGGGAGCATTTGGGACAAGCTGGGAGGATTTTGGTGAGCTGAGATTGTGATTTCTAGTGGAAGGAATGTGCAGAGTATGAGAAGCAGAATTGTCATGAACACCAAGCGGTATATTATGAAAGAAATGTAGGCTCTCTGTAAGGAATAACTCTAGAGAAGTTCAAATGTAGATTCACTCATTTTTGACAGTGTTCAGTGTTACCATGAGGAGTTTATACCTAATTTGATATGCAATGGCAAATTATTAACTGTTTTATATTACAAAGGGATCTTTATAGAAAACAAACGAAGATAGTCATTCTACGAATGTTATACAGAGTGCATTAGAGAAGTGAAGGACTGTGCACAAAAGGGCAGATTAGAAGACTATCATAATAGCTTCAAAGGGAGATAATGAGGGTCCTGCTTATTGGGGCAAGACAGTTTGGAAATAAGGGCTGTTAAAGTGAACTGTAACATTTTAATGATTAACAACTGGGAACTTAAATTATTCCCAAGCTTTAGTGCCACTATATGCAGCAGTCCTGTTTCTGCTCAGTTCCTGTTTCTAGAAAAGTTCTCAATAAAACAAAAATCTGTCTTTGAATCCTGTCTTCTGGATAAGCCATTTCCTAGAGACAAAATCTTGCCTAGATTCTTGAGGCCCACTGTTTTTAGACCTTGTGGTCTTGTAAATTGCCTCTATGAAATTTCAAGTTGGTCAAGTCAACTCCTCTGACATGAGTTTGTAACTCCCTACCCAGACCCTACTGCATCTTGGACCTTGTAGCTTTCTGTCTCAACTCTCGGTGGTGGTGGTGTTCAGTTGCTCAGTTGTGTCCGAATCTTTGTGACTCCATGGACTGTAGCACACCAGGACTCCCTGACCTTCACTGTCTCCCAAATCTCATTAGAAACATTCATATTCGGAGGGCAGCATTGTAATGACCCATCATATGGATTCATGACCACCAATCCTGTGGTTCGGCAAATTCTTCCCATGGCTACTGTGTCCCACTCTGTCAAATACATGCCATGTTCCATTTCTGTTTACTCTTTTCTCCTCTGAAAAATCACCCATACCACAGACCTGAATCCTAAGATATGCCATTCTTTTTTTTTTTTTTTGAGATATGCCATTCTTTAGCTCTTTTTTCTAAAAGAGTAAGAATTATAGACATTTGATGTATTCCCACCTATATATATATACTAAATCAAGTGTGTGACTTATCAAAAAATATTACAGACAATTAGAACTTATATTTACTGTTACATACAGCTGATACTGTCTGGTCACTGATCCATCAAACCAGTTGCCAGATATGAATACCTCTTTGCCTACCAGCTAGAAAATATAGGTCTTGCCTGTGAAAAATAGAATAAATCTTTATAAAAAATGCTAGAGATAAGAGATGAAACTATAAATGTCTAGAAGAAAGCATAGCAGATAATCTCTGTGACCTTGGGACAGACCAAAAGTTCTTTTCATACTAAAAGGGTGAACATTATAATAAAATATTAATAAATTAAATTTCATGGAGACAAGTGCTCGGGCCTGGTGCACTGGGAAGACCCAGAGGAATCGGGTGGAGAGGGAGGTGGGAGGGGGGATCGGGATGGGGAATACATGTAACTCCATGACTGATTCATGTCAATGTATGACAAAACCCGCCCCCCCAAAAAAAAGAAAGAAAGAAACATAAAGTAAAAGAGGAAGTAAGAAAACATTTAAAAGAACAAAGCAAATCTTTACCTCAGAAAAGTTGCATTCTTAGATAATAGCAATAATACCAGACAGAAATTATCATTGTACATTTAAGTGGGGAAAGTGCTCTATTAACAAAAGTAAAAGAATTTTATAGAAAAAAAATTTTCATGCACATTAAACTCTTGTTCTTCAAAAGATATCATTAAGGCAATGAAAAACTAAGGCACAGACTTGAAAAAAGTATGTGCAAATTATATATCAGATAAATGATTTTTATCTAGAACATAGAAAATGTATGCAGCTTGATAATAAGAACAGACAACATAAAAATAGGTAAAATATCTGAATAGTCACTTCACCAGTGAAGATCTACAAATGGCCAACAAGCACATGAAAAGATATTCAACAGCATTAGTCATTAGGGAAATACAAATTAAAATCATATTGAAATATTACATCATGCCCACTACAGTGGCTAGCGCCCAAAAGAATGACAGCACTAAGTATGGGCAAATCGATAGAGAAGCTAATGTCGTTATACATTCCTGGTAAAAATGTAAACCAGCAGGAGACATAAGAGACGCAGGTTCGATCCCTGGGTCGGGAAGATTGCCTGGAGGAAGTCATGACAGACCACTCCAGTATTCTTGCCTGGAGAATCTCATGGACAGAGGAGCCTGCTGGGCTACAGTCCATAGCATCATAGAGAGTCAGACATGACTGAATTGACTTAGCACACACCAGCACACATAGCCACTTTGAAATGTACATTTATTATAAAACCCAGCAGCTCCACACTTAGATATCCACTCAAGATACGTGGAAACATGTCCATACAAACACTGGCACTTAATTGTTCAGACTTAAATTATTCAGAGCAGCCACAAACTGGAGACTCTTTATACTTTCATTAACTAGTGAGTGGATAAATGAAATACAGTGTAAGTACACAATAGAATGATACTCCATAAAAAAGGATAAACTGCTGATACATGTTATCAATGAATCTCCAAGAAGATAATGCTGAGTTTAAATAATCCAGTCACAAAAGACTACACATTGTATAATTATGTTATTATAAAATATTCAAAGAAAAAACTAAAACAACAGAGACCAACCAGATCAATGGGTGCCTCTGGCCCAGGGGTAGGAGCAAAGATTGGCTACAAGTGGGCATGAGGAAACTTTCTGGGGTGATGGAAGTGTTCTAAAATTGGGTTATGGTGATGGCTGCCTAGATGTATAACTTTACTAAAGCTCATTGAACTGAACGCTTAAAATGGTGAATTTTACTGTATGTAAATGACACCTCAGAAATGCTGTCCAGAAGCTAGAGACTGTTGTTATAGGAGGATATATTTTAGTTTAAAAGACAATTTTTGTGTAAAAAGAAAACTGTTGATGAAACTTCATCACAAAGATTTTTAGAATGTCTCAAATATAAAATAGTGCATATAAGTGCATTATAAGAGAGTTAGTGCATATAAGTAAGGCATCTTTTTTGTAGGCGTGCATATTGCAAAATTGTATAGTTCTGTTTATGACCCACAAAATGAAACTTTTTATAGAGAAACTATATTCATAGTTTTGAAGGGAAAAACAGCTCGGTGAAATAAAATATTGCTTGGGGAGTTCTTTCTTACTGCTTGTCACCAAGCATTCTCACTAGCTTATAAGTTATAATTGCTCTGTGATAAAGGCGTGTGCATTTCCTTCTCTCTTATAAAAATTTTAATGAGAACTTGAAGTGAACTCTCACTGAACCTATTTTCATTCCAAAATCTGACGATTTTAATCTTATGATCCTCCTGAGACCCGGCACTGTGGTCTGTGCCAGCATGAGTACTTCATAATTATTCCTCCTGTTTGGAGAAAACACCATGAAGCATCCATCATTCCCTCTCTCTCCGCTGCCTCCAGGGAGCCACAGCCTCTAGCAAGGTCAGTAATTGCAGTTTTGGTTGACAGTTCCAGGCCAAGTGAAGCACACACCCAACTGGTGAAGTCTAGTCACGATGGGTATTGACTGCCTTCCCTTCAGTTTCTATCCTCCCAGTTAGTTTGGCCTCAAAATTCTTCCTTAGCTATGTGATATATGGCCTTGAATCATCTCACAGGAGATTCCCCAGAACAGAGAAAATGAATTGTTTCTCTACAACTATGTGCATGTGTTTCTGTTGGTATTTGGGGCACAACTGATCTAACAGTCCTAGGATAAATCAAAGGTCTTTCCCGTGAGTATCACGAGAAGATTGTATTGGAGCTTGACATTTAATATTAAGTTTGGCATTTCACTTCCTTGTAGATGACCTGCATAAAATAAAATATTCAGCCGTGTAGATTAAGATGGCGTTTTGGAAATAGACATGTTTCATTTTGGTAATGTTAAAAATTTTAACTACCATAGTGGCCTGTGCATAGAAAAAAAGGTGTTTTAGAGGCAATTCAAATAATTAAAATGTATCTACTATTTTATTTCTTAACAAATGCATAGAGAGATTCACACAAGAAATAATAAAGGAATGCCACATGCTTTATGAAAAGAAACATATTAGCAGCACATCTAGCCTTCATAATGCATACAGTAGTGGTTGATGTAGATTTAGGAAAAAGATAATTTTTGTGTGAAATACTGATGAATTCCAGAGAAAAAGGAATGCCTTTAAAAGTGATATAGTTGAACTTTCTAACTTGTCACTTTGTGCTTTACTCATTTGAGTACACATGAAAATGCTTGCAGAAACAAACCCAGTTAGGGACAGTCTATGGCTGCCTAGAGATCCTACAATATCTTTAGGTTTCTTATAAGTCAGGATTTGAGGTTTTTCTTTTTGGACCTCTGATTCTGGGTTTAATTGGAGCTATAAAAATGGACTTGCTTGAGAATAAATGAACTACTCATTGCAGAGGAAATTTTAATTGAATTTAATGAAAGGCTTAAATTAAATAGTATAGTTATAATCATTACTCCAAAATTATTTGACATACCTTCCATCAAGATGTGGAGTCTGAGCAGGCTTGTGGTTGCTCTAATAAATATCAGTATTAATATTGATATTAATATTGATCTAATCAATAATAATATAACAATATTAATATTGATATAATATTGATCTAATCAATAATAATAATACTATATAACTTCTAAGGCTACTTTAGAAAAGGCTATTTAGTTTCTACCTGGTTCTCTTGGGATGCGTACTCTGGGGAAACCCATTACCATGTATAAAACTACCCTGAGATCACCATTTGGGGAGGCCACAGGTGGGCATTGCATTTCACAGCACCAGCCAACAGCCAGTCCTGTGAGTGAGTCACCTTGAATATCCAGCCCAATCTAGCCCTTGAATAACTGCAACCCCACCTGGTGTTTGACTTCAGTCCCATGAGATGAGAGGTGCTAAGGCAGAACTGCCCAGCCAATTTCTTCCCAAATTCTTGTCCCATGGAATATCGATAATTTAATATATTTGTAATGGTAAAACCACTTTTGCTCTCTAATTTTTATATTTTTATGTACTTATTTTGGATATTCTTCATGACTCATGTTCAAATAATAATTGAATTTATATTATGGACCCATGTTCAACCCATTTACCATGACACTTAAAAATGCCCCAATCATAGTCTTTGTCTTAGAAGAACTAAATTGTTAGTGGAGTAGATATAGGATCACGAAGTATCAAAATTCTGGCACATCCCATTCACATGATATTCTGTGTAAATGGTGCCTCCTTGAGTTGTGAACTGGGATGTTACTGGGAAGATAAGATAAAGAGCTATTTTAGCAGTAAGCATTATTTTACTGGTAATGTCTCAGGGATTGCTGCATGAGTTGCAAGGAATAATGTGAAATTGTATATGTGTTCAGACTTCTTTACGCTATTGTTGACAAAAAAGAATAAAAATCTAGTTAAACTATAAAAGTAACTAGGAATATATTTTTAATATATTTTTGAAATTTAGAAAAGTCAGAATTTTATATTCCCTGGTGGCTCAGCAGTGAAGAATCTGCCTGCCAGTGCAGAAGCCACAGGAAACGTGGGTTCAACCCCTGGGTTGGGAAGATTCCCCTAGAGGAGGGCATGACAATGCACGCCAGTATTCTTGCCCGGAGAATCCCATGGACTGAGGAACGTGCTGGGCTCCAGTCCACAGGGTTGCCAAGAGTTGGACATGACTGAAGTGACGCAGCATGAGCACACACACTATATGCAATAATCTGTAAATGTTTATGATGCTCTTCTAACACTTCTAGACACTTCACTGTCTCATGAGACTATGCCAGGTTGACTGACTAAATATAAAAGTTCCATCCTTGACTGTACATAGGAATCACCTAGGGACTTTAACAACCAGTTGATGTCTGGGTTCTGTCCAGAGGGAATCAAATTTAATGGGCCTGGGGTACACCCTGAACTTTGGGATTTTTAATCATTGCCAGTCTATTCTAATGGGCAACCACAAATAAGAACCACTGATTATGTTTCTTGTTTTAATTCAATAATTCTCATTCTTGACTGCTTATTATATCATCTGTGGAGCTTCTAAAACCATCAATGACTTGGTTGCATTTCCAAATATTCTGGTTTGATTGTTCTGGGGTTGGGCCTGCTTTTTGTGTAATTGTGATTGAACTTCTACCAACATGTTCATCCTGGGCTTGTAGATGAATGTTTCTCTCTCTATACACATGTTTCTCAGCCAGTTACCACCTCATTACTAATAAGGCACAGCTAGGATTGCCAGATTTTGCAAAGAAAAATACCAGGATATTATGCCTGAATAAATGATTTAACATAAATGATTTAGTATAAGTATGTCTAATGCAATATTTGGCAGACACTTGTAATAAAATAATATCCTCTTTAAAAAATCTAGACTTAAGTATTATCTGGGAACCTGTATTTTATATGGCAGCTGTAACACAGCTTTTAGGCAAGAGACAGAAGCAGACCCAAACAACACATTAGGTGATGTGCGATCCCATTGGATTTAATTCATTCCCAGGGACAGAGTTAGAATACTCTCACTGTCCCCTAACAGCCACGGAGTAATCATTCTATTCCATAATACTATTTCCAGTTATCATCATCTGTAGCCTCTTCTTTATTGAGCAGAAGCAACGGACAAATGTAGGAGAAAAAGAGGAAAGAGCTAAAACCTCCTCCCACCATGAATATTAAGTCTATTGGCAGCAAAAACAGGGTAAGGTGAAATGATGAGAATGTACTTTAGGACTAAACCCCGAAACATACAAATGAACAGACCACATCTTGTGAGTTTCAATTGCTAGTACTTGGACAATTTCTGAAATATTTTTATTTAATTATAGAAGAGAGAAAAGGATTAGTGCTAAAGGTCTGGTCTCTGGCAGAACTTCATAGCCTTAGAGGCCACTGTGAAACTCAAAGATTCTCTGTCCCATTTACAATGACAGCATTTCCCTCAGAGTTACAGCACTTGCCAGCAAATACCATCTCGCACTTGCCAAGGGCTTGCATTTCCCATGCTCACTTTATCATCTGTTCTTCTCAGCAATGCTGCAAGGCAGGCAGGTCAATTATTATGATATCCATTCTATAAATAAGGAGAATATGACTCAGATTGCTTTGTCCTAGAGTAGTAGTGGGCTTCCCTGATGGCTTAGATGGTCAAGAATCTGCCTGCATTGCAGGAGACTGAGGTTCTTTCCCTGGGTTGGGAAGATCCCCTGGAGAAGGGAATGGCTACCCACTCCAGTATTCTTGCCTGGAGAATTCCATGGACAGAGGAGCCTGGCGGGCTACAGTCCATGGGGTTGCAAAGAGTCAGACATGACTGAACAACTAACACCTTTACTTATTCAGAGCAGTATTCCTCGAAGTTTGGTCCCCAGACAAGCATCACCTGAGAACTTGTTAGCGATGCAGGTTCTCAGGTCTCACTCCAGACTTACTGACTCAGAAACTCTGGGGTGCACCCAGTAATTTGTGTTTAACAAGCCCTCCAGGTGATTCTCTTCCACATTCAAGCTTCAGAACCTCTTCCCTGGAGGATGTAGTTAATAAGTGGGCTAGTAAGAAACAGAGAAGAATTTCAATCCGTATCTCTTCAGGACATTGGTAGTAGGATTTGCATGATTTTACATGGTCTCCAGACTCAAGAGGGAGAGGGTACACACACACACACACACACACACACACACACTTATGGCTGATTTGTGTTGTTGTTCAGCAGAAGCCAATAAAACACTGTGAAGTAGTTATCCTCCAATTAAAAAGTAAAATAATAAAAAAGAAAAAGAAATATACGCATTTAAGGAGGGCTGGATCTAAACCTAAATGTTTAAAAGCACATTTATTTGGTTATGTCCAAATTCATTGATTTATAGAAAGATTCCTAACAGCTTTTCATTTACTTCAGGATAAAGTTCAAATTTCACCTGAATAAAATTTCCTTCAACATTTAATATCTGCCTGCCCTTCATGCATTGGCCAAGATCCTAACTTGAAACATTACTGCTAAAATATTTACTTGTTGAATTTCTAGTTCTCTTTCCCCACTGGTTTTTAAAATCTATGAGGTCAACTGTGGTGTCATGCTACCTGGCACATCAAAGTAGGCAATAAATCTTTCAAATAAATTAATAAACACTAGAATGGAAGAATGAGTCTCACATGTGAGGGTCTTCCATTGGCAAGACTTGCCTTACCAGAAGTATCCTATCCTAGAAAAGTCCATTGCTTAGGCACCATGAAAATGCTCATTCTCTGTTTGGCAAGATCTCAGCCAATAGGAAGAAAAATGGTCGACTGCATTAATTTACCCAAAGGGATATATGTTAGTGTTTAAGTGTTTAAGAGGAAGATCTTATGTTGTTTGCAATAGGGAGAAACTGGAATTAAGGGTTTGACGTTTTTGTAACATGGTAATTTTTAGATATATTAAGTGAAAATAGGTTCTGCATAAAAGTGTTTATGAAGTAGTCTATTCATTTATAAGATTGGAGCAATAATAAGTAAACACATCTCATAGAGTTGTAATGGCAGTTAAGTGGACTTTCTTTTTAAGAGCCCAAGGATAACCCATGGCACAGTCAGATATACTTATGATTATTAATGTTGTTGTTAACATCATTGTCATATCTGGATAAAGAAATTGCAAGCAGTCTCCTTGTTTTTTCCTAAGTTATGACACTTTACCAAAAATATGTGTTGAGTTTATTGTCAGATACAGTTTAAAAAGGAAAGCTACTTGATTCAAAGAAAGTTATAACCCTAGGAAATTTTTGAGGTAGTCCATTTTGACTCGTTTTCTACTTCCTCACTTTTCAAAACTCCCAAGGTTGCCCTTGTCTGCCTCATTCTTGATGTGCCTACTTGACTGGCTGTGAACTAGCTCTTACTAAATCCTTTCCTGAGGATGAGGTTAGTTATCAGCTCTCTCAAGGATTATCATTTTCATAAGGATGCTCTAGGAAGAAAACGTCCCAAGCAGCTGTTTATTACCTGGAAGGTACCATAGAGTCTATCTAGTTCATTCCTCTCGTTGTTCACATGAAGAAGCTAAATTTGCAAAAGGTGAAATTTGTGCAATAAAATACTAGAAGTGTTTGGACTAGAACTATAATTTCTTAATTCCTTAGCCTTTCATACTCTAAGAATAACTTTGAGCACTTTATGAAGAGTGTTTGAAATCTCATCATGGAAACTGTTCATCCTGCTGTCTCTATTTTGACCTATGGTGGAATTTTGTGTTTATGAGAGAAGTAATGTCTCAGGGACCTGTTTTCTGACTAAGGGAAAGTGTTGATTACTTTTCCCTTCAAAGTAGGAAAAAATAATAATGCAAAAATTTAAGGAAAAATGCAAACTGACCTCTTAGCCAAGTGTCTACATTAATGTGTTCAGTCAGGGGGTTAAAATACTTCTATAATTCTCAAATATTAACTCATTGTTTATTCTTCCAACAAAGATACAACATTGATTGCAGTATGTTTTAGGGAAAATATTTCTCATAGGCATGGCAGCCACTTCTTTACTCTGCTGTCTTGGCTCATCACAGTGACCTTTAATTCATTTTCTCTTGTCTGCTTTGCAGACATTATGAAACCACTATATGGTGTCTATTGAGCCAAAGTCAATTAATCACAGGGTGACTTTTAAAATCAAGATTAATAATAGGCTATTTCATAGCCAGAATACTTGATTAAGATGGGCACATTTGTGGTTCCCCTCAAGTTCAGAAATAATTTAGTCAAATTCCAATATCTCAGATAACTTTTTCTCTTATATAATTTGCCTAACATGAACTGCTCAGATAAATGGACTTTCCTAAACTCCCACCAGGGGTTCCCAGAAATGTTTTACAAAATCGCTCCTCTTGGCTACCAGTTACCTCTAGATAGGGGCATCTTTGTAAGCCACGAAGCACTGGCATCTCCCCAAAAAAGGTGGGCGGAGGAAGTGAAAAATAAGAGAAAGTCTGTCTGAAAAGATAACAGCAGCTGTCATCAACATTGTACACATCTCAGCCATGGCCTTGTGGTGGTGGAAGAAAAGTGGTTCTCTTTTTCTCTCTATTTTTGTGCCAAATTTTCTCTTCCTGTCTGCCTGAATCCACTAATGTCCTTGGTGGGAGGGTGTTGGTTTATTAGTAGATCTAAAGCATTTCATATTCATATTCTGCGTAACAACATGATGCTACACCTTAGCAGTTTAGCAAAATGGCAATTCTGTTTGTTTAATAAGCCATATAATGTGCTGCATCATCAATTGGATTTTGCTGGGTAAACTAAGAGAGCCTTTCAGCACTGATGAAGTTGAATTTTACGGGTCATTGTACCATCCATATTAAAGAAATCCAGGATACCCCTTGTACATATACATTGTAGCTAGGGGCTGAATACATTTCGTACAACCTTTCATTTTCTGTTATAAGGGAAAAAATATGAAGCCCCATACAGCTCCTATAGAAATCAGTTTTAAAATTCTGTTGCTACATTTCTGTTCCCCATATGGACCTTTTCCTAGCATTTCTACCCTAAACACAACTGCCTCTGACTTACCAATATATGCCTGAATAGATGACAATTTCAAAACTCAACTTGGGAAACACAGTGCTAATCCTGATGTGATAAAGTTGAAGTACAAGGAGTTGTTATGTGGTCAAATATATTCTGCTTTCTACCTTCTTGAGACCTTATGAGAACCCCATCCTGATATCCTTGCTTTATTGAAGAGGACTAGTTTATTTGACACTAATCAGAAGATGGACGCCATATCTCCACTCTCTCAATGACTGATTTTTCTAAATCTAGTAAAAACGTAGAGTAGATTTCTTCTATAATGTTAATACAGTTAATGATAGGAAGACCACAGAATGAAGAGTATAAAGCTAATTTTCACTGCAAGAAAATGGTTGACTCTTTAGCTCCTTAGGGCAAAATTGTTGCCTTGTTGCTGAGTTGGAATATCCATTTTACCTCTCAAATATGGTACCATCTGAGTTTCACTGAAGCATGTAAGAACATACTAGTTGGATGAGGTGCAGTCTTCCCAATTACATGTTTGTCCTGTGGTCCCTCTCTTTGGGAAGATATACCCATATAGGACTCTTTCCCATTGCTACTTTAGTCACGTGAAAGAGAGCACGTTACTTCATTAGCATCTTGCTGAGACGTGTCTCACCCTCACAAGTCCCCAAGTTCATTTATTGGTTAGATTCCATATGCTGCTTTGAGTTTTACATAAGTTGCCCAGTAAAGGCTTTTTATTCCTGCCTTACCAGAGCCCCTTCATGGTGGTAAATCATACAGTGATGTAAAAAAAAAGAATAATGGAAAAAATAATTCTGATTCACATAACCTATTTTTCCAACAATTATTGAAATGTGACAGGTGATACCTCAATAGCACATACCTCTCCAACCACCACCTAATATCTGTCATTTCTTTTATAACCAAACACCAATCTTATTAAAGTATACAGTTGGGTGATTTTTACTGTATTCACAAAATCATGCAGATAATCACTGCTAATTCCAGAATATTTTATTACCCCAAAAGAAATCTTTTACCCATTAACAGTCATTTCCTATTCTCCTTCCTACCCAGCCCCAGGCAACCACTAATCTTTCTGTTTCTGTGGATTTCCCTATTCTGAGCATTTCATATAAGTGAGTTTATGTAATATGTGGCTCTTAATGTCTGACTTTTTCCCTTTTATGACTGAATACTATTCCATCACATAGATATACCTCATTTCATTTATACATTCATCAACTGATGAAAATTTGCATTGTTTCAGCTTGGAGGCTATTATGAATAATGCTGCATAACCAACCATCTTGATAGAGTTGTCTATATGCACTGTCATCTCTTAATTTCCTAGTCATTCCTCCACCTGCTTCATTTGATTTTTGCTCCAAGCACTCACCTAAAGACTCTCTCCGGTGTCACTAGCAATGGCCATGCTAGCAAATCTCAGCCACTTTTTAGTATAGCTTATCCTGACTCACAGCTGCAGTTGACACTGTAGACAGTGTCTCTTCTTCCTTTGACATTTGTGACACCACGTTTTTATGCTTTTCCTACTCTGAGGACAGCTGTTTCATTTCTGTCTTTGAATACTCAACTTCTCTCCTTGGCCATTAAAGTACAATTTGTTCAAGACTAGATCCTTGGCCACCTTCTCTTTTCATTCAAAAATCTCTTCCTAGGCAAAGTAATCTCCAACTATGCTTTCGACAGTCATCTGTGAACTTTCAACTATCATCTATGAATCATCTACAAATTTGTGTTTACAAGTTAAATTTCTGGGTAACACATCTGTATGTTCACTGGTGTACTGGAGTATTTTAAAGATACCTTTATCTAGTCAAGGCTAAACTCATTATCTTCTTTATGCAAGAATCGTCTTTTTTTTTTTTTAATTTATTTTCTGAATGAAATGACTTTCCTTATTCACCCAGCTTAGGGAAGCACAAAATAAAGCATCTTCCTGAAGGTTCATGTTGGAGTAGTTAACAGCTTTGGAGACTGACTGTCTGGGCTTAGTTTCAAGGTCTGTACATACGCCCTGTGTGAACTTGGAGATGTCCCAACCATCCTGTGCATATTGCCTCTTTAGTAAGACGAGTAATCCTCAGAGTGGTTGAGGTGGTTACATGAGTTAAAATTTTAGTGAAGACTTTAGAATCATGCCTGACATGAAATCAGAACTTTAAATGTTCAGTCTTTTCCCTCTGACTCATCTCCCATTTCTAGTACTTTATTTCCTAAATAGTTCTCAAATTCCTCAGCTCACCTCCATTTCTACCACCTTGTAACAAACTCCTATTATGACTCAGATTCATTGGTGTCATCTAAACTGCTTACCAGTAACAAACTCCTATTATGACTCAGATTCATTGGTGTCATCTAAACTGCTTACCACACTTTGGCTAAAATCACCTTTTTAAAATCCACACTACTATATATAAAATAGAGAACTAATAAAGACCTACTGTATAGGACAGGGGATTCTACAGAATACTCTGTAATGGCCTGTATGGGTAAAGAATCTTTAAAAAAGAAAGTGTGGATACATATGTATAACTTATTCACTTTGATGTACACCTGAAACTAACAAAGCATTGCCAAGCAACTGTACGCCAATAAAAATTTTAATATATGAATTTGAGCCTGGAGGGGGGCAAATCCACCCATAACATCTGATTGGTGCCCCACCCACCTCTCCAGGCACAAATATACTTCATGTTCTCTAAGATTTTCTCCCTGTCACCCATAAATGAGCCTTACTTAAATGGGCCACAATATTCCCACCTTTCTAGAACTCTTTCCAGAAGAGTTTCCAGAAAGAAACTCAGTTGGAAACGTATTTCCTCAATTGGAAATGTTCCTCGTTCCATCTTCCCCATCCCCAAGCCATTTTTCCTGACTTATTCCTTTCATCAATCAGATTTGAAGTCAGTGAATTCCCTCATCTCCTAGGCTGGATCACTTGGATTATGAATCTATCAAAGAATGCAACCTCTAAAGCATTTGTGTTGATTTTTAGTGGTACATAGGTTTTGTGTCTTTTTTTCCCCCAGTAATGCCTATTTCACCCTGAATAGTTTGCTTTACCCTTTGCACTGTAAGTCCTTTTAAGCATACAATGGGAACTGAATCAGTATTTCTTAAATGTAAACATAACTATAGTATTGTCATTTTAGCAAATCAAGATCCATGCTATTTATTACACACAGTCTCATTTTACTCCTTTTACTTGACTGTATCTTTTGCTTGAGAGAGGATTTGAGAAAGAACACATTTTTATCAGATGATCTATTCCCAACACAGAGAAGTTGATTGAAAGATTCTTCTTTGTTAGATATTGATAATATTTAACTGATTATTACATTAAAGGTGGTTTCCAAGAATAACAAAGTCAAGCCCTTTGTTTCTATCCCTCAGAATCTTAAAACAGATGGTTAATTGCTAATATGTATATATTTGTGTATACATTTTGACTTTCTCAGAGACATATACAATCCAGTCTCTAATGATGCAATTGAATGTGAAATTTGAAACTGAAGTCAGAAGCCAAAGTTGGAATCCCATCTCCTATACTACTCCAGCTATGGAGTAGATTGCCTGATGAACTAAATAGCATTTACCTTGTAGCATTATTATAAGGATTAAATGGGTTAATACTGTTGTAATTATCATGTGGTAAGCACCAGAGACTGAGTAAACTCCGGGAGTTGGTGATGGACAGGGAGGCCTGGCGTGCTGCGATTCATGGGGTCTCAAAGAGTCGGACACGACTGAGCGACTGAACTGAACTGAAGCACCAGATAAGTGTTACCTAGTAAAAGAATGAGGAGAGGATTAGTAGGAGTAGTAATATTTGTAAAGAAGTGTCTCTCCAGCTAGAATGACATGTTTTTCCCTTCTGTATCCCTCACAAGAAAGTGATCTCTTTCGGTCACCTTTGCATCCTCAGGACTTGGCAAGAGTAGGTACTCAATAAAGAGTTAGTCCTATTATCTAGTTTTTAGTTGTCTATGTTTGTTATACCAGTAACTGTCTGTACTTTACTGCAGGTCTGGAAAAGACATTACACTTTAATTTGGGTGTTGATTTGTCATCAAGGCAAATCCTTTGAATATATGCCTATTTGAGATAAGTATGCAGGATGTTAATTAGTACTCCAATACAGTTGATGTATATTTTATAACCTGAAGTACTCCTGCTTTTTAGCATCTATGTGTGAATTAACATTTAGAGATATGAGTAATTGTTTTAATGAAAATTTCACCTCTACACCACTCCACTTTCACTTCATTGTGAATGCAGTTAGGTTTGCCATAGCCTTCTCTCTGTGAACCTGTAGATAAGGCATGGAAAAAATTATTACTTTTCCTATAATCCTTCTGCTGAAATATGATAGGAAAGCGCCAATGAATTTAGGGTCGTTAATGTTCTCTCTGAACTGGAACTCTTTAAATCATAAAATACCACATAATATATTTTTATTAAAATGTTGACATTATTTCAAAATGTGTGTTTTAGAGCAAGTTTTATACAAGTTCTTACAACATATGGATATATTCTTCATTTGGTCTTTCAATTAATATGATGATGAAGACAAACTGTTTATTTCTGCTACGGATGTGTTGTTTTCCTGCCATTAGTTGCATGTTGCCTGTAATAATTTATCACACATTCTGAAGTGTTGTTCTATATAAATATTTAAGTTTGTGCAAAAGTAATTGTGGTTTTGCATTGTTGAACTTTGCTATTTGATATCAGAATGCATTCTTAAGTAAATGTAGTTATACATCATTTTTAATGTACATTTCTTGCTTTATGTTATTTTGCTAATGACTTATTACTTGCTGTTTATTT
Organism: Cervus canadensis; assembly: GCF_019320065.1. Classification (NCBI taxonomy): domain Eukaryota; kingdom Metazoa; phylum Chordata; class Mammalia; order Artiodactyla; family Cervidae; genus Cervus; species Cervus canadensis. The sequence continues at coordinate 70,986,969 of NC_057419.1, read as the reverse complement.
TATATATGTTTTAGACTAGGGAAATGATGTTAGACAAAAAACAAATTAGAGCAATTTTCTTATTCAAGTTCAAAATGGGTCATAAAGCAGTGGAAACAACTCGCAACATGAACAACACATTTAGCCCAGGAACTGCTAGTAAATGTACAGTGCAGTGATGGTTCAAGAAGTTTTGCAAAGGAGATGAGAGCCTTGAAGATGAGGAGCTCTAAATTTGATGACAAATTGAGATGAATCATCAAAACTGATCCTCTTACAACTACACAAGAAGTTGCAAAAGAACCTCAACATAACCATTCTATGTTCATTTGGCATTTGAAGCAAATTGGAAAGGTAAAAAAGCTTGATTAGTGGGTGCCTCATGAGCTAACCACAAATCAAAAAAAAAATTAATTGTCGTTTTGAAGTGTCATCTTCTCTTATCCTATGTAACACCATTTCTCAGTCATATTGTGATGTGCTATTAAAAGTGGATTTTTTATGGCAACTGGCAATAACAGCTTGGTGGTTGGACTCCAAAGCACTTCCCAAAGCCAAACTTGCACCAAAAAAAGGTCATGGTCACTGTTTGGTGGTCTGCTGCCTGTCTGATCCACTAGAGCTTTCTGAATTCTGGTGGGACTATTACATCTGAGAAGTATGCTCAGCAGATCGATGAGATGCACCTAAAATTGCAGTGCCTGCAGCCGGCATTGGTCAACAGAAAGGGCCCAATTCTTCTCCATGGCAATGTTCGACCACATGTCACACAGCCAATGCTTCAAAAGTTGAATGAATTGGGCTACAAAGTTTTGCCTCATTGACTATATACCTGACCTCTCACCAACCAACTACCACTTCTTCAAGCCTCTCGACAACTTTTTGTGCAAGGAAATCGCTTCCACAACCAGCAGGAGACAGAAAATGCTTTCCAAAAGTTCATCAAATCCTGAAGCACTGATTCTTATGCTACAGGAATAAACAGTAAAAAAAAATGTTTCTCACTGGCAAAAAAAAAAAGTGTTGATTGTAATGATTCCTATTTTGATTAATAAAGATGTGATTAGCCTATTTATAATGATTTAAGTTTCATGGTCCAAAACTGCAATTACTTCGTCACCAACCTGATAGTTTCCTTTAAGTTTTTCCTTCAATATACATCTGATTATGTTCATCTACGTATCAGAATTTTTCCTTTGGAAACTTAGCATGACTACATTTTAGTTTCATTAGAATGAAAGAATATTAACAGATGGATTTAAAGAATAAATTTCTTAGAGTTGCTCTCCTCAAAAATCGGAGCTCTTTAGAGCTCATAATGGCATCTTTGTCTTGATGTAGCAGACAAGGCAGAGCAGAACATAAAACTGACACTAAGGTCATTACCTGATCCATTGAATCAGTTTATCCATTACCTGATTAGCTATCTATCTGACTGAAGATCAGAAACTAAACAAGATTTCTCAAGGCACCCACAAGTTCTGTGAATGTGTGACTTTTTGGCTATTGAGCATAACAGGACACAAGAGGACCATGTTGTTAGAAATCACATAGAAGGAAACATTAGCTCACATCAAAGGCAAAAGCAGTATGTGGATCTGAAGTTAGATAGTTAGTGGTGATAGCTAAGGGTATCTTGTGAATAGCATCACCCCATCTTTGCTAAGGTAATCCTAGGCATTTTCCTCTCTGTATTTCTATCATAAATTAATGCTGCTATTAACACACTTACCATGTTACATTATTGTCACGTGTTTACATGAGTTTATTGTAGGTAAGCATTCTTTATCTGTTCTATTGCAGGAGTATCTGGTACCATACATATCAATACTCATTAGATTAATGAGCTAACAAATTAAGTGTCTTACCACATCAATAACAAACAATAAGCCTAGAACGATCATTTTGTTCAAAACATTTGATGTCTTAACATTAACTGATTTTTGTAGTCTATTGTAACTTCCAAGAGGTCAAGGGCTATTTTAAACCACATCTTTGAAATTAACACTGTACTTGAACAGAGCAGGCACTCAAAACTACTTTGTGAAAGAAGCAAACTAATTATTACAATAATAGCTTTCATTTATACAGCACCTACTATGTGCCACCCATGTTCTAGGCACTCCATTTGTGTTTTTTTTTTAATATGCCTTTGACTAATACACAATATGGACTCTACATGATATAGATCAGCTGTACTTTCACAGAAGCTATGATTCATTCATAAAATGAAGAAAAAAGGACTGATCTCCTAGGATGTTTTGTGATGACTAAGTGAGGCAATGCTTGTAGCATACGTGGCCTAGGCTGGCAGAGTAGAAGTGCTTAAGATACGTTAGCTATTATGACTATTATTGCTACGACTATCATCTCTTCCAACAGTGGGCATAAGTTAGGCTGTAAATTCAGAGAGCTCGGATAGAGAAATCTAGTGCAATCTGTGCAATCAGCTAGATGTTAGGTGTACATTTTGGCCTCTCATTTCCACACCTTCTGCTTCATAAGGAAGCACCATTTTCCAAGATTTCCTGTCAAATGGCACTTACCTAGCTCTTGGTATATGTAGATACTGCAGATCTGAGTAAACTGAAAACAGAAAAAATGGTAATAGGTAACACTTCTTTTTTAAAATATTTATTTATTTATTTGGCTGTGCCGGGTCTTAGTTGTAGCATGCAGGAACTTTAGGTGTGACATGTGGGATCCAGTTCCACAACCAGGGTTTAAAGCTGGATGCCCTGCACTGGGAACTTGGAGTCTTAATAGCTAACACTCCTTTAGTGATTCTCTCTGCCTGAGACAGTATCTTCTGTCCACACCCTTCACTCTCTGTGCCCTACCCTTCATTAGTTTCATACCACCAGACATTTTATATATTTAAATTATGAATTTCCTTATTCTCTGCTTCCTCCCCCACCCCTCGTAGACTGTAAGATCTGAGGACAGGAGATCATTTGATTTCCTCACTTAATGTATTCTCAGCATCAGCCCTTAGTGTAGAGTATCTTTTAAATGAACAAAAGAATGTGAGTATTCTTCATACTCATCACGAATGGTCAGTTCATTCATTCATCACAGCTGTTGAAAAATGTTTAAACAGTAAAATTTCACAACCTTCTCAAAGGATTATATCAAGTCAGTTCAGTTCAGTTGCTTAGTCGTGTCTAACTCTTTGCAACCCCATGGACTGCAACACACCAGGCCTCCCTGTCCATCACCAACTCCAAGAATTTACTCAAACTCATGTCCATTGAGTCAGTGATGCCATCCAACCATCTCATCCTCTGTCGTCCCCTTCTCCTCCTGCCTTCAATCTATCCCAGCATCAGGGTCTTTTCAAATGAGTCAGTTCTTTGCATCAAGTGGCCCAAGTATTGAAGTTTCAGCTTCAGCATCAGTCCTTCCAGTGAATATTCAGCACTGATTTCCTTTAGGATGGACTGGCTGGATCTCCTTGCTGCCCAAAGGACTCTCAAGAGTCTTCTCCAACACCACAGTTCAAAAGCATCAATTCTTTGGCGTTCAGCCTTTTTCACAGTCCAACTCTCACATCTATACATGAATATTGGAAAAACCATAGCTTTGACTAGATGGGCCTTTGTTGGCAAAGTAATGTCTCTGCTTTTTAATATGCTATCTAGGTTGGTCATAACTTTCCTTCCAAGGAGTAAGCGTCTTTTAATTTCATGGCTGCAATCACCATCTGCGGTGATTTTGGAGACCCCCAAAAAATAAACTCAGCCACTCTTTGCAATGTTTCCCCATCAATTTGCCATGAAGTGATGGGACCAGATGCCATGATCTTAGTTTTCTAAATGTTGAGCTTTAAGCCAACTTTTTCACTCTCCTCTTCCACTTTCATCAAGAGGCTCTTTAGTTCTTCTTCACTTTCTGCCATAAGGGTGGTGTCATCTGCATATCTGAGGTTATTGATATTTCTCCTGGCAATCTTGAGTCCAGCTTCTGCTTCATCCAGCCCAGTTTCTCATGATGCACTCTGCATGTAAGTTAAATAAGCAGGTGACAATATACAGCCTTGATGTACTCCTTTCCCTACTTGGAAACAGTCTGTTGTTCCATGTCCAGTTCTAACTGTTGCTTCTTGACCTGCATACAAATTTCTCAAGAGGCAGGTCAGGTGGTCTGGTATTCCCATCTCTTTCAGAATTTTCCAGAGTGTGTTGTGATCCACACAGTCAAAGACTTTGGCATAATCAATAAAGCAGAAGTAGATGTTTTTCTGGAACTCTCTAGCCTTTTTGATGATCCAAAATTGGATGTTGGCAATTTGATCTCTGGTTCCTCTGCCTTTTCTGAAACCAGCTTGAACATCTGGAAGTTCACGGTTCACGTATTGTTGAAGCCTGGCTTGGAGAATTTTGAGCATTACTTTACTCGCGTGTGAGATGAGTGCAATTGTGCTGAAGTTTGAGCATTCTTTGTCATCTCCTTTCTTTGGGATTGGAATGACAACTGACCTTTTCCAGTCCTGTGGCCACTGCTGAGTTTTCCAAATTTGCTGGCATATTGAGTGCAGCACTTTCACAGCATCATTTTTTTAGGATTTGAAATAGCTCAACTGGAATTCCATCACCTCCACTAGCTTTGTTCGTAGTGATACTTCCTAAGGCCCACTTGACTTCACATTCCAGGATGTCTAGCTCTATGTGTGTGATCACAGCATCGTGATTATATGAGTTATGAAGATCTGTTTTGTATAGTTCTTCTGTGTATTCTTGCCACCTCTTCTTAATGTCTTCTGCTTCTGTGAGGTCCATACTATTTCTGTCCCGGGCACAAGGATTATATGGTTTATGACAATTTAAAATGCATATGAACTTTGATTTGATTTTTTCCAATTTCAAACCCAAAGAAAAAAAAGGGTAGAGGGTGGAAGATTCATGCACAATGTTAGTCATTCCAGCATTGTATTCAATGGATAAAATTGTCAACAATCTAGATTATGTTTAAACAGTTAATGTTCATTTATTCTGCAGAATATTATACATCAGTATTGGAAAGAATGGAGCCGGTGTCTGTATTTTTTAAAATTCCCATTTATAGGGGAAAGATGAACTGAATCCATCCCTTCTTTTTTAAATTGAGGTATAGTTGCTTTACAGTGTTGTACAATGAAGTGAATTAGCTATAAGTGTGTGTGTATACACACACACACACACACATACATACATATCACCTCCCACTTGAGCCTGCCTCCCACCCCACCCTCATCTTCCCGCACTATACAGCAAGATTCTTATGATGGTTCATTGTTGTTGTTGTTAAAAATATAAGCTGAAAAAATATTGTGTATAGAATAATTCCTCCCCCTATAGGCTCATATTTTTCTCTCTTCCCCTGTTTTCACTTTTACCATATTATTTTCCTCACATCTAGTTTCAGGTGCTCGTGGGTGACCACTATTGTCCATTCACCCCACTAGTGACAACCCCATTTCTCTTTCAGTTCATAAAGCAGTTTTATTTTCTGTTCTCTAGGTTCTATTTGACTCACCTCTTCCATCCCTCTTGTTTGGGTTCAAGCCAACCACTTGGCAGAAGTCAATCTTTCTTTGCCCTCCATCTCTTCCCTGATCACTAACAAATATTCAGGGACCTTTTCTTGTCCAGAGTCAGTAGCTTCGTTCTTTCTGACCTGGAAGCTCCGTTTAGTACTGTGGGCCCCAATATTTACTTTTTGGGGAGTAATAAATTAGTTTGCTGAACTGACAGTTTACTGCCTATATGTATCCATGTATGCCTATGCATGGATACATATATATATATGAATATATGTACACAAATATAGTATATTATAATATATGGTATGTATATTATAAATAAAATCTCTGGGTCTGAAATATCATTTATTACCAAAGAAATGTGTCAGTCTAACCTGGTGTACTCCTTTTAATATTCTTCTATGGCTGTTGTCTTCATTTTTTTTGTTGTTGTCTTCATTAAAAGGAATAAAATTTTTTGAAAAGAAAGGTTAAATTTATCTCATTATATCACTTAATGTAATATTTGTGTTGGCACTTTTGCCTTTGATGGAGATAATTTCTAATATGCATAATTAAAATTTCAGCCTTTGCAGAACTACTTATTTTGGGGGAGGTGGGTAGAATGTTTTAATAAAGGTAACCCCTATTTTGTGTGTGTAATAGTAAACACAAATAAGTAAATTTTAAAAAATAAGTTAAGTCTTACTATTTTACCACAATACCAATGAACAGTTTGATATATATTGTTTTCCTTTTATTCCTTCTATCCTCTAGTGGAATTTCAGTATTTTACTACTTGATGTTTTCTAACAGTATATATAGCTACTGTAACAAACATAAGAATTATTAAATATACTTTTGTACTATCATTTTACAACTAAACAAAAATATCATTTTTATCTTAATGTTTTTACTTGTTCCAGTAGATTTCTTAGTTATATTTTCTTTATTGTGAAAGTAAATATTAATAGCATCGGTCCTCAAAGCAAATTATACTTAGTGATTCTATTTTATATATGATCCACTTTCAGATTTTGTTGATGCTCAATTTTTAGGTATTTGATGATATATAACACAGTATTCAGGAATCAGCCAATCATGTGACTTTCTTTTTTTACATTCTCTGCTTCGTTTGACTAAAGTAAATATGTCTTTAGCAACTAGATAAAATGATAGTCATTTGTCAATTAATGCTGACCTTTAAAGTTTAGTATAGAAGTTCTTTTGACAAATGGGATGCATATGCCAAAGCTTTTGCATTAATTGCATCAGCATGATAAATTTAGTCACTACACTTCTTTCAAAAATAACTCTTATAGGCCAACTGACCTTCAATCGTTTCAAAAAAGCAGTAACATATTATAGTCCAAAGTACTAGCAATCCATGCATCCATCCCTTATTTCAATAACTGAGAGGATGCGTCAGGAACTTTGGCAGCCACCCACATTTGAAGATCAAAGCCATAAGACATTCTAAGCTCAGAGAGCCAATAACATTTGCCTGCTTAGCTGAAATAGAGGTGTCAGTCTGAAGAATCTGCCGTAGGTCCTATCAATTCTGTGCAACCAGATTCTGGGAGGAAGACTGGGAGAGATTTGGGGGACTTTGGGTAGGTGTGATGGTGATAAAGAGAGGCCATTCCATTTTCATCCCACTGTTCATGTGGAAACTGTAGCAGTTAATTGGCTGACTTGCTCTTGCCCCCTCGAAGTCAGCCATCACTTAAGAAGGGCTGTGTCCCTAATGTGAGAAGCCCCAGCTACATGGTGAGTCCCTGGAAGAAGAGACATCATGGGAACAGAGATAGAGGGAGGCCAAGAAGCACCTAGGCCACAGACTTGTATGTAAAGTGAGCACCTTAGAGGAAATCCTTCTGGTAAGCTGCTCTAGCTAATATCAGAGATAAGAGATGAATCATCCAGCAGAGAGCTTCCTAGATTCCAAACCCACAAAACTGTGAGCAAAATAAAATGAGTTGTTTTAAGTAAATAAACCTTGGATTGAGTTTTCACATGAAAATAGATAGCTGAATTAAAACATACTTGTGAATTATTCTATCATGTCCTCTAATATTGTCAGGCAGATTGGCTCATGAAAGCCTTGAGCTTCTGGGACATAAGAGAAGGAGGAGGAAGGGGTAGATGTGTTTACATGTATAGACTTCTTCTTTTCCAAAAAGTTAAACAGGAACTTGTCTAACATTTATATTTTAAAAAAATTTTAAAGTTTTCCCTGTTATGAAAATAACGTGATCCATATGGAAAACTTAGAAAAAAACATGAACAAAAACTGAAATGAAAATTAGTTTTAAATTACTACCCATGTTTTCCATTCATTATTTACCACTGTTAATGTGAATTAAACCTTTAAGGCATTTTTTTCAATATAGGTGACTATATCTGATTATACCTATGTGTTTAGCAGAGGCAGTATCATATAACAGTTGAAGACAAAGGCTTTGGAACCAAACTGTTCCAACCCCAGTATCTTCTCCTCTACCATACCTATTGGCTTTGTGACCTTGGCCAAATCTCTTAACCTCTCTGTGCCCTATTACATATTATACATATAGGTATGATACTAGTATCTACCAGTCACAGAGCTACCTCAATTATAAGGATATTTCACCACTTAGATTTACACTATCTAAAGAAGTTAGAATGTGCCTGGCATGTAGCATGTACAAAATTAGCATTTGAAAGTACAATAATTACATTTGAAAAGAAAAACCAAATCATGGAATATATAGCATTTTGAAACATCCTTACTTCACTCAATAATATAGAATAAGTATTATTCATTAATAAATACATATTTTGTGGCATCAATTTTTAAAAGCTGTGTAACATTTTATTATATAGATATAATTTAGTTCCCTATATTCAGACATTTATATCATTCCACTTCTGCTTAAAGTACATTTTAACTCTTATTATGTGAGTTTTTAAACAAAGGTAGGTCAACTTGTATAATGAACCCTCATGTACCCATTACCCAGATACAATAATTAGCAACACATGGCCATTCTTAGAGTTCACTTTAAATACTCATTTTAAATCATCAACTCTGATAAAACTAAAATGATAACTGTGTCTTAAAGTATAGGAGCCTCCATATCTAAGGACATACCATTAAGTATTTGTGTTTACATTAGAAAAACACACTTAAGAGCCTCAAGATACTAGCTTTTATCTGATGCCAAACATAAAATGGTCAGTTCCCCTTATTCAGCTGCAGTGAACAGCCTTCATTACATCTTGTTTCCTCTGATATATCGAAGAAGAAAATGGAATAATTTAAAAGATGCCAGTGGGATAAAACACTATATTCCTAAATTTAGTGCCATTTTCAGAGCTATTTTAACCAGTGTAATTGAAATCCTCTTGTTCTCCACTGACATATTTTAGAAGTTCATATGTTTAGAGTCTGAAATTTCATTCCAAAAATGATAGAAAGCCTCTTGAACTCAGTGGAGAGTTACTGAGCTGAATTATGATGGGCAAAGGCTTCAGTGAGCTTAGGGAAGTCTGTATGCTCTTCCACATGGATTAATTTCACAATCTATCCTAGACAGTATGGTGTGTAGGTAGCTAGTGTGAAAAATATCGTGTCATCGACTTCCATGTGCTACCACATTACAGTTGAAGCCGTAAATTCTGAGATGCTATTTTCCAGGCAAATATGTTTCTTTGGAATTACAGTGGTATGTTCAGTATCACGCAGAAAGAAGTTAAAATTATGGGAGGGAAATAAGCTCCCCTAGGCCTACTACAACTGTGAAGCTGTAATAAACGGATATTAATGTAGAAATACCTGGTATTTGTTCTTATGACACATACTATAAGCATTTAATATTGTTGTGAGTATTACATGAAACCATTTATTAAAAATATTTATTGAGCACCTATATTGTAATAGGCACTGTTCTAGCTGAGGATAAAAGAGGGACATCTCTTTCCTCCAGAATCTTGCCTTCTATAGAGAAAGACAGATACACAATAAATAGGTGAACAAATAATCATATCAGTAAATCTACTTTCTACCCTAAAACACGGTAAAAACTAACTTTTGCAGTTTATCCCCCATGGTTCTTGTGGTCAGTGAATGCTTTTGCCAACTGCCACTAGAACCCTCCAACATGGTGCAGTATCTCCTGATTCTGTTTCATCATCTAAAAATACATAAACAGAAAAACTAGCTTTTTGTCAAAGAGGCCCATTGCTCTCTTATGCCATCCAGAGTACTGAATCAAGAGCTGCTTGACTGGAAAGAGGAGGTATGAAGAAGCTGGAAAATCAACAGGCAAGATTCTTGGAGGGCATTAAAGGCATGAAGTTCCTACCAACTGTGTGGAAGACTACAGCAAGATTGCCTGTGAACTACCAGGGACACTGTGCCCATAAATCCCCTCTGCTGGCTCATGTATAACCCGTAATTCTGTATGCCTCACTCACATACATACCCCATCCTTTGGTCAGTTCTGTATGCGCAGCCAGATAAAAAGCAGCAAGAACAAGCTTTCACAGACACAATGCGCATGCACAGAAAGCAGGCCCAAACCTGTGAGCCAGGGAGAAACCACAGATTTGAAATTTACCATCTTCGGGAAAACAAAAAGAAGACCTGGCCTTCTGTGCTCCAGGATCAGGAGAATGCATTTTTTTTTTTTTTTTTTTTTTTTGAGAATGCATTTAAGATGAAGAATTCTGTCACCAGAGGGAGTAGCAAGCATGGAGCATATATATCCATAGGTGGTCTGAGAAAGCCTCAGAATCAGTAGGAGGGATGATGGGAAGATAGCAATGGAAAACTTCAAGTAAATGGAAAATCAAGGAAACATGACACCACCAAATGACCACAATAATCTTCTAGTATGTGATCCCAAAGATATGGAGATCTAGGTTTTACCTGGTAAAGAATTCAAAGTAAGATTTTGAGGAAACTTGGTGAGCTACAATAAAACACAGAGGGATAATTTAGCAAAATTAGGAAAACAATACACGAACAAAATGGGAACTTTAACAAAAACATAAAGATAATTTTAAAAGAACCAAAGAGAAATGCTGACAGATATGACTAAAATTTAAAATGAATGAAATTTAAAATGTAATAATGAGCATAATAAGCAGAAGAAACAATCTACAAGTTAAAGACAGGAACTTTCAAATTATCCAGTCAAAGGAGAATTAGGAAAAAGAATGAAAATGAATGAGAGGAATCTACTTGATCTATAGAATATGATCAAAAGAAACAATTTATACAGTGTTGAAGTTCCAGGAGAAGAGAGGGAGAAGGGGGACACAAGACCTCTGAAAAGGAGTAATGGCTGGAGAACGTCCCAAATCTGGAGAGAGATTTCAATATCTAAGTTCATGAAGCTCATAGGTCACCAGATAGGTTCAACTTAAAGATATCCTCTCCAACACACACTGTAATAATAAACTGTCAAAAATCAAAGACAAAGAAAGAATCTTAAAAGCAGCAAAAGAGCTTGTTAACTTACATGGGAACCTCTGTGAGACGATCAGTCGATTTCTCATTAGAAATCGTCCAGACCAGGAGAGATTGGAATGATATATTATAAGTGCTGAAGAAAAAAGAAAAATACGAACCTCGAATATTCTTTTGAGCACTGTTATCCTCCAGAAATTAAGGAGAGATAAAAACTTTTCCCAAACAAGAAAAGAGCTAAGAGTCTCCTTTACCACCACACTCGCCTTAAAAGAAATGACAAAAGGGGCTTTTCAAGTTGTTCGCTGCAGCATTATTCATAGTAGTCAAGATGTTATTAGTGGATAAGTAAGATGTGGGGTATGTGTATGTGTGTGTGCGTGAAATTACTATTCCATGAGAAAGAAGGAAATTCTGCCATTTTCAACAACATAGATCTGAGAGCATTATGCTAAGTAAAGTAAGTCAGACAGAGAAAGACAAGTACTGTCTGATATCACTTTTGTGTGGAATTTTAAAAAGCATTACTTGGAGAAACAGAATAGAATGGTGGTTTCTGGGGCTGGAGAGTGGAGGAAATTGAGAGATGCTAATCAAAGGGTACAAACTTATGAAGTGAATACATTCTAGGAATCTAATGTACAGTATGATGATTGTAATTTACAATACTGTATTATATATTTGGAAGTTGCTAAAAGGGTAGATCTTTTTTTAAAATTAATTAATTAATTTTTTTATTAGTTGGAGGCTAATTACTTCACAACATTTCAGTGGGTTTTGTCATACATTGACATGAATCAGCCATGGAGTTACACGTATTCCCCATCCCGATCCCCCCTCCCACCTCCCTCTCCACCCGATTCCTCTGGGTCTTCCAGTACACAGGCCCGAGCACCTTGTCTCAATGCCATCCCCCTGGGCCTGGCTGATCTGTTTCACCAATAGATTAGTATACATGCTGTTCTTTGAACATCCCACCCTCACCTTCTCCCACAGAGTCCAAAAGTCTGTTCTGTACATCTGTGTCTCTTTTTTGGTTTTGCATATAGGGTTATTGTTGCCATCTTTCTAAATTCCATATATATGCGTTAGTATACTGTACTGGTCTTTATCTTTCTGGCTTACTTTACTCTGTATAATTGACTCCAGTTTCATCCATCTCATTAGAACTGATTCAAATGAATTCTTTTTAATGGCTGAGTAATATTCCATGGTGTATATGTACCACAGCTTCCTTATCCATTCACCTGCTGATGGGCATCTAGGTTTGCTTCCATGTCCTGGCTATTATAAACAGTGCTGCGATGAGCATTGGGGCGCACGTGTCTCTTTCAGATCTGGTTTCCTCAGTGTGTATGCCGCAGAGTGGGATGCCTGGGTCTATGGCTAGTTCTATTTCCAGTTTTTTAAGAATCTCCACACTGTTCTCCATAGCGGCTGCACTAGTTTGCATTCCCACCAACAGTGTAAGAGGGTTCCCTTTTCTCCACACCCTCTCCAGCATTTATTGCTTGTAGACTTTTGGATAGCAGCCATCCTGACTGGCGTGTAATGGTAGCTCATTGTGGTTTTGATTTGCATTTTCTCTAATTAATGAGTGATGTTGAGCATCTTTTCATGTGTTTGTTAGCCATCTGTATGTCTTCTTTGGAGAAATGTCTGTTTAGTTCTTTGGCCCATTTTTTGATTGGGTCATTTATTTTTCTGGAATTGAGCTGCAGGAGTTCTTAAATATTCTCATCACACATGTAATATCAATTAAGTGAGGTGATGGAAATGTTAACTAACCTTATTGTAATCATTTTGTAATATATGTATAAGTGCATAAAATCAACATGTTGTATGCCTTAAGCTTACACAATGTGATATCTAATTATATCTCAGTAAAGCTAGGAAAAAAGAAGAGCAAAGGATATCCTTGTGTAAGTTAGAAAAAAGAACTTATTTTCCTGGGAAGATGAATTTCATTGAGTGAGATATGACTGGATTTCCACTCCCATCACCCTTTGGCTAGATCTCTTGCGCAGAGCATGGCTTACCACCTGATACTGAATGTTGTCTAGTCCGTTTCATCTATCTAGTATCTTCTTTCTCTTATGGCATTTTACCCATTGTTCTTTAGTTTCTCTTTTTGAAACTGTTTATTTTTTTTTCTTTCATGTATGGTATTCCCAAGGGTTTCCTGGTTCATTCACAAGGATGTATATATAGAATCCAAGTCCTTAACTAGGTCTACATCTTTATTGCAGAATTCAGTAGAGAAAGACACCACTGAGTCACACAGCCCAACTCCATACTTCAGAGCATATGCTTTAATTATATAGGTACACATAGAAACAATGGCATCCAAAGCAGAATTAAGTTCTTATCACCCATAGTGTTAGCTTGGACAACTCTAACATGCTAACCAATGGGAAAAAAAGGATTCTGAGAAGTCTAAACTTAACAAAATTTTTAAAAATTTATTATTTTTCCATTAGCCCATCTTTTAGTGCTCTTATAAAATTACAAATTTGGTGTTTATTTTATATTGACCCAGTGTACCAGTACAACAATCATTGTATCTTCTTTAAAGAGCAATTTACAAAAAATGTAATGGTATCACTATAGTTATATTTATAAGAGGATTTATCATCTATTATTTTAAAATATTCTGATAAATTTGTGGTTCTTACATCTGCTACTATAATTTCATAGTTAGAATAGCACATGAGACAGAGTTGTACAAATACTTATTAGAATAGGCTTAGTAGTATGCAAGAGAAGAGATGATTTCACTGGCCTTTGATTTTCTCACACAAAAATTACCTCTTTAAAAATCTGTACAGTGAAGAGTAGAGCATTTGGCTGGATAATGCTATCCTCTTCAATGTCATTATCATTCAAGACCTTCCCTGGCCCCTAAGGTTAAAGAAGTTCAAAGATCACCTTATTTAATTCTCTGCATAGCACTCTTTAATCTCTGATATTGTGGGAGTGACTTACTATTATTTAACTTTTTTTTGCTATCTTAATTTCAAGAGGGTAGGAGACTTCTATTATTTGTTAATTGATGTTTTCCAAATGTCTGAAAAAGTTCCAGGTATGTTATATAGAGTCACAGTAAAAATTTTGGACAAGAAACAAGTGTTGGCAAGAATATGGAGGAAAGGAAACCCTTGTGCACTCTTGGTGGGAATGTAAATTGGTACAGCCACTGTGGAAAACAGTGTGTGGGCTCCTCAAAAAATAAAATAAAATAAAACAGAACTACCATTGTTGTTCATTCACTCAGTTGTGTCTAACTCTTTGTGACCCCATGGATTGCAGCACACCAGGCTTCCCTGTCCTTTACCATCTCCCAGAGCTTGCTCAAACTCATGTCCATTGAGTTGGTAATGCCATCCAACCATCTCATCCTCTGTCATCCCCTTCTCCTCCTGTCTTTTATCTTCCCCAGCATATAATCCCAGAATTACCATATGATCAAGCAATTCCATTAGTGGGTATTTATCCAAAGAAAACAAAAACACTAATTCAGAAAGATATATGTAAGCACTATGTCCATTATAGCATTATTTACAATAGACAAGATATGGAAGCAACCTAAGTGTGTATCCATATGTGGATAAAGAAGATATGACATGTAGATAGACATATATATACACATATACATACATACATGCATAATACACATGCACACATACACAATGGAATATTACTTAGTCATAAAAAAGAATGAAATATTTTCGTTTGCAACAACGTGGACCTGGAGGGTACTATGCTAAGTGAAATTAGTCAGTCAGAGAAGAACAAATACCATATGATTTCTCTTATATGTGCAATCTAAAAAGCAAAATAAACACACAAACCAAACAAAATAGGAACAGATTCTTAGGCACAGAAAGCAAAATAGTGGTTGCCATAGGGGAGGGGGGTTGGGAGGCAGATGAAGTAAGTAAAGGAGATTAAGAGGTACAGACTTCCAACTATCAGATAAGTAAGTCCAGAGGATGTGATGTACACATAGAGAATATAGTCAATAATATCATAACAACTTTGGTGATGAGTGGTAATTGGTCTCACTGCAGTGTACATCTCATATTGTATAAAAATATTTAATCACTATCTTATACTTGAAACTAATAATATTTTATGTTAATTTAACTCAATTTATAATTGTTGAGAAAGTGAATGAATATGTTTTTTAAATGTCTTAAAAAGGATATTTGGAAAAATGGAAGCAGCTCCACAAATATTTTGAGTAATGAAACTAGTTTGATTTTGTATTTCAAAATTTAATGTAAGCAAGACTTTGTTCTTCTTTTTCTTTTCAAATATTTTCCTTTTGTTACTCTACAGCATACCAAAATTTCCTTAGTAAAGGGAATTTTTTAACCTTTCATTCTTCCTAGAAGTAGTAAATATTTACATACATACACACAAAGGTGTTTGTGAGTAACACACTTCTATACAGGTATGTGTGTATTATGTATTTTTTATAGCTATAGTTGTTTATGAATGTGTTTCTCACCACTTATAGTCATTTTATGTCCTTATCATTATCGTCATTGTTTATAGATAAATATGTGGTAATTATGTCTCCATCATTAAGTTGCAAATTCCTTTTGGGCAGCAAGCATCTTCTAATGAAGAAATTAAAGAAGTCAGAACCATTAAATTAAAAACATGATGCTTTCAAATACACTTTTGAATGTTCACCTCAGTGTACTAATTAAATTATAATTTCAGTATACGTATCTGTTTATCTGGATGCCTTTAGCGATTTGAAATGACTTACTGAGTATTCTAACTCATCCCATGTTGAATGGAAGCATATCAAAATTGTCTGCTATTCAAATGTGCTTTCAGAAGCTATAAATAGAATACTGCTCGCTGCCGAAGGTGAATTAATTGTGATAAAGCTATTTTGATAAAAGTTACTCCTCACTTAAGTGAAACATGAAGTCACTGATTTATTTCTACAGCAGCTATGTTAAAAGCTTAGTATTCAGTAACAAACTTCTACTTCAATATATGTCACCGTAATTTTTTTTAGAAAAATAGAAAAGCCTTTGCATTTGATTAGCTGCAAATGATGCTTCATTGGTGAGTGGAAATAATTCAACAAAAGAACCTAATTGTGTAGAACAAGTAAATATTATACATACAGTACTCATTTGCCTACAATTACACAGGTAATGTCTGTATTTAGTTTCTTAATTTCTCATTATAAGACACTTTCATCTCATCTAGCAGTGTTTAATTGCATTGTTTCTATTGCTAGAATAATAGCACATTTCTTTTTTTTAAGATGTTGAGTGACAAATAAATTTAGATTGTAATCACTTGCTATTCCTTCCCTAAGCAAAACCACTCAAAAGTTTCAGCTGCAATGAAAAAACTTATTTCCTACTAATGATGACCAAATGGGAGCACTCTAGAAAAGACTGTATCTTGTCTCACATCCCCTTCAATTATAGTCATAACCATTATCTTAATAAGTCTAGTTGACTAATAACTTTACTGTTTTCTAGAAGTGTCACTCTGGAACCTTATGGGGGCTTCTCTGATGGTTCAGATGGTAAAGAATCTGCCTGTAATGCAGGAGACTCTGTTTTGCTCCCTGGGTCGGGAAGATCCCCTGGAGAAGGGGATGACTATCCACTTTTGCCTGGAGAATTCCACGGACAGAGGACCCCAGTGAGTTATAGTCTATGGGGTCACAAAGAGTCAGACATGACTGAATGACTAACTCTTTGTAGGGCTTCCCTGGTGCCTCAGTTGGTAAAGAATCTACCTGCAATGCAGAAGACCAGGGTTTGATCCCTGGGTCAGGAAGATTTCCTGGAGAAAGAAATGGTAACCCACTCCAGTATTCTTGCCTGGAGAATCCCATGGACAGAGGAGCCTGGTGGGCTACAGTCCATGGAGTCACAAAGAGCTGGACACAACTTAGTGACTGAACCACCAAAACTATAGTATTTAATCTCACATCCAAAACCCCTCTAATAATCTTTCTTTCTTTTCCCAACCTTATATGTCTGCATTGGTGAATGTTAGGAGTAACACATGTGTCTGATTCATAGTTTCTTATCCTAGGTCTCATTCAGACCTTAATATAAATTCTACTGAGACAAGAATGTTAGATAAGATGATCACATAGCTTCTGAGTTATCATTTAACAGTAGATTAAGTCTTATTCACAGCTAATATTTACACGTGCCTTTCCCAATTTATTTTCTGATTGATTCACCTTCTCTTTGTGTTTTGTGAGATGTCATTATTTTTTTTACTGCCATGACAAATTACCACAAACTTAGTGGCTTAAGGAAGACCAATTTATTATCTTATAGTTCTGTGGGGCAGAATTATGACACAGGTCTTGATATGGTATGATCAAGATGTTGGGAGGGCTTCATTTTCTTCTGGTGACTCAAGGGGAGAATGTTTTCTTACCTTTATCAATTTCAAGAGGCTGCCCAGATTCCTCGGCTTATGGCTTTTCCCTCCATATTCAAAGCCAGCAATGCTCAGTCACGTTCTTCTCACATCACATCACTTGACCCTTCTATCATCACATTTCTCTCTGACTGCTGCGAGAAAAGCTTCTTATATTTAGGCTCTCATGTGATTACATTGGGCCCACCTAGGTTACCCAGGATAACCTTGCCTTCTTAAAGTCAGTACACCTTAATCACATCTGAAAGTCTCGTTTACCATGTAAGGCAACATATTCACGGGTTTCAGGGATGAGTGCATGCATATCTGTGGATATTTTTGGAGGAATTGATATTCTGCCCACTATACACAGTCTCTTACTAATCGTTGTATCTAATGCAGCTGAGTGCTTCCTATGGATGACATGCTGCATTTCATAAAATATGACGTTTGGCTTATGAAGCCAAGCATTGCAATCATTACTAATTAATTCTGGAAAAAGTTTGAGCACAGTTACACTTCATTTTCAGCCCCAGATTTCTCTTGTTCTTTTCTCATTTTTTTTTAAAATAAGAATAGATGATAGAGTAATTTTTTTTTTCCTTTTTGCAGTATTGCAATGCAACATTGAGGAAATTGCCAATTTTGTTGATAAGCAAAGAAAGGCTGAGAGTCCAGTTAAATTTGTATCCATTTAGGAACAAGAGCTCAGCTTTTTCTTACTGGGGGATTCTCCATTTTCAGCCCAAGAATTATGGGAGAATTGGTTTTATCTGGTGAGGAAAGAACCCCAATCTCTAGGCAGCTCTTGTTAACTAATATTGTAGATAACACTGGTATTGAATAAGGGCACTTTTACAAATTTCTATTATTTGATTTGTTTAATAGTCATAGTAATTATGAATATTAATTAATTCACATTCAATATTCACATGTTGCTTGGATAGATAATTAAAGTGTAAGTAGGACTGATTTATTCTGGCATTCTTTAATGAATGATATCCTTAATAGCTGTACCTTTTAAGAATATCTCTACTTTATTTGGCAGTATTTTATCTGCCTCCCACTTTCTTCATTGCTTTGTGCATTTGGTTAAATAAATCAGGATGCAAAGTATGCAGTTTACTTTTTAACCATTTTGGTAATTTGCTCAGAAGAAAAATTGTTCAGTGCTTGTTGACTAAACAGTGTTTGTATGTGAACTTATAAGATAAAAAATCAATTTCCAAAAATATAGCGAAATGTTGGGCATTCCCTTATATTTCAGACAATCCATTTTGAAATGCGTGTTATTAGGTTCAATCAGTTCTCATATAGTTACCTTTTGTCAAAAAAGACTTTGCCACGTTGTACTGTTAAAATTAAGCATGTATATTTACCTTTGTTTTTCTAAAGCTGTTTTGTGCAACTGTTTCTGTATAAGGTAAATGTAATGAGGTTCCTGAATTTGTTCCTCGCAACATCTAATCTAACTGGTGCCTTAAGGAGGCTAACTGCTTGTATTGTGTCTCTTTACTGAAATCCCTTTAGACAGGCTTAAGATAGGCATATGACTCTAAACTAAATAAACGCAGAAACTTTAACTTTACTTCTTTCATCCTTAGAAAAACGATCGTCATTTTGTTGATTAACTTTCATTTAAATGCTTATTTTATACTGTATTTGGACTATGCTTCATTAAGCCTCAATTTCCATTTAAGTTTGTTTGTGTCTTATTGCTTAAGTTCCTGTGTCTCAGTTCACGAATGAAATGTTTTCTAACCTGTGAAAATTCAAAAGAGCTCAAAGACCGATTTAAAAGTACATTTCAGGTTTCTAAAAGAAAAATTCAGGTCTTCTGGGGTTATGGTACACTGCCAACCATAAACACCATTCTAACCACAAGCTATAGTCATTGAAGTCTTTTAATTTCCAGTTTCCGTATGTTAGAACTGCCGATCTGATAATGACATCAATTGCAAGTGCCTTATTATTTCTCTTTGTATTCTGTCTCAGTGATTGTTCTTTGTGACTTGATCTCAAGACATCTCCAAATTCATTTTGAAAATATAACTAAGCTGTGCTTCCCTTGTAGCTCAGTCAGTAAAGAGTCTGCCTGCAAGGCTGGAGACCCGGGTTCAATTCCTGGGTTGGGATGATCCCCTGGAGAAGGAAATGGCAACCTACTCCGGTATTCTTGCCTGGGAAATCCCATGGACAGAGGAGCCTGGCAGGCTACACAGTCCATGGGGTCACAAGAGTCGGACACAATTTAACAACTAAACCACCACCACCATTTGTAGAAAATTAATGTTAAGTGATACTATGTTATACATATACACACATATTTAGGTAAAACATGAGGAGAGTGCACAGGTACAGATAAAACATTTATTACTGCTGCTGTTGTTATTTCAAAAGGTATATAGGTTCAGGTTATGGAGTAGTTTGGGGAAAAGACAGTAGAAATAAGGACACAGAAGACAGGCGAGTTTGTCAGTCTTGTGTCTCTATCTCCTAACCCCATATCTAGGTTAATGGGACTTTACATTGAATGACCTTTCCAGAACAGGGTTCCAGTCCCAGCCAAAGTTACTTTCTCCACCACTCATGCCCAAATCTCTCTTACTTAAACTCTAAATAGGGATTGTAGTGCCTCAGAAGTGAGGTATGGCAAGTCAATAGCTCAGTGGTCACTAGTCCCTATTTCTGCTACTTTTGCCTTGTTTATAGACTGCAGTTCTTCTTAGTTCTGATCTAGAGCCCTACATTAGATGTCTCTTCTTGTGATATATTCTGATTTTTTTTCCTATAGTCCCTATCTAGGTAGATCTGAAGACTGCCAATTGTCGAACATCTAAGTAAACTTTGCAAATCACCCCACCCCACCCTAATCTTTACTATATTTAACTTTTATAGAAACTGTCTTTTAATATATTGTATAGATTGTAGATAACAAGTTTCATTATATTTATTATTAACATAAATAACAGTCCACTCAAAATTTCTGAATTTACTGTTTACCAGTATATAAGGTACTTCTTACATGAGAATATTAAATTTGATGAACTAAACAGTGTGTTTTTCTCATTACAACCTCCATAATTTGATAAAATTAAATCACATAGTTTAATGTAAGACTTAAAGCTCGTTCATTTTAGTAGAAATATCTCCACTTTTATGCATTCATTCATGAAAATTTTGAGAAAAATGCCAAATGAAATTTTCACTACTGTCCATTGAAAGAAGGAAGCACTAGTATAAATTCCTGGTCCTCCAAAAGCTTACAATTGATGGGTGAAACAGACTGGCCATAAACAGCATTCATGAATTCCCAGTGATTGGAAATACTCATAATACCCCATTTAGAAATGACATCTAGTTGTGAACTTCTCTGGTGATAAAGTGGATAGGAGTCCATCTGCCAGTGCAGGGGACATGGGTTCGATTCCCGGTCCAGGAAGATACCATATGCTACAGAGCAGCTAAGCCCATGCACCACAACTTCTGAAACCTGTGCGCCTAGAGCCTGTGCTCTGCAACAAGAAAAGCCACCACAAGGAGAAGCCTGTGCACTGCAAGGAAGAGTTGCTCCCACTCACTACAACTAGAGAAAGCTCATGCATAGCAATGAAGACCCACCACAGCCAAAAAGAAAAATAAAATCTGGTTGTAATAAGGTTTGGGAAATATTTATACTTTTAAACAGCAGAACCGTCAATATTCCAGGTATGCTGACTCATAGGACATGAGAGACAACATAATACTGATAATGTGAGTCATTTTGATGAGTTCCCCATGTTTAAAGCTAAACTAAGTACCTTGATAGGGAAGTCCATAGTTTCAAGTTTTTTTCATATGTTTTGGGAAAACCTTGGAGGCTTTTACGTTATTTACAATTGATATGTCCGTTAAATGTAGAATTTCCTCTACTTTGATCACTGTTTAATGTAGGATTTTGTGTACGCATTAAAAGACCGTTTAAACTGGATGTTTCTTAACATTTAACATTTCTTATTAACAACAGATATTTTGTCATTTACTCTTTCAGAATTATGTGATTCTCACTCTCAGATTCCCTTATGCCTCTATTTACCTGTCACAGTAACATAATTCTCTATGCCCCATTTTTAAGAGTCATCCATATGTTGAATAATATCTCTCCTCAAATATAAAATCTTTCATTTTTCTACTTAGTCTTCATCTGGTTTCCCTTTGAGATCTGGTCTTTATCAAGACACAGGTTCCAGTGATTTGTTAATGCAATTTCTAAACTTTTTTTTGTTTTAAACAATAACTCTACCTTTAGTTTTAAAAAAAAAATTATTGGAGTATAGTTGATTTGCAATGTTGTGTCAGTTTCAGGAGCGCAGCATATACCCATTCTCTTTCAGATTCATTTCCTGTATAGGCCATTACAGAATATTGAGTATAGTTGTCTGTGCTATACAGTCCTTGTTGGTTATCTATTTTATGTATAGTGGTGTGTGTATGTTAATCCCAAGCTCCCAATTTATCCATTCCCCAGACATTTCTTCTTTGGTTTAAGTTTGGTTTAAGTTTGTTATTGAAATCTGTGAGTCTGTTTCTATTTTGTAAATCAGTTCATTTATCACATGATATCACTCATATATGGCATGTAGAGGGATCAGGTAGAGAGGGAGGTGGTAGGGGGGATCGGGATGGGGAACACATGTAAATCCATGGCTGATTCATGTCAATGTATGGCAAAAACCACTACAAGATTGTAAAGTAATTAGCCTCCAACTAATAAAAATAAATGGAAAAAAATGATATAAATGAGCATATTTGCAATACTCTCTATTTTTGTTACCATAATTTTATTTTGTTGTACTTCTGATTTCCAATATTCATTGATCACACATGAGAATTCATAGTTTTCCCTTTCATAGATACTCTTTAATGTACTCTTGTATCTCATCAATTATTTCATACATCTTTCACTGTCTTAGTACTAGAGACCACAATTGAGCAATTTTTGAAGCATTTTTTTTCTTTTTCATATTCAGAATGTGAAGTTGTCTTTTTAAGCAATAACATCTTTCTATAGTTTTGGTAATGACACTTAATAGAAAACTATGTGGAAAATATATTAAGAAATAGTTTAGGCATACATCATCAAATATAGAATAACACTGGGTCACATATAGAATAACACTAACGTTTGGCAAAGCATCTTTTGAGGTTCATGTTGGCTTTTCTTGTTTGTCTATTTTTGTCTTGTTTATTTTTTTTTCACTCCTAAGTCTGTAGACATTTCTAGTTTAGCTCATGTTATATCCATTCAACAATTTCAACATCTTTAAAGCACCATTTAAGTTTATTTTTCTCATTAAGAGTTGCTACTTCCTTAAACTTTATGAGACATTTGAGGGAAGAATAGGTGTTGACAGTAATTAATATTCTTGCATGTAGCAGCTACATAGCAATTATTTATTTTTTAGAGAATTCTTTTCACCATTAGTTTGTTAAAAAAATATTTCATTCTGTGATTTTTTTCAGGGTTGCCAGTTTCCTAACATTAATATAGCTATAATTTATGTGTAATCTGAATTCATTTCAGTGTCTATTTATGCATCCTTTTGTTTTTCTTCATTTTGCTTATGTTACTTTCCATATGAAAAATAGATAACTGTCTCTTTGACTAATTTCCTTCTGAATAAAAACTGTGTGTCATTCTTTATCAACTCTGGGGGAAGATGTAATCACTTAAGAAAGTACATTATGCCATTACTTGCATTGTATCTTCAAAGCACTTTTATTTTTATGCTATCTTAAATGCTAATTGGTTCATCTTAAATTTGATGAGCCTCCATAGCTTAATAGTTGCCAGAACCAAATGTTTAATTAATCAAGGATACAGCTAACAACTGTCAGAGTTTTCTGACATGGGCTTTTTCTAAAACTTCTTAAAATAAGAAAGACAGACAGACAGACACTAAAATAGTTACTGAGAAGTCACTGGAAAATTTCTTCTTAGCTATTTGGCAGGCAAATAAGGTTGCTCTTGCCAAAGGCACTAACCATGCTGACATATTCAATCAAGAAACAGTCATTTGTATCAATAAAGATTGAGTTCTCTCTTATTTCCCCTATGACAGTCATAATTTTTCTGTCAGTCCACGTCTCCTTTACTTCAAAATATGAGGCTCCCTCAATCCCTTTTTATGGCACACCCAAGTTCCATCCTGCTTGCTCTGAGTGGCTGCAAACAGTGGGTGGGGGAGCAATTCCTGTGAAGGCTTTGCAGTTTACCTTGTCCATTACATTCACTAGCACTTAATTCACTTCTACTTCATTTATTTTGTTGTCCTCTCATTTTTCCCTTATTTTCCTTTCTTTCTTTACTTTCATCTTTATTTCCTTTCTTTCTTTACTTTCATCTTTATTTCCTTTCTTTCTTTATCCCATTATTTAAATCTAGTCCACTCATTTTGTCATTCTTAATGAATTCACTCATTTTTTGTCCATTTCTTTAGTTTTGATCCTTTAAAAAATTAGTCCAGGTGAAATATGCCATAGGTTAGTGAAAATATTGAATCCTTCACTAAAAATGCTATTTCTGTTGATTAACACTAAAGATCCTGTCCCATAACTTTTGGAATAATTATTCTATTACCTAGCCATATCATGCTTCATTCTGGATATGTGTAGGTTGCATATTTAGGCATTAAGAATATCATTCAATGACAGATATTATCTTGAGAAAACCTTTTTTGTTGAGAAGAAAAACTATAAATTTTGTTGAATATACATCAAAGAAATTATAATTAAACAGTTGAGAAGTGGTAAATTCAATGAGAATTCAAAAGTTAGTAAGAATCAGATCACAAGTGTTCCTTATTGACTAAAGCAGCAAGTGATTTTAGGATACAAAAATATTAGTGCATTAATTTTATTATTTTGTAAAATGTTATTCTAAATAAGAATTACTAAAGACAATATCTGAGGTCCCCAAGATAGCAGGTTTGAAAATTATTACTACTAATTAAATTTTATGTGTGATATAAATGCATAGCTATATAAATAGAGCAGTCTCTGATTGACTCTGGGAGGATTTGGTTTTGGTTTGTATGTTGGCCAGTTTGATGGCAGTTTAATCAGGAAAAAGACATTTATATCAAAGAATTGTGCTTAGTAGTGAAAGCCACACCTTCATGGATCACAGCCTTGTCATGGCGGATGGGCTTGTGTAACTCAATGAAGCTATGAGACATACTGTGCAGGGCCACCCAAGATGAATGGGTCATAGTGAAGGGTTCTGACAAAACATAGTCCACTGGAGGAGGGAATGGCAAACCACTCCAGTATTCTTGCTATAAGAACCTCATGAACAGTATGGAATGACAGAAAGATATGACACTGGAAGATGAGTGCCCCAGGTCAGAAGGTGTCCAATATGCTACTGGGGAAGAGTGGAGGGCAGTTACAAATAGCTCCAGAAAGAATGAAGCAGCTGGGCCAAAGTGGAAACAACAGAGTTGTGGATGTCTGATGGTGAAAGTAAAGTCCAATGCTGTAAAGAACAGTGTTGCATAGGAACCTGGAATGTTAGGTCCATAAGTCAAGGTAAATTGGATGTGATCACATAGGAGATGACAAGAGTAAACACCGACATCTTAGGAATCAGTGAACTAAAATGGACGGCAATGGGTGAATTTAGTTCAGATGACAATTATCTCTACTACTATGGGCAAAAATCCCATAGAAGAAATGGAGTAGTCCTCATAGTCAACAAAAGAGTCCCAAATGCAGTTCTGAGGTGCAATCTCAAAAATGACAAAATAATATTGGCTAATTTCCAAGGCAAACCATTCAACATCACAGCAATCCAAGTCTATGCCCCAACCACTAATGCCAAAGAAACTGAAGTTGATCTATGAAGATCTACAAAACCTTCCAGAACTAACACCATAGAAGATGTCCTTTTCATCATAGGGGATTGTAATACAAAAACAGGAAGTCAAAAGATATCTGGAGTAACAGGCCAGTTTGACTGTGGTGTACAAAATGAAGCAGGGCAAAGACTGGCAGAGTTTTGTCAAGAGAATACACTCATCA
Source organism: Cervus canadensis (assembly GCF_019320065.1). Lineage (NCBI taxonomy): Eukaryota > Metazoa > Chordata > Mammalia > Artiodactyla > Cervidae > Cervus > Cervus canadensis. The sequence continues at coordinate 70,961,554 of NC_057419.1, read as the reverse complement.
TAGCAAACACCCCTTTCCACCAACAACATAAGACGACTCTACACATGGACACCACCAGATGCTCAGTACCAAAATCAGATTGATTATATTCTTTGCAGCTGAAGCTGGAGAATTCTATACAGAGCTAGTGGAGGTGATGGAATTCCAACTGAGCTATTTGAAATCCTAAAAGATAATGCTGTTAAAAGTGTTGCATTCAATATGTCAGAAAATTTGGAAAACTCAACAGTGGCCACAGGACTGGAAAAGGTCAGTTTTCACTTCAATCCCAAAGAATGGCAGTGCCAAAGAATGTTCCAACACAGTTGAGTACAGTTGCACTCATTTCACATGCTAGTAAGGTTATGCTCAAAATCCTTCAAGCTAGGCTTCAGCAGTGCATGAACCGAGAACTTCCACATGTACAAGCTGGGTTTAGAAAATGCAGAGAAACCAAAGATCAAATTACCAACATATGCTGAATCATAGAGAAAGCAAGGGAATTCCAGAAAAATATCTACTTCTGCTTCACTGACTACATTAAAGCCTTTGACTATGTGGATCATAGCAAACTGTGGAGAATTCTTAAAGTAATGGAAATATTAGACCACCTAACCTCTCTCCTGAGAAACCTGTATGTGGGTCAAGAAGCAACAGTTAGAACTGGACATGATACAATGGACTGGTTCCAAATTGGGAAAGGAGTACGTTAAGACTGTATATAGTCACCCGTCTTATTTAATTTCTACATTAAATGAGTACATTATGTGAAATTCCAGACTGGATGAATCACAAGCAGGAATCAAGATTGCCAGGAGAAACATCAACAGTCTCAGATATGCAGATGATACCATTTTAATGGCAGAACGTGAAGAGGAACTGAAGAGCCTCTTGATGAAGGTGAAAGAGAAGACTGAAAAAGCTAGCTTAGAATTTAACATTCAAAAAACTAAATTCATGGCATCTGGTCCCATCACTTCCTGGCAAATAGAAGGGAAAAAAGTGGAAACAGTGACAGATTTTATTTTTGTGGGCTCCAAAATCACTACAGATGGTGACTGCAGCCGTGAAATTAAAAGACGCTTGCTCCTTGGAAAGAAAACGATTACAAACCTAGAAAGTGAAAGTGAAGTCACTCAGTCGTGTCCGACTCTTTGCAACCCCATGGACTGTAGCAAACCAGGCTCCTCCATCCATGGGATTTTCCAGGCAATAGTACTGGAGTGGGTTGCCATTTCCTTCTCCAGGGGATCTTCCCGACCCAGGGATCGAACCCGGGTCTCCTGCGTTGTAGACAAACGCTTTACCATCTGAGCCACCAGGGAAGTTACAAACCTAGACAGCATGTTAAAAAACAAAGACATTGCTTTGCTGACAAAGGTCCATATATTCAAAGCTATGGTTTTTCCAGTAGTTATGTACAGATGTGAGAGTTGGACCATAAAGATGGCTGTGCACTGAAGAATTGATGCTTTTGAGTAATGGTGTAGGAGAAGACTCTCGAGAGTCCTTGGACTGCAAGGAGCCAAACCAGTCAATCATAAAGGAAGTCAACCCTGAATATTCATTGGAAGGACTGATGCTGCAGCTGAAACTCCAGTACTTTGGCCACCTGATATGAAGAGCTGACTCACTGGAAAGACCCTGATGCTGGGAAAGATTGAAGGCAAAATGAGAATGGGGAGGCAGAGGATGAGATGGTTAGATAGCATCCTTGACTCTGTGGACATGAATTAGAGCAAACCCCACAAGATACTGAAGGACAGTGGAACCTGGCATGCTGCCGTCCATGGGATTGCAAAGAGTCACACACGACTTAGCGCCTGAGCAACAACAAGGTGAAGGCTAGTACAGTCATAGATTCAATCAAAGTATTTAAATGTTCATGGCATACTCTGGCTATTATGAACTTTAAGGTGGCTTTGTTGCCACACTTTTTAAAAATTATCATTCATGAAGTTAAAGTATGGCATGTATATCAGCCTTGTGAATTTGTTGAAAATACTATTTATGTTTTATTTATTTTGGATCCCCTCCTTGAACTATTATTTACTTTCTCTGCTATTACACACACACCAGATGAGGTTCATTGTAGGACAAACAGATTTAGGCTGTAGGTCAAATATAAATATGTAGTACAAATAAAAATATATAGGTGAGTCCATTTATCATTCTCCTTTAGCAGTGGAAGCCTACAATCCTAGTACAAATGTGCCTCCAAATGTTCTTGTGCTAGGTCTCTGTTTGCTTCCTCCAAGTTAATATGAAGCGAAAGTGTTAATCGATCAGTCATGTCTGACTCTTTGCAACCCCATGGACTATAGTCCAGCAGGCTCATTTGTGCGTGGGATTTTCCAGGCAAGAGTACTGGAGTAGGTTGCCATTTCCTTCTTGAGGGGATCTTCCTGACCCAGGGATTGAACCCAGGTCTCCTGCATTGCAGGCAGATTCTTTACGATTTGAGCTATAGGGAAGTAATGTAGCTAACTTTAAACCCCACATTAAAGAAACCAACAACAACTTTAATTCTGCTCTGCCTGTTGGATTATAATCTTATCATATTTATTATTAAGACAACTACATGTGTTATATTCAAAGGACTTGAAGTATATAACACCTTCAAAAGCTTCCATTCTGTGTAGTAACAATAGTGTTTTCAACAAACCAGGTTATCAGTTGTTAATTTCTCTACTGACAATTTTAAGCCAATGTTTATAGATATGATATTTGACATAAAAGTAAGCTTTAACTGTGGCTGTTCTAATAATGATAACCCTTATACTCTTCAAATTTTTATAGAAAAGTTTGTTGAGAATTGTATTATTTGGGAATTTCATTGATTTCTTTTAAGGCTTTGTTTCTCTGGCCAGGAACTATTTGGAGATTAGTCTGTATAAGATCAGTATAAACGTTACACCTTCTACCTGGAGAATCTCCAACTTATTTCCTTAGAAATGCTGTAAGATTCAAGAACTCTTGTATTATCTTCCTATAGATAGCAGTTTTGATGACATGAATCTTTATTCTGCAATCAGTCCCCTTCCTCCATTGTTTATTTTTTAACTTTTTTGTAGCTTTTAAAAATTTGTTATCTGGGTTCTTTGCTCTGTCCAGCAGAAATTGAAAGTGAAAGTGTTAGTTGCTCAGTCCTGTCTGACTCTTTGCAACCCCATAGACTGTAGCCCACCAGGCTCCTCTGTCCATGGGATTCTCCAGGCAAGAATATTGGAGTGGGTAGCCATTCTTTTCTCCAGGAGATCTTCCCGACCTAGGGATTGAACACAGGTCTCCTGCATTGCAGGCAGCTTCTTTACTGTCTGAGTCACATAATTGTTATCTAAGACTGCACACAAGACACATGTAAATAAATGAATTCCTGATCCCAACTCAGATGTACTGAATCCAAGTATCCAACACTAGGCCCCAGGATTGGGAATCCTTTTTGCAATTTGTGAATTTGAATCTTACATCACCTACAAGGTTAGAATCATTGTAACCTAAGCCATGTTATGGGCTTGCTATCTCTTCAAAGAAGTGTGTCTATTGAAAAGGCTAGCTTAATTCCAATGGTTATGAAATGGAAATAGTTTTGTAATGTAGTTTCTAAAAGGTGATTCAATTCAGTTCAGTTCAGTTGCTCAGTCATGTCTGACTCTTTGCGACCCCGTGAACTGAGCACGCCAGGCCTCCCTGTCCATCACCAACTCCCAGAATCCACCCAAACTCATGTCCATTGAGTCGGTGATGCCATCCAACCATCTCATCCTCTGTCGTCCCCTTCTCCTCCTACCCTCAATCTCTTCCAGCATCAGGGTCTTTTCAAATTAATCAGTTCTTCACATCAGGTGACTAAAGTATTGGAGTTTCAGCTTCAACATCAGTCCTTGCAATGAATACCCAGGACTGATCTCCTTTAGGATGGACTGGTTAGATCTCCTTGCAGTCCAAGGGACTCTCAAGAGTCTTCTCCAACACCACAGTTCAAAAGCATCAATTCTTTGGTGCTCAGCTTTCCTTATAGTTCAACCCTTACATCCATACATGACCACTGGAAAAACCATAGCCTTGACTAGATAGATCTTTGCTGGCAAAGTAATGTCTCTGCTTTTTAATATGCTGTTTAGGTTGGTCATA
>NC_057419.1:70943581-70957431 GCF_019320065.1 Cervus canadensis | reverse complement strand
AACTCATGCCCATTGAGTTGGTGATGCCATCCAATCATCTCATCCTCTGCTGTCCCCTTCTCCTCCTGCCTTCAATCTTTCCCAGCATCAGGGGTCTTTTCAAATGAGTCAGTTCCTTGCATCACGTGGCCAAAGTACTAGAGTTTCCGCTTCAGTAGCAGTCCTTCCAATTAACATCCAGGACTCATTTCCTTTAGGAGTGACTGGTTGGATCCCCTTGCTGTCCAAGGGGACTCTCATAGAGTCCTTCTCCCACACATTCAAAAGCATCAATCTTTGGTGCTCAAGCTTTCCTTATAGTTCAAACCCTTACATCCATACTGACCACTGGAAAAACCATAGCCTTGACTAAGATAGATCTTTGCTGGCAAGTAATGGTCTCTGCTTTTTTAAATATGCTGTTTAGGGTTGGTCATAGCTTTCCTTCGCAGGAGTAAGCGTCTTTTAATTTCATGCCCTGCAGTCCCATCTTTGCAGTGATTTTGGAGCCCCAAAAAATAAAGTCAGCCACTGTTTTCCATTGTTTGCCCCATCTATTTGCCAATGAAGTGATGGGACTGGATGCCATGATCTTAGTTTTCTGAATGTTGAGCTTTAAGTCAACTTTTTCACTCTCCTCTTTCACTTTCATCAAGAGGCTCTTTAGTTCTTCTTCACTTTCTGTCATAAGGGTTATGTCATCTGCATATCTGAGGTTATTGATATTTCTCCCAGCAATCTTGATTCCAGCTTTTGCTTCCTCCAGCCCAGCATTTCTCATGATGTAAAGGTGATTGGTTTATATCTATTAGCTATATACAATATTGCTAAAGCAAATGCTTGCTGAATTGAATTCCATATTTGGTTCTGAGCCTCCTGATAATGAAAGGAAAGAAGGAAGCAGAGTTAATTCTAAATGCAGTGTATCATCTATATTGAATTTTTTTAATTCCTTCTGGACTGTTGACACCTAGTACAGTTGAAAGGTCGAGACACCAGAGGTGAGTCCTGTCTCATAAGTCCCTTAAAATCAACCAGTATGGCATGGAAGAAGTCTTTCCGGAAGGAAAAACTAAAGTAGAATTGGTGGATGACTAGAGATTTTTATGTTAGTATTTCTAGGTACACTCATGTCTTTTGGTAAATTTGTTACATTAATCCCATTCTCTTTTAATATAGGAAAACTGACAACTGGTACCTATGAACTGAGACAGTAACCTGTACTTCTTTATTTTTGCTAGCTTGTATTAAGTACTAGCCATACTCCATATACTTTATGCCAGTCACCAGGCTTATCATCCTCATAAAAATGCTACGGTAAGCAAAACAAAGCTGTAGGAAATATATATTAAGACTTTTTTTTTACAGGGAATTGGCTTGTACAATTTGGAGACTTGGCTTTACAAATCTAGAATATATAGGACAGGCAGTTAAGAAGGGCAGGCTGGAACTCTTGGACATGAACTGAAGCTGTAGTACCCAGAGTGCTATAGAGTAGAGGCTCAGAGGAGCCTCAACTCTGCTCTTTAAGGCCTTTTACCTGATTGAATCATGCCCACCCAGATTGTCCAGAATAATCTCTCTCACTTAAAGTTAAATGTGGACTTTAATCACATCCACAGAATTCCTTCCAAGCAATACCTATAGGTATAGTGTAGCTACAGTGTCATACAAAACTAACCATCACGGGCGAGTCCTTTAATTGCTGTAATATCCCAGATTCAGACAAAAGACTTCGAAAAAGTTAAATTGCTACAAGTAGTAAGTGATGAAACATGATTTGAACCCAGGCCTGTCTAACCCCAGAGCCCGTATTGTAAAACCCAGATGCTAAACCGGAAAATTGACATTTGACCATTTACCTGTTAAAGAAATGATTTCTACACACACAGGGACACACATGTCCACACCTCTCCATGGATGCTGCCACCGCCACTCTACTGCTATTCATGTAATAATGATAAAGAGAACATTGAGGACATTTGAATGCACTTTTTATTATTGTGGAGATTGGCTAGCATTTTCATTAAATCAGGTTGATTTTCTTTTTCCAAAGTCAGGAAAAATGATCTGTTCATTGTGAATTAAAAAAATCTTGGAAATACTTTGACAGTCAATCATCATTTCATAAAACTGAAATAAAATGTCAAGGGTAAACTCTTAAAGTCAATGGGATCACTCATAGTAATTACTGTCAGTTTAAACTGAAGAAAACAGAATGTGATTTCTAGCATTATTGGAATTAGGTAGTAAGTGAACTTCAAATATGAATCTATAAAGTATTGTGTTTAGTTTATTGAGTTTCTGCATATTGTTTAATAGATGAGTGGCAGAAATGTGTACAACAATCACTCTAACACCCTTAGCACATAGAGTAGGCAATAGCAACTAAGAAAGTATTTATTATTTTATCATTACTGATTGAATTCATGATACATTTTATTCTTCTGTATGTATTCAGAAATGGTACTCTAATTTACTCTAGCTCTGAAATACATATGTACTTTGAAAAACAGGAGAGGCTAAATGGAGGACGTTCAGTCCCCACAGAGTGCTAAGATATGAAAAGACAAAAAGAGAACAAAAAAGAGTACAATCAACAAAAAAACCCTGTGAAATGTGACTTTTGTTCTGAAGTTTTGTGTTTTTCCAGAGACACAGTATTTTAGTTCGCTCGAAATCATTTGTGCATACTTTGCTTCACAATTTTACCATTTTACTTTTGTTCAAATATCAGAAAAATTCCCAATTAGACCAGCCATGTCTTCAAGTAGCATCCCTGCTTTGGTTGCCTTCTTTGAAAAGTCAGCCTTATATAAAAAGCAAGACAGCATCCTTCCTACAAATGTTCATTTTTTTCCACTAAGTCTTTGCTCAGCATGAGATAATGCCCATAGACTACAAGAAACTTTTCTTCTAGACCCCAAATTACCATCCAACACTTATATCCTTTTACTTTCTAACACAGACATCTTCTTGTCATACTGGACTATTCATCCTCATCACAATTCTACACATTCCTAGAGCCGTACTTCCACTTACACTGTTGGCTTAATAGTCTCTCTTTTCCACATCAAATATCTGTATCCTGTCCATTTCCAATTTCAAATCTTATGAAATTTCCTCTAGTCTAATCTCTCCTTTCATTAAGTTCAGATAGGAGATTAAATCTGAAAGGAACTTAACAACAGCTCTAGAGCTAGAAAAGAGAAGACTATAAGGCCAATATTTTTGTATTCCTTGAGTCTGTGAATGGCACCAACATGAACTCAGAAATCTTGGTAGTCATCTGTAATTTCTTCTTCCTAACTCCTGGGAACTCTTCAGACCCAGTGATAGAAGAGGATTTCCAGGATTGCAGTCTGTTTATTGGTTTTACCTGCTGAGACTCTATGTAATTATTTATTTCAATTAGTGTTTGCAGAGTTAAATCTGAAAGGAGCTTGAAGATAACAGGTATCTGATTCTTGAATCCCTTATTTTATAGTCAAGTCAAATGATCTGTGTCCATGGAAATTATGCTTGAAAACTACTGGCAAAGGGGAACTCATTACTTTCCAATGAGGTACAGTCTTCGAACAATTTTGAAGATTAGAAAGTTCTTGTATTAAGACTCGCTTCTATGTAATCATTATCATTTTTTCTTTACTCTCCTATTACCTGATACTAGTCTCTATAAATTTGTTCAGAGCAAGGATAGGTTTTTAATCTCCAATTGCTAGCACGATTTTGGCCATATTAATGATGTTAAAAATATTTTTAAATACAACCTGTGCTTGAGTTCTTTCACTCTCCTCCCCATTCTTCTCCTTATGAACCATGGTTTGTCTATGTGCCTCGGGGGAATAGACTTATCTGTATAATCCATGATGGAATATACTCACTATAACAAAATTATTGTATTTTCTAGAAAGGCAGCCCGTGTTCACATTTGCTAATATTTCATAGCTTCATCACCCTGCTGACTATAATTGTGCTTGTACTTAAAACCAAACTCTACTCCTACTGCAGCTGCTACTACTTATTTTTTATATTTATCCTGAATCATATCTTCCTTACCCTGTTTTTTGTACCTTCTGTGTTCCAAGATTTGAATGTACAATATATTTTAATCTTGTTAAATTTATGCCGTTATATTAGGCCTCACTCAATTCCCCTCATCAAGATCATTTTGGATTTTATTCTGTTATCCTCTATTTGGTAATCCATCCAGATTCACATTATTCAGAAATTGCATATTTATTTATTGTATGACTTTATCCATGTCATTGACTTAAGATATTTTGAAGAGAATATGAGAAAGGCTTGAGACCTGCCATTAGAACTTTTTCACTCTCTTTCTATCTCAAATAGATCCATTAACCTATACTCTTTTACTATAATATTATATACTTATGCTGTATTTCTATATATTACATATGTATATACTCTATTACTATATACTAGTGTATATAGGAATACATCCTTAACTGGTTCCTTTCATGTAAACAAACTGGTGGGGTGAGATTTGTGATAGGAATATAATGAAATGACAGGCCTTATTCAAAAGAAAAGGATTGATAATAGAAATATAGCACTCTTAATGTAATATAAGACTTTGCGTACATAGCTGATGCATATTGAAATTGTTAGTTGTCTTTATTATGTATATTCTCTCCTTCTAATTGTTAATTATTTGACTATACTTTTTAAAGCCAAGCAAAAGATTTCAAGGGAAATTTGCAAAAATATTATAACTTCATTATAGAATAGTATATATTCCCAAACATATCAGGAGTAGTGTAAAACAATTAATTTAATGTTAACAATATTCTCAAGACATAAAATGATCTGTACTCTCTAAAGTTTGTATGGTAAAACCCCTAAAACTCCTTAGGGATGTTTACTGTTGCTGAGGTTGTTTAATTATTTGTTTTGGAAAACTTTAAAGATACTTAAACCAGTAAATTTCACAGACAATTATATAAGCTTGTCTATTCATGTTGTTAAATAATCACATAATGCTTAGAGCTTGCCATTTGTCACTGATTGTCTCCCTGTGATCAGGTGTTCAGTATTGTATATTCGAAAGAATAGATCATGGATCTATGAAAATAACCACTCTTTAATTGTCAGAATATAGATAAGCACTCTCTTGTAAACTGTAGTAAAACCAAGCATTTATGATATCTTTTCAAAACAATTCTTTACTCTTCAAATGATTTGCATCTATTGGAAATTCCATATTGTTTGTCTGACTTAATGACTCATGAAAATGTAACTTAAAAGTAAAAACATTAACATAATAAAATAAATAATGTCATTAAATCACTAGTGATATGGTCCATTTGTGTTAATGGTCTGGATTTCTAGACAAGTAATCATGCCCTCTTATCTTAATTCTGTTTCAGTTACAAATCTTGCTATCTAATTTAGCAGAAAATGTCAGTTTAAAAATATATGTTGTCTTACTTATGACAAAGTAATTTTTTTCACTGAGGTAATTTGGAAAACATAGGAGAAGCATAAAAAGTAAGGAGGACATCCCTGGTGGTCCAGTGGTTATGACTCTGCACTTACACTGCAGGGGGCGCAGGTTCAATCCCTGGTTGGGGAGCTAAGTAAGATCCCACATGACCTGTGCCATGCCCCCTCCCTCCTAAAAAAGGTAAGAGGGAAAATTTGTTACCATCCCATCACCTCAGACTACCACCTATAATTTTAAGAGTGCTCTATATCAGTGTAATTGTAGTTTCTTTTTATAAAATGTAGATTATAGTATTCATCCTTCTAGGTAACATTCTTTTATTTCTCTTAAAAATGCATCTAAACACTTCTTTGGCTAGAGCAGAATTTGCTTACCAATTTCCTATTGATGGGTGCTTAAGTTAACTTTAAGCTATTGATGAAAGCAAAAAGCTTGATGTTTCTAAAAATGCCTTTTTAAATGAATGGGTAAAACTCTGAGCCTGATTCTGTACAAGAAGTATATATTTGTCTTATACACATTCAAAAGAGTCCATCATTTTTTCTCCACTTAAAATTGTAGAATTATGTCACTGTTGTAATGAAACAAATGGTTAGCTAGAATAATTTTTAATGCAGTCTGATGGAAACTTGGAGATGCCTCTATTAAAACCTAGATTTGGACTTTGAAATTACTGCAGTAATATTGAGTATGTCTAATATTCCTTAACATGCAAGTAGCTTTTTTAAAAAAGGATATAATTAATTGGTTCATTTGTAAAAGCACTGGGTACCTTACCAAAAAAATCAAATATCTATTAATATCCTCAGTTAATATAAGAATATATTTTTACTAAATTTCATTAAAAAATAATCAAGTCTTATAAAAACAGTCAGTAAAGTTTACCATGCTTCTTTAGTTGAATATAATCTTCCTTAATTTCTGGAAACTTCTTTAAAATGCTACTTATCTTAACCTGGTTTGACCTAACATTTAGTATATATGTATTTATTTTTCTATTTCTATGGATGTAGGTTATTTTCAAGGTTGTATTGGTCCATAATACTAACACAATTGTAAGCAAACAATTAATTACAAGTGAGAAAATGTTAATGTTCAATCATGTTTTCATTATATTGTAAGAAATATATGTCTGTATAATATTTGATAGGTTTAATTTTGTCATAAAATTGTAAAATATAGATATAAACTGTCTACTGAAATATACAATATCTGTCCTAGATTTACCTGAATACTAGAAATTAAGTATACTAAAGTTAATAACTTTGGAATTTTTTCCACACATTTTTCATTTTTTGTTTTAAATGAGACACATTCGTATCATACATATTTAACTGACAACACAATTATGTGCTGAGTTTTCATTTTTTAATTATTTTTACCTAAGAAATAAGCATGAAGACACAGTTTCACTGCTAAATGCAGTTATATTTATCCAAATGAACATATTTAATAAAAGTACACTATTTCTGATTTTTTAAATTAAAAATTGACTTGTAAAACCCAAAGAATTGTAGTGAAATCAGTCAAGTTGGTTGTACTTAATTGAATTTCTTAATGTCAGGTCTTTGACATTCACTATTTCTCTTAAAACGTAATACTCTCTTGCTTTCTTTATACAAATGCTGTGGATTGTAGTAAAAGCTCAATACAGATACAGAATCAGTTGCATTTCTAATAATTATATTTTTCATTGACATATATTGATCCACAATAACCCTCAGTCAATTTTTCCTGAGTAAAGACACGTATCAAATGAAATCGTAGCAGTGAAATTATTTGATATATGTATTACTTTTTAATGAATGTCTCTTTTTAAAAATAATTTTTATTGAAGTATAGTAGATTTGCAATATTGTATTAGCTTAAGGTATACAGCAAAGTGAATCAATTATATATGGACACACTTATATCCACTCTTTTTTAGAAAAACTAATTAGTTTAATTAGAGGTGAATTACTTTACAATATTGTAATGGTTTTTGCCATACACTGACATGAATTTAAAATTATTTTCCCATGTAGGTCATTACAGAGTATTGAGTAGAATTCCCTGTGGTATACAGTAGATCCTTGTTAGTTATCTATTTTATATATAGTAGTGTATATATGTCAATCACAATATCCCAATATCCCTTCCCACTTTCTCCCCCTGGTAATTGTAAGGTGTTTTTTTCTCCATCTGTGAATCTATTTCTGTTTTGTAAGGAAATTCATCTGTACCATTTTTTTTAGATTCCACATATAAGTAATATCTTATGATATTTGTCTTTCTCTACATAAATTACCTCACTCAGTATAACAATCTCTAGGCCCATCCATGTTGCTGCAAATAGCATCTTTTCATTCTTTTTATGACTGGGTAGTATTCCAATGTATATATGTACCACGTCTTCTTTATCCATTTCTCTGTTGATGGGCATTTAGATTGCTTTTATGTCTTACCTACTAGTGAGACAATGAATATTGGGGTACATGATCTCTTCAAATTCAGGTTTTCTCTGAATATGTGCCCAGGAGTGGGATTTCTGGATCACATGGTAGTTCTATTTTTAGGTACTTCCATACTATTCTCCACAATGGTTATACCAGTTTACATTCCCACCACATATATGAGGGTTCCCTTTTCTCCACACCCTCTCCAGCATTTATTATTTGCAGACTTTTTAATGATGACCATTCTGACTGATATGAGATAGTACCTCGTTATAGTTTTGATTTGCATTTCTCTAATAATTAGTAATGTTGAGCATCTTTTCATGTGCTTTTGGGGGAAAATACGTCTTTCTTGGGGGAAATGAATGTCTTCTTGAATGTCTTCTTGGGGGAAATAAGTATTTTGATCTTCTACCCATTTTTTGATTGAGTTGTTTTTTTTGATATTGAGCTGCATGAGCTGTTTCTATATTTTGGAGATCAGTCCCTTGTTGGTTATTTCTTTTGCCAGTATTTTCTCCCATTCTATGGGTTGTCTTTTCATTTTGTTTATTTTTATTTTGCTGTTAAAAAGCATTTACATTTAATTAGGGCCCATTTGTTTCTTTTTTGTTTTTATTTTCATTATTTTGGGAGGTGGATCAAAGATATCTCTGTGATTTATGTCAAATAGTGTTCTGCCTATGTTTTCCTTTGAGTTTTGTAGTATCTGGCCTTACATTTAGATCCTTAATCCATTTGAAGTTTATTCTTGTGTATGTGGTTAGAGAATGTTCTAATTTAATTCTTTTACATGTAGCTGTCCAGTTTTCCCAGCACCACTTATTGAAAAGACTGTGCTCCATTGTACATTCTTGCCTTCTTTGTCATAGGTGAACATACATGTGTGAGTTTCTCTCTGGACTTTCTATACTGTTCCATTGATCTGTATTTCTCTTTTTGTGCCAGTACCAAAATGTTTTGATTACTGTAGTATAGTCTGAAGTCAGAGTGTGTGATTCCTCCAGCTCCATTCTTTTTTCTCAAGATTGCTTTGGCTATTCGGGGTCTTTCTGTTTCTATACAAATTGTAAAAATTTTGTTCTAATTCTGTGAAAAATGTCCTTGGTAATTAGATATGGATTACATTGAATCTGTAGATTGTTTTTGGGTAGTATTGCCATTTTCACAATATTGATTCTTCCAATCCAAGAACATATCTCTCCATCTGTTTGTATCCTCTTTGATGTCTTTCAGTTTTCTGAGTATAGGTAGTTTGCCTCCTTAGGTAGATTTATTCCTAGGTATTTTATTATTTTTGATGTGATGGTAAAATGGATGTTTCCTTAATTTTTCTTTCTGATCATTCGTTGCTGGTGTATTAGAATGCAAGAGGTTTCTATGTATTAATTTTATATCCTGCAACTTTACCAAATTCATGATGAGTTCTAGTAGTTTTCTGGTAGCATCTTTTAAGATTTTCTATGTCTAGAATCATGTCATCTGCATACAGTGATAGTTTTGCTTCTTCTTTTCCAAGTTGGACTCTTTTTATTTCTCTTCCTTCTCTGATTGCCATGACTAGAACTTCCAAAACTATATTGAATAAAAGTGGCAAAAGTGGACATCCTTATCTTGTTCCTCATGTTAGGGGAAATGCTTTCAGTTTTTGAATGTCCATTGTTTTTGAAAAATGGTTTTGTATATTTGCAGACCTTTCCATTGTAAAGTTAATAATGCTGTTGTAAAAATAATACTGATTTTACTAATATTTAATATAAAATTTAAGTAATTTGGATAACATTTTGGGTTAAATGTGTATTCTAATTATGGTAAATATTTACAGGGTGAATAATTGATATTCTAAAAACGTTTTCTTGAAAGTTTTACATCGCGCCACTCACAAATAAAAGCAGAATGTTCAGTGACTTTGGGTATCATAATGATTGTTTTTGATGAAAAGAATTAGGACACTCATTTTGACAGGAGAGGATATGCAATTCCATTTGCTCAGAAGTCTGCGTCCTTCTTTAAGTTTAATCACTTAAAAATGATATTCCCCATTTATTTTTATTAAGATATTTGTTTCAAACTAAAGTGTAAATGTGTTTTTTTTGGATTTCCAAACTGCTGCATAGGGTATTAAAACTCTTGCAGTTATTATCTTTTTAACATTTTCAGAAACCTTTCTGAAAAATGTATTGAGCAAAACATGTGCATGTGTATTTTCTTTGGATTCATGAAACAAATATCAAAGCATTTAGAACATAAATGTAGTCTGAATTTCTGTGGAAATCTTTTTAATGAATTAAGAATTCCCAGGAAAGCTGGAGAATTTTTGTTGTTCTACTATGAAAAACATAGGTTTGGCCTTTGTTACTATATGAAAACCACATAGTAAACACAAATCAAGTGATCTTACTGTCTACCTGTAGGAATTTCTCTGTGTTGCTGAAGTACACTTTGAGTGGGTTTGCTTTGGTTATTTGAAGTGAAATCTTTGGCGAAGTTAGTTAAATGAGTTGCAGTCTCCTTCCTTGGCCCTGTCAAAATCAAGAGGGCTAATATGAACAAACCTACTTGAAGTGCCTCACCCCAGTGATCTCTTACTCAACTTCAACTTCTACAGCAAGCTGTGGAGATGTTTACTGAAGAGAATTTGAGTAAAACTTTTGAAGAGGTGAAGAGATTGAAGCTCTAATATAAAGATATGAAAAAAAAAATGAGTAGCAAAATAAGCATATGCTTAAACACAGTAATGGCCTACAGAAAGATATCTTAAATGATGTTAAGGATATTTCATATTAAGGTAGTGAGAAAAATTTCTCAATTCAAGGAAAGTCATAGAATTGCCAGCTCAAGAAATTTTCAAGTTATCTCGAAGATGGGTTTTAGGAATAATTAAATGAATTAATTTAATTTCAGTGGTGCTGTGATTCCCTCACAGCCCTTCTGATTCTAGGAATTTATTCATTACTTCTAGTCGCTTCTGTCAATTTAGTTCTACAGTAGGTACAGCAGAAAGTGTAATACAAATCTCCATCATGGACATGTCTAAATTGGACTGTAGGAAATACCTACACAGCTGTTTACATTGTGTGAAAGAATGATTGGGCTTCCCTGGGGCTCAGCTGGTCAAGAATCTGCCTGCAATGCAGGAGACCCCATGCAGATTCAATTCTTGGGTTGGGAAGATTCCCTGGAGAAAGGGATGGCTACTCACTCCAGCATTCTGGCCTGGAGAA
This sequence comes from Cervus canadensis, assembly GCF_019320065.1. Taxonomy (NCBI): domain Eukaryota; kingdom Metazoa; phylum Chordata; class Mammalia; order Artiodactyla; family Cervidae; genus Cervus; species Cervus canadensis. The sequence goes on along the minus strand of NC_057419.1, from coordinate 70,946,326 downwards.
TTCTGTGGACTGTATAGTCCATGGGTTTGTAAAGAGTCAGACACAACTTTCACTTTCAAAAGAATGGTTACTAGAAAATATAAGGATATTATTTAACAAATTATGGAAAAAATTGTATGTTGATATACTGTAATGCCTTTTAATATACCTATTTATACTTTTAAAGAAATGTGAAATATGTTATAGATACAAAATAATGTATGTGCCACATACAGAAAGTTTTAAAAATAACAAAAATGAACTCCTTTGTATCAGTCACCAGTTTTTGAGGATAGAGCAGTACAATACCTCACTTGATAAACACTCTGGGGCGTGACTACCTCGATCTCAACTCCCATTTTCCTGTCCGACACAACTAACTTTATGTGTAACTACCGTCTTAAATTTTGTGTTACTCATTCCTTTCCTCTTTAGTTTTAAAATATTGTATATATTAACTAAAAAATGCATAGTTTAATTTGGCTAGTTTTGTTATATAAATGTATTCATTTAAATATATTCATTCTTCGGTGACCTATTTTTTATTTACTGTTTTTCAGATAATGCTATAATGGTGGCAGCATCAATATTTATTTGTTTCTACTGCTATATAGTGTTTAATTGCATCAGTATACCACAATTTAATTAACTATTTTACTGTTGATGGACATATGAACTATTTCAAGGATTTTTGCTATTAATATTTTTATTCATAACAATGCTGCTAAGACAATGTCTATATTTGTCTCTTGGTGTACATATGGAAAAATGTCACCAGGATATGAACTGCTGAGTCTGTGTGCATATTTTGAATTATATTAGGTAACACTAAATTCTTCTCCATACGTGTTACAACACTTTACATACCAGCAAGCATTTTCAGCCACATCTGTAACTGGGCCAATTGCCTTTGTTTGACCTTTTTACTTTGTTATTTGTCTTAAGCCTCTTGATTCAAAGGAGTATATTGCATATTCTGCATGCATTGCCTTTGCTAGTAATACTGCAAATATCTTCTCTTAGTTTGTGACTTATCTCTTTATTCTCTTTGTGGTACCTATAATCAAAATCAGCTTTTAATTTCATTCTACTAAAATTTATTATCCTTTTTCTTTCCAGTTTGAACTTTGAAAATATTTTTAAATTTTGTTTCTACTAGAGTGTATAGCTTAAGTTTCACATCAGTAAAATATTTACCAGAATAAGACTATTTATCTAGAATTGTAACATGTACTTTTATAAAAATTGTTAGGGTACACACATATGTAAAATGTGAGATGGCTTCCCCCGTGGCTCAGTGGTAAAGAATCCACCTGCAATGCAGGAGTCGCAAAAGACACAGGTTTGAGCCCCGGGTTGGGAAGATCCCCTGGAGGAGGGCTTGGCTACCCACTTCAGTATTCTTGCCTGGAGAATCCCATGGATAAAGGAGCCTGGCAGGCTATAGTCCCTGGGGTCACAAAGAGTCAGACATGACTGAAGTGACTTGGCACACACACATACACACACACACACATATATATATATATACATATATATATATATATAATTTCTCTCTCTCTCTCTCTCTCTATATATATATATATATATATATATATATGTATATATACACACTTATAAACATACACACACAGTTGACCTTGAATATCATGGGGAAGGGGCAGTTAGAGGCACTGACCATCTCCAAAGCTTAAACCTTGAGTATAATTTATAGCTGGTCCTTCATGAACATGATTCCCCCCCATTCATGGTTCTACATCAGTAGATTCAGCCAACTGTGGATCATGTAGTACTATGTTATTTGCTTTCAAAAAACTTTGCACATAAGTAGATCTGCACACTTCACACCCATGTTGTTCAAGGGTCAACTATACACACACACATAGCAAAGTGTCTTTTAAGGTTTTCAGCTTAAAGTTTCATTTATCTGCCTTATTGCATGAACCACCTTTTGCTAACTTTATTACTGTAGCCAGCTCCTGAAAACACTTCTACTTGGCAGAAGGGGAAGTAGCTGTGGATTTTCAGTTGTTTGTGTTTTCTTTTTGATAGATACTGTGATATTTTTTCAGCATCATGAGAGAAACTATGGGATTTTTAACTTTATGAGACATCATCATGCTCATGATTTATTGTTCTTGGGACAATTGATTCCAACTCAAATGTCCCATGAAATAAAATAATACATCCAGTGCAATTTGTTTTAGTAATTATTGTGTATAGCAATCATTTGACTGTGCCAATCAAGTTTTACTTTCTAAAATCTCCTTCCATTAGTGCTAATGTGTTTGGCTCTTTTTTTTTTTTTTTAATAAATCCAGTAATCTTTGGGCAGTTGGTGAGGAGGAACAGATTAGAAGATTGTTCATCTGTATATTCAGAGTGATGAAACAGGATTTTTGTCTTTTATGAACTTTTGTTGGTTGGTTTCTGGCAGAGTGTATTTTTGATTGCTAAAATGCTAAAACACTGACTGTAATTCATCCAGAGAAACAAGGAAGGGTAATTGTGATTGGTTAAACACTCAGTATAGGTTAAACAGCATTCTGGTCATCTTATCTCAGACATTCTTTATTCATGCATGCATGCATTCATTCAGTCAACAAATATTTTTGAGTACTTTTCTATGTGTCAAGTTCTGTTATAGGGATTGGAATAAAGCAATGAATTAAAACGAAAAACAATCTTATCTTCATGGAATTTAGGTCCAAAGTATAATAGATTATTGCTTTAAAGGTATGTAAAAGTTAACTACTTCTATAAAAA
>NC_057419.1:70912769-70943481 GCF_019320065.1 Cervus canadensis | reverse complement strand
CACAAGCTGTAATCAAGGTTGCCGGGAGAAATATCAATAACCTCAGATATGCAGATGACACCACCCTTATGGCAGAAAGTGAAGAAGAACTAAAGAGCCTCTTGATGAAAGTGAAAGAGGAGAGTGAAAAAGTTGGCTTAAAGCTCAACATTCAGAAAACTAGATCATGGCATCTGGTCCCATCACTTCATGTGAAATAGATGGGGAAACAGTGGAAACAGTGGCTGATTTTATTTTTCTGGGCTCCAAAATCACTGTAGATGGTGACTGCAGCCATGAAATTAAAAGACGCTTACTCCTTGGAAGGAAAGTTGTGACCAACCTAGATAGCATATTAAAAAGCAGAGACATTACTTTGTCAACAAAGATCCAGCTAGTCAGAGCTATGGTTTTTCCAGTGGTCATGTATGGGTGTGAGAGTTGGACCATAAAGAAAGCTGAGTGCCGAAGAATTGATGCTTTTGAACTGTGGTGTTGGAGAAGACTCTTGAGAGTCCCTTGGACTGCTGGAAGATCAAACCAGTCAATCCTAAAGGAAATAAGTCCTGAATATTCAATGGAAGGGCTGATGTTGAAGCTGAAGCTCCAATACTTTGGCCACCTGATATGAAGAACTGACTCACTGGAAAGGACCCTGATGCTGAGAAAGATTGAAGGCAGGAGGAGGTATATAGTCTTCTGAAAACACAAGTTCAGTAACTTCTTTTTTAATGAGACAAGGTTTTAGTAATTCAACATATGATTTTTAAAAATTTTTTCAAACTTTGTTTTATTGAATCTGTCTCTCAGTGTTAAATCTAACGAAGAAAATATCTTCCCATATTTCTTCTAGATCCAATAACGTTATCCACTTTCCCGAGGATATCATTTTATCTGAAACAATGTGAGAAGGTATAAACAACTCTGAGGCAAAAGCATTTGAATTTGATTAATGTTTTCAAAATTTAAAAAGTCATTCAAGCTAACTTTGAAAATGAAATTAATTTCTAAATAGTAAAATGATAAATAAAATAATTTATTATCACTGAGAATATTAGACCACCTATAATTATGTCTTTTTATAAAAACATTAAATGTAGCTTTAAAAAAAAGTGAATCATACCACTTTTAAGGTGACACTGTCTCCTATGTGTTAGATAATAAAGAAAGATAATCTTGAGAAAGATTAAAAGTGCAACAGAGTACATCATGTTTGAAGCTAAGTTTTAAATTATGTGACCAACACTTTTATCTTTAGACTGGACCTGAATGTATTTTTCTCAACCATTAGTTAAGTTACATGTATTTCTAACATTCTACTTGTTTTCCTTTGACAGTTTAATTTACTAGCTTCTCTGTTTTCTCCCAACTGTGCATGTTGTAAAGAATAGTTATTCTTTATTTCTTTGGTAAATTTATTTCAAATCTACCCGTGGGAGGAAAATACTCCCTAACATGTCTCCGTTTCTTTCAGCGTTTGTTCATATGCTATTTCACCCAGGAATATTGTCTTTTATTTACGTCTCTTACCTAGTTGAAAACAGAGATGAGTCTGCAAATCTAAGAGAACAAAGACACATTAACAATAATACCTTCGAATCTGTTTTGATGATGAAGTTGCCATTAAAATGTGTAGTTTCCTGAATGTTTCCAAATGTACATTTCAGGACAATGCTGCAAATCTATTTCCCTCTCATTTAAGTTTAATTTGTGCATACTTGAAGTATCTGCTCTTATGTGTATTATTTTTTTTAATTAGAGTATAATTGCTTTGCAATGTTCTGTTAGTTTCTGCTGTATAGCAAAGTGACTCAACTGTGTGGATACATATATGCCTCCCTCCTGAGCCTCCCTCCCCACCCCTGCAAGGCCTCCTGTTTAGGTCACGATAGAACTACTGAGCTGACCACCCTGTGCTCTATAGCAGGTCACTACTGGCTGTTTTATACACAGTGGTGTATATACGTCAGTGCTACTCTTCCCAGTTCATCCCACCCTCTCCTTCCCACCCTGTGTCCACAAGCCAAATATTCTTAAACAATTTCCCAAGTCACACTTATGTAAGCTAAGCAACCATGCAATAGATGAAAAAATCATTATTTTACAAACCCTCTTCATTACATAACAAAAGGTGTATATCTTTGTGTATTTGTGTGTATATGTATGTATGTTTGTATTTAAGTATATGTATATGTGTCTGGGGGCTTGCCAGGTGGCTCCGAGGCAAAGATTCCACCTGCAGTGCAGGAGATGCAAATTCAATCCCTGAGTCTGGAAAAAGAAGGAAATGACAACCCACTCCAGTATTCTTGCCTAGGAAATCCTGTGGACAGAGGAGCCTGACAGGCTATAGTCGCAGAGTCAGGCATGACTTAACTAAACAACAATACGTATCTGTATATTAGACACATATTTATGCAAAGAGCTGACTCATTTGAAAAGACCCTGATGCTGGGAAAGATTGAGGGCAGGAGGAAAAGGGGGCAACAGAGGATGAGATGATTGGATGGCATCACCGACTCAATGGACACGGGTTTGGGTCAACTCTAGAGTTGGTGATGGACAGGGAGGCCTGGCGTGCTGCAGTTCATGGGGTCGCAAAGAGTCGGACATGACTGAGCGACTGAACTGAACTGATTTATTGAATTTCTAGAGACATATGTATAATGGATTTTAATCTTTGATATAAATTATATATAATTGCAGTGATATATACATCTGCATGTCAGCTTAAGTATTTTAATCATAAGATTTCTATGTGATTTGTTTCTAAAGTTCACTTTTTTCTGGCCATAGTAAATCTTCTATACTTTGACAAGAGCTTTTGTTTATTATCACTAGAAATACTTTTCTTGGACTCAGTTGTTAATTAACTGTCATTTTTGTACAGGTTGTAAAAGAAAAATGAAAAGAAGAGTGCATGAGCAAACCGAATTTCACACACTATTGATTGCTATAGTGTCTTCAGATTTCAAAAATATGTATTGAAATTCTTATCCTATTTCATTTCATCAGAAGCACAACATTAATCTTTGATTCATTACACTAGAGCACTGTATAGAAACTTTAATATTGGATGAGAATATATTAATATAGATTTTAAAGTGGTCATTAAAAGCAGATTTCTGCTTTTCAGTTTGTGTATTTTCTATGAAGACTATCATTGTGATTGTAGCTGGCTTTGTGTACACTTACAAAGCTTCCATTTTAAATGCAGAAACAGAAAACTGAGAGAAATCACAGCAGCAGTGTTTCAACTTTAGCCACTATTATAAATTGACAAATGACATAATTGCCTTTAGATTTTTTTAAATTAACAAAGCAAGTAGGACATATGCATCTAAATCATTAGGGTCATCTCAAAGAAACCACACTTCTTGATTTCAGTGATTCATTAGCCCAAATACAATACAATTCCCCCCTTTAAAATAGCTTTCACTGGCTAGTTTATGGACCAGAAAATAAAGATTCATTTCTTTATAGTTAAAACCTCATATCTGGCCAAAAGTTATATTGCCCAATATACCACTTAATCTCTTACTGAATCTGATTCTCAATGAATTTTGTTTCTGAAGTTCAAAGCAATTCTTAGAAGAGTGAAGACTTTCAACCACTGAGGCTATTGAGATGACTGAGCTATAAGATTTAAAAATTCAATAATTACAAATGCCATCACTACTTTTTATTTCCAAAGAAGGTGAGAGGTAGGCGGCTTTCATCAGACATCCCCAGAGGTTCTAGGGAATGCAGATCCTGTTCAGAAAGTCGTCAGCACTAGAGGCAGAATGCCATGACACAGATTGTGAAGTCCCTGAACTTTAAAACTTATTGTAAGAACATGGCAGCTCATTTGAGCAGATAGATAAACTTTTTGCCTTGCAGGACAGAGGAAGCACTGCAATCCCAAGCTCCAAGTCCCAGCAGGTTTCTCACATTGGCGCTTTAGAAATCCTGTTACTGTAAATGTGACTTGGGCCATTAAGGTGAAACAAGAAACTCCATTGGGAGCTTGGAGCTGGAGGAAGGATGTAGGTAAAGGAAATGGGATGGAATGGTTGAAACAAGGGTCTGTTTAGACAGTTGGCTGGTGGCTTGTTTCACTGTTAGTCCAGACAGAAAGCCCTGACACCTTAGCCGAGGTTGGTCACTATTTCACTGCCACGGATCAGCAGGGATGACACCCTTTCATGTGCCGGATGTGTTAACATCATTGGTACCGCAGATGGTGGGAGTCTGCAACCTGAGCAGGGAAGGGAGTTGAGAGTGTCCCTTTATAAAGCTTGTAAGTGCTGCATGTAAAGAAATCTAATAAATAAGAGAAATACTAAAAATAGGTAACTAATGAGAACCTACAGTATAGCACAGGGAACTCTACTCAGGGGTCCAGGGTAACCTAAATTGAAAGGGAATCCAAAAACAGAGGGGATAGATGTGTCATAAAGCTGATTCACTTTGCATTACAGCAGAAACTAATACAACATTGCAAGGAAACTACACTCCAGTAAAAGTTAATTTTAAAAATAAATTTAAAAAGAAATATTAAATAATCTTCACAGAGTGAGGTGAAAGAAAAAATGATATAAATGAGACCAGTGAGAAGGGGAAAAAAAGTTGACTTTGTTTATATATATGCCTCATTGTTTGCAATTAAGAGTTCAGTGAACTCTCCATCAGCATGTCTTTGTCATATCATTGAGGATTTCAAATATATCTAGAGATAATTCAAAATAAAATACAATTGAGTAGACTCCAATATCACGTTTTGAAAATAATCCAGTATGACCAAGTAGAATTGTAAGAATGTGTTAATATTGGAAAACCTATTAATATAACTCACCATAGTAATAGGTCCAAGAAAAAATGTGCATTTACTCCACAGATGCCAAAGAGATAAATCAATTAGAGGCATATGATTTAGAAAAGAAGAAGTAAATCTCCAACTTGCAGATGGTGTAATAGTATAGCTAGAAAATTATAGAGAATAAATGGTATTCTTAACTCAATCGATAAAATTTTTCAACACGTTGGCAATATGTAAAATTGACAAGTAAAAATTGATACTCTCTATATGTAAAAATAATAACTAAGAAGAGTTGAAAATTGTCTTAGACTGAATTGAATTATAAAATCATATTATAAAAGCAACAAAAAAGATAAAATAGGAATAAACTTAACAGAAATGTGTGATACCTGTAGGAAACTATGGATTCCTTCTGAAAGACTAAAAAGTAGACTTTAACAAAAAGACCATCACTTGTTCTTTCACAGGATATCTCAACATCATTAACATGTGTTCTCCCTAAATTATTTTATAGATTTAGTGTGATCTCAATAAAAATAACAATACTCTGTTCTATAAGCCACACATACTCAAACTAAGGTTTATATGGAAAAATAGGTGCAAGATATAGCTGGGAGAGCACTAAAGAGGAAAAGCTATGAGAGGGACTGCAAGGTATTAGAACATGCTACAGTGCCTCAGTAATTAAATTTAATGGCACGCGAATAGACAGACCAATGGAACAAAATCAAAAGTCCAAAAATAGAGCCAAATACATATGGAATTGTAATATATAATAAAGTTAGCATCTCAAATCACTGAGACAAAGGTGAATTTGATAGTAAATAGCATTTATAAAAAGAAGTAATTAGATTTCTTTCTCAATCCATGCATGAGAATAAACACTAAATAAATCAGGAAGCTAAATGTATAAAATAAATTTATACAAGTACTAGAAGAAAATGTTGGAGAATTCCTTTATATCCTGAGTGTAGGGAAAGACATTCTAATTTTGACTTTAAAAATTCAGATGCCACAAATTTAAGCATTAATAAATTTTTGACTATACATGATAGAAAACTTTCACAAGGGAAAATCAAAAAACAAATGAAAATTGGGGGAAAATTGTTTAATATATATATCACATAGGTTTAGTATTCCTAATATGTAAAGAACTTTTACATCTTAAATGGGAAACAAAAGTCCTATTAAAATACATAAAACATTAACAACTTACCAAAAGTATTAAAATGATCCTTGAAGTGAAAGTTGCTCATTTGTGCCCGTCTTTGCAACCCCATGGACTATACAGTCCATGGAATTCTCCAGGCCAGAATGCTGGAGTGGGTAGCCTTTCCCTTCTCCAGGGATCTTCCCAACCCAGGGATTAAACCCAGGTCTACCACATTGCAGGCGGATACTTTACCAGCTGAGCCACCAAGGAAGCCCCAAAATGATCCTTAATCATATGAAAATGATTGCTTTCAGTAACAGTAAGAAAAATACAAGTAAAAACTGTAACGAGGTATTGTTCTCAGCCATCATATTTGCAAAATTTGAAAGCTTGACAGTATATTCCGTTCAGGAAGCACTCTCATACATTGTTGTTAGAATTGCAAAATTGTTCACAACAAAAAGAAGGGAAGTTGGCAATTTCTCATAAAAGTAGATGTGTGATTACACTTTGACCTAGCAATCTCATTTCTAGGAATTAACCTGAAGATACACCTATAACACAAACACACATATACATAGAGTTCTTTATTGCAGTCTTACTTTAAACTGCAAAATATTGGAATCTCCCTAAATAGCCAAACACAGGATATTAGTTGAATAAATTATAGTGCATGCACAGAATAAAGCTGTAGGCAGATATAAAATAATGAGGATATATTGATTGACTCATATCAGTAATTTCTAAGGGAAAGGAAGTTTCTCTTTTATGCTGCTTTTGTGTAAAAAAAGTAAAGAAGATGAGGAGAAACTGGACATTGCCTTATGCACTTATTCCCAGTGTGATACAATATATCCTTGTAGCTTGTTTATTTTTTACCTAGTAATTTATACCTCTTAACTCTCTACTCCCATTTTGTCCCTCTCCCTTCCCTGTACCCATTGCTAACCACTAGTTTATTTTCTGTATCTGTTTCCATTTTGTTATATTCATTTGTTTTATTTCTTAGACTCCACATATGAGTGATAACATACATTATTTGTCTTTCTCTGACTTATTTCACTAAGCCTAGTAAGCTCCAGATCCACCCATGTTTTGCAGATGGCAAAATTTTATTCTTTTTTTATGGCTGAGTAGTTGAGAGAGAGATCCCACACACACGTGTGTGTGTGTGTGTTTGTGTATCACATCTTCTCTATCAGTTCATCTGTTGATGAACAGTTGAACTGCTTTCATATCTTAATTGTTGTAAATAATGCTGCTATGAACATCAGGGTGCATGTATGTTTTCTAATTGCTGTTTTCAGTTTTTCTGAATGTATACCTATGAGTGGAATTGCTGGATCACATGGTGGTTCTATTTTTAGTTTTTGAGGAACCTCCATATTGTTTTCCACACTAGCTGTTACATCTGCATTCTGACCAACAGTGTACCAGGGTTCCCTTTTCTCCATATTCTTGCCAACATTTGTTAATTGTGGTCTTTTTGATCATGGCCATTCTGACAGGTGTGAGGTGGTATCTCATTGGGTGATTTTTATTTTGCTTTTCTCTGATGATTAGTGATGTTGAGCATCTTTTCATGTGCCTGTTGTCCATCTTCTTTGGAAAAATGACTGTTTAGGTCTTCTGCCCATTTTTTGTATTGGGTCAGTTGTTTATTGATGTTGAATTGTATGTGCTATTTTTATATTTTGAGTATTAACCCCCATCACTCATATCATATGCAAATAATTTCTCCACTTCAACAGATTGTTATTTTGTTTTATCAATGGCTTCCTTTGCTGTTAAAAAGCTTTTAAGTTTAATTAGATCCCATTTGTTTATTTTTGCATTTGTTTCCTTTGTCTTAGGAGACAGATCCAAAAAAAAATATTGCTACAATTTATATCAAAGAGTGTTCTGCCTGTGTTCTCTTCTACCAGTTTTATGGTCTTACATTTAGGTCTTTGATCCGTTTTGAGTTTACTTCTGTTTATGGTATGAGAAAACGGTCTAATTCCATTGTTTCATGTAGCTGTCCAGTTTTCCCAGCACCACTTATTGAAGAGACTGTCTTTTCTCCATTACTATTCTTTCCTCTTTTGTCATAAATTAACTGACCATAAGTGTATAGTTTTCTTTCTGCACCTTCTATCCTGTTCTACCGTTCAGTATGTCCGTTTTTGTACCAGTGTCTTGCTGTTTCAATGACTGTAGCTTTGTAGTGTTATATATGTAAGTCAGAGGTTGTGGTGTCTCCAGCTCTATTCTTTGTTTTCAGGATTATTTTGGCTTTGGGGGTCTTTTGTGTTTACATATAAATTCTAAAATTGTTTGTGAGAAAGACCATTAATATTTTGATAAGGATTGCATTGAATCTGTAGATTGTGTAGGCTAAATGGTGACCAGAATTTCTCCTAATTTAGTGTCACTGGATTAATTGATTGTCTTGAATTTGGTCCCCCCATAAAAAGACCCTAGATTCTGGGACAAAGATTCAAGAACAAGTAGTTTATTTGGGAAGGGATACTAGAAAATTAGTAGATATGGACAGATGAGATAAGGAGGATTTTGTTATTGTTGTTCAGTCGCTAAGTCATGTCCAATTCTTTGCGACCCCATGGACTAAAGTCCACCAGGCTCCTCTATCCATGGAAGTTCCCAGGAAAGAATACTGGAGTGGATTGTCATTTCCTTCTCCAGGAGATCTTCCCAACCCATGGACTGAACGCACATCTCCTGCATTGCAGGTGGATTCTTTACTACTGGGCCACCTTTGAAGTCCCAAGATAGGGAAGGGAAGGCATCCATAGAGGGTGTGTTATTGACCAAGTTACCACTAGGGGGACTTGAGCTTAATCCCTTTGGGAAACTCTGGACAACAATGTAATACACGCCTGAGAGTTATCCTGCCCAAGGAGGGAGGTGGATGAATTATCTATACCCTGACTCTCAGACATTGACTGAAAGCTTCTGGAGCATGTGAATTAATTCTTGGCACTTTCAGACTGTCCCAGTGCTCCTCCAGATTCCCCTAAGCAACCAGTTACAAGAGGTGATATTTGGAAGATGAGACTGCATGTGTGAAAAATGAACACCAAGGGATTACTGGTGAGTGCCTCTGATGAAGTAGAAAGCTGCTGAATCAGTCCCCCTGGTATTTCAGCCAGCACTCAGAGTCACTGCAGCCATAATTGTGATGAAGTCTTTACCTTAACTCTGTTTCCAGGGTCTGACAGATCAGAAGTAAATTATTATCTCTTCCATTTACTAGCTCAACAACCTTGGATAAATTATTTGTTCAAAACTTTGGTTTCCTCATCTGTAAAATAGGGATAATAATAGTAAATCATCGTAGAATTTCCTTAGGTGTAGCAAAATCTTGCTTTTGAAAGCTTGGTCCTAGAAAATGATTGAAAGTATGACACTGAAAGTCACTCAATCGTGTCCGACTCTTTGAGACCCCATGACTATACAGTCCATGGAATTCTCCAGGCCAGAATACTAGAGTGGGGAGCCTTTCCCTTTTCCAGAGGATCTTCCCAACCCAGGGATCAAACCCAGGTCTCTCACACTGCAGGAGGATTCTTTACCAGCTGAGCCACAGGAGAAGTCAGAAAATGATTACTGACTGTTAATTTTAATTATTATATTTGTATCCCTTACAGTTGTTATTAATTTTCATTTTTAGTTTATTAGAGATAATTGATCTTATCTTGAACTATAAGATGCACCCCAACCTGTTAGATTAATGTGTACCTTGGCCTCAACAAATGTGAAATTTTTGTAACCGTTGAAGACTCACGACTATAAGGACTCCTATTTGCTATCTATTCTTGAAAATGACAATCAGTTACGTAGGAAAGTGACATTGAAAAAAAAATACAAAGGAAAGTCAGAGAGATAGGAACCAAATAATGAAGCTCAAACACCATCAAAAAATATAAGTTGTGAGTGACACATAAAGGGAAGGAAAATAAACATGAGGACTGAACTAGCCATGTGCATTATGCTTTGAATGTATTTATGGAATAGTCATAGTTTAAGTGGTTAACTGCATGAGCTAGATTGGACTGGTTATAGAAAACCATCTATTCTTTCTTTTACTGCACTTTCAAAACTTCCATCATGTGTTATCCTTTCCCCACCCATGAATGAAACCTCAGGACAATGTTATAGTTTACCAGTCTCAGAGTATATTAGTTTCCTAAGGCTGCCACGATGAAATACCACAAGATAGGTGGCTTGCAAGAATAGAATTCTGTTCTTTCATAGTTCTGGAAGCTAGAAGTTCAAGATCAAGGTGTTGACAGAGCTTTGCTTTCTCTAAAGTCTCTAGAAGATGATCCTTCCTTGCTTCTTCCTAACTTATATCTACTTCACTATAATGTCTACTTTCATCTTCATATAGTGTTCTATCTGTGCTTCTGTAGCTTCACAAGGCCACTGTTTTATACGTGTACTGGTCATATTGAGTTAGGGGCTCACCCACTCCATTATGACCTCATCTCAACTTAATTATATCTCAAAAAACCCTAGTTCCAAGTCAGGTCACACTCTGAGGTTGTGGAGGACTTCGACATATCATTTTGTGGGAAATATATTTCAACCCATAGCAAGCAGATAGTTATAATCTAGCCCCATCAATAATCAAATCCCCATATCTCCTCCACTCTAAACAATTTCCCTTCCTATTCAGGACTTCTTTATGCCTGAAAGCCTACATATTGGGCTGAGCATGACCTGAATGGTGCTGACTCTTTCAAGGCTTGAGCAGGTAGATAGGGTAAAGGTGCTGACATTGGAAGGAGAAGAGAGAGAAAAGGATGAAGAAACCTCTTCTTTTGACTGGCAGAATTATTTTGGCTCTGGTGTCCCCTGAGGCAGCAGATTCTAAATTCTGATTCTTCTTCTTACTCTCATTAGATTGTTTTTATGCTTCTTCAGAAACTCACTTACCCTGAATTCTAGATATCTCTCACTTAAAGATTAGTTTATATGTATAGTGTCTCCATCACAAACAATCAAATCTCCAGCCCCTTGGTGTCTCATTCTATTTCTCAGCTGGGATCTCTATAGCCTCCAGGCAGTCATCTTGGGTGGAATCTCTCTTGAAATGAACTCCTTCCCCAAGCATCCTTCCCCAAGTTTGACAGTGGCCCCACAATAAATCTGTGAATCCTTAAGAAGCTGGAACTATTTCCTCAGATATTAACTAGTAAAACTCCAGCCTCAGACACTTGCTTTGAATGTTTACGAGTGAGTTAGATATCAGTCCCTACAGTCATCAGTCTCCAGAGGATGTATTTTAAGCTCTCCAAATCAAAGTTTCCTCTTAGGGAGTTCTCTCACTAAGCTTGCAGTGAAGTGATGCACCCCTCTTCCAAGGGGTGGGCAAAGAAAGAGAATGGATTTGCTGTCTTGCAGAATCACAGCATACAAACAATTCCCTCCAAAGAAAGCCACACTGCAGGACATTCTGATTTGCCCAAAGATTTCTTGTGTGCATGCTAAGTCGCTTCAGATGTGTCCAACTCTTTGTGACCCTATGGACTGTAGCCCGCCAGGCTTCTCTGTCCATGGGATTCTCCAGGCAAGAATACTGGAGTGGGTTGCTGAGATAAATATCAGCCTAATCAAAACCTGGAAGAACTTGTTAGAATCTGTCTTTTAATACTTTCCAATATGTATTTTTCTAGTGTTCTACTGAAATACAATTCACACAGCACACCTTTTACCCACTTAAAGTACACAATTCAATCTTTTTTAGTATATTCACGGTGTTTCACAACGATCAGTTCAGTTCAGTTGCTCAGTCCTGTCCGACTCTGCAACCCCATGGGCTGCAGCACTCCAGGCTTCCCTGATTCACACAGCACACGTTTTACTCACTTAAAGTACACAATTCAATCCTTTTTGGTATATTCGCAGTGTTTTACAAAGATGACACAACCTAATTTTATAATAAAAACCCTGTATCCATTAGCTGTCATTACCCATTTCTCTCTCCTTCCAGCCCAAAGCAAACACTAATCTATTTTCTGTCTCTGTAGATTTGCCTATCTTGGACATTTCACATGAATAGAATCATACAATATGTAGTCTTTTCTGACTGGCTTCTTAGCAAAATGTTTTTAATAGTCATGCATTAATTTGGAGCATGTGTCAGTATTTTATTTCATTTCCAAATAATATCCCATTGCATGCATGCATTGCATTTCATTGATGTGTTCATCAGTTGATAGGTATTTGAGTTGTTTTCTACATCTTTACTATTACAAATAATGCTGCTATGAAAGTTTGTGTACAGTTTTTATGTGGATACCTATTATCATATCCCCCTAGGTGTATGCCTAAGAGTAGAATTTCCCCATTATATGGTAACTTTATGTTTAACATTTGAGGGATTGCCAGGCTGTTTAAGTGATTACACCACTTTACATTTTGACTGCCTCTCCATATTCTCACCAGCACTAGTTTTTGTCTGTCTTTTCTATTGTAGCTATTTTAGTGTGTGGGAAGTAATTGTTTCATATTATCTCACCATATTTTTGTAGATGTTCTATTGCTCTTTCATTAGGATGACTAAATAGTTTATACTTACTATATTTTTTCTCAGAATTATTAGTCCTCTGCTAAATCTTTAAGATGACAAGAAAAATGGTAATAGTTAGCACTCAGTTAAAATGTCAGTTTCCACAGCAATCAGATAAGAAAAAGAAATAAAAGGTCTCCAGCTTGGAAGGAGAGAAATAAAACTGTCACTACTTGTAGATAACATGATGCTTTACATAGAAAACTCTAAAGTCTCCACCCCAAAATTACTAGAACTAGTAAATGAATTCAGTGAGGTTACAGGATATCAGGTTAATACACAGAAATCTGTTGTTACTATACAATAATAATCAAATATCAGAAAGAGGAAGTAAAAAACCAATCTTGTGTAAAGTCACACCAAAAAGAATAAAATACCTAGTAATAAACTTGGTAAAAGACCTATACTGTGAAAACTATGAAACATCAATGAAAGAAATTGAAGGTGTTGCAGAGAAATGGAAAGCTACCCTGTGTTCTTGGGTTGGAAGACATGCTATTTTTTAAATGACAATACTACCCAAAGTAGTCTACAGATGTAATGCAATCCATATCAAAATACCCATGAAATTTTTCATAAAACTAGAACAAATAATCTTAAAATTCATATGGAACTACAAAAGTACCCAAAATGCCAAAGCAATTTTGAGGAAAAAAAGAAGCTGGAAAAAGAATCCTCCCAGACAATATTATATTTCAAAGTTACAGTCATTAAAACAGCATGATGCTGGTTTGAAAACAGAAACAAGTCAATGGAACAAAATAGAGTGCCCAGAAATAAAGTCACCCACTTATGGTCAGTTAATCTACAACAAAGGAGGCAAGAATATATAATGAAGAAAAGATAGTCTATTTAATAAATGATGCTGGGAAAACTGGACAGCTCCGTGTGAAAGAATGAAATTAGAACATTTTCTCACACCACATGCAAAGATGAACTCAGAATGGGTTAACCGCTTAAATATAAGACCAGAAACCATAAAATTCCTAGAAGAAAACATATGTAGAACACTCATCAACATAAATTATAGCAATATTTCTCTGGATTCAGCTCCTGAGGCAAAGGAAACAAAACAAAATAAACAAATGAGACCTAACTAAACCTAAAAGCCTTTACACAGCAAAGGAAACTATTGACAAAATGGAAAGAAAGCCTATGGGAAGTATGGAAATATTTGCAAATGATGTGACCAACAAGGAATTGATCTCCAAAATATATAAATAGTTCATACAAATCTATCAGAAAAAAACCAACCCAATCAAAAAATTGGTAAAAGATCTGTATAGACATTTCTCCAAAAAGACAAACAAATGGCTAGTAGGCACATGAAAAAATGTTCAACATCACCAATTATCAGAGAAATATAAATTAACACAACAAAGTAGCACCTTAAACCTGTCAGAATGACTGTCATGAAAAAGACTACAAATAACAAATGTTGGCAAGGATGTGAGAAAAGGGAATCCTCTTATACTATTAGTGAGAATGTAAATTGATGCAACCACTGTGGAAAACGGTATGGAGGTTACTCAAAAACATAAAAGTAGAACCACCATATGATCCAGCAAATCCACTGCTGGGTATATATCCAGAAAAAAGCAAAAACACAAATTCAAAAGTACATGCTCCTCGAAGTTCATGACAGTATTTACATAGCCAAGGCATGGAAGCAATCGAAGTGCCCTTAAACTGACAATTGGATTAAGACAATGTGGTATATTTATACAGTGGAATAGTTCTCAGCATTAGAAAAGAATAAAATAATGTCATTTGCAGCAATGTGAGTTGGCACAGAGAATATTATGCTAAGTGAAATATGTCAGAGAAAGACATATACTGTATGATATCACTTATTTGTATAGTCTAAAAACTAATATAAATGAATATATATGTAAAACAGAAACAGACTCACAGATATAGAAAGTGAACTTGTGGTTTCCAAAGGAGAAAGGGATGTTTGTACCAAGCATTGTTCTACATATATTTTACATACATTAGCTTCCTTGATTCCTATGAGAACATTACTAAATAGATATTATTATTCTCAGTTCTCAGATGAGCAAAAATCCCTAGATGACAAGATTAATCTCTCCTGTTCACAAGTAGGAGGAAGAGAAGATTGAGAGTATATTAAAAATAGCTAATGCATAAAAATCTGCAAAGGTTAAGAGCAGTTATTTTGCTTATCTCTGCCCAGATCCTCTCAGGTCTGTTCTGAATAGTTTTGTAGTCTGTCTTTTCCCCACTTTCTGTGCTTTCATGCTCATTAACCAGTTCTTTTTCGAGGATTGTTCTCAGGCTACTGGAGCCTATCTCCTTACCTACTCCCAAGTGGGAGAGCTTAAAGCCAGGGAATTTTCCCTGAAGTTTTAGAAATTTCCCTAGTGATAAAACCCTTTCCTGTCCTGCTTTACTCACCGGTTTGCCCTGCAAGTGTTTATTATTTTTTTTTTAATGAATCACTTATACACAAATCCTCATCTCAGAGTTGGCTTCTTTGCATGGAGAGGTAAAAGGGGAGGAGAATGTTGATGATATATTTGGGTAGAACTTGTGTAAGTAAGAAACTTTGCCATCTCAAGCTAAAAAAAAAAAAAAAAGACAAGAACAATAGCAAATTCTCTTAAACCATCAGGAATTTACATTAGAATTAAATGAATTGTCATGATTTGAAAATGTTAAAATGGACTATTTACCCAGAAAAATCTGTGTATCTGCTTTCTGTGAAGACTTTAAATGTGTATAACCATTTTGGGGGAGTTGGTTTAGATATATTGCAATCCTTCTGGAACAAAATCACTAACTCAGTGTCTTCCCAGAGCCTCTTTTGCTCTGAAAATTGTATAAGAGCACAACATTATCATTAACCTAAGCAGTAAAGCCTTTTTGATTATGCATTGTGCTAAGGGCTTTATAATGATGGTTAAATAAATTCAGACTCCATCATTTAAGAACTTAAGAGAAAAAACTTTGAAAAAGAAATAAAATAAATCTACCATTTATTGTATACTACAAAGAAGCATTAAAATAAAAAAAGAAGCATTAAAATAAATGAGAGTGAAGATCACTTCAAGGAAACATTAATAAATTACAAATATCGTATTTCAGAAAAGGAATATTTTGAAGTGATATCCATGTTGATTTTACAAGTGAGATATAGGCAAAAAATATATTCATGGCATGTCTACTCCAAATTGATCCATTTTTCAGGAAAAGTAGAAAGCTAAAGGAGAAAAACATTAATGAAAAAATAGTTTTATCATTGTTTAATATTAGAGGAAATGATAAGGAAATAGGTATGTCAGAAAAATGTGAAGATATGATGCATATATATGAAAAAATTGTGGCTGCTTGGAAGAGAAGTTTCTGGGGAGTGATTTGATTTTATACTTTATAATTTGGAACAATGTAAGGAAACAATAAGTGCCAAAGATTAAAGGATAAAGAAAGATAATAAAGCTTAAAAGATCTTAGCACCCCCTTTTATGGGAGTAGTAAGACTACTAGATGATAAAGTCCAGGCAATCAAGATCAAACCAAAACGAAATGAAATAAGACAACAGAAACAACAACAAAACTCAAATACTAAATATTTGGTAAAATAATTGAAGAGTTTTCAATACAAATAAACATAGAATTGGAAATAAAAGACCAAATCATTTGTAGAATAGAATGTGAATGTTATAAAGCTAGAGAAGTAAGTTAATAAAAAAAATGAAACAAAAAGAGGGACAACAAGCCTATTTTTCTTGTTTTTCCCACAGGAAAGCAGTCTGGCTTAAAATTAATTATTTTAAAATATAATTATACTGAAGCTGACCTCTTAATGTTGTTTCATGTTAATTAAAAAAAAAAAAACTTCTAAAACACCTAGATGGATAATCAACAAACTGATAATTATTTTACTTCTGATTATTTCTTCATTTATTTGCAAATAAAATTGTATCAATTATATGTCATTCAAAATGTATGACCATGCTTAACATAATCCCATTTAATAAAATGTTATCTATGTATCAGCAAACTACAAGACATTTCAGAAAGGCAGTTCAGTGAGTTCATGGATAAAAGTAATAACAGAAAGAATATTTTACCAAAAAAATTGAAGTTCTGATAAAGAACCGAACAGAAATTCTAGAACAGAATAGCTCAATAAATGAGATGAAGGATGCATTAGGAAGCATTGGAAATAGAGCAGACCCTATGGAAAAGAGAATTAGAGTTTAAAGATAGAAATCCAGAAAGTTTCAGGTAAAAGAGGAGAGCAAACTAAGATTTTTTTTTTTAATGAACAAACTTCACACAAAGTATTCATCTCTATTAGAAAAGGCAACAAAGGAATAATGGGTAGCCAAGGAAGAGAAGAGAGGGAGAAGGGAATAGAGAACTTAAAGAAATAATAGCTGAGAACTTCCCAAATATGGAAAATGAACTGGATATATTAATACGAGTTCACATAGCTAATAGAATGCCTAGTTATCTCAAGGCAGAAAGCCCTTCTTCAAGACACATTATATTAAAATTGTCAGATGCCAATGGTAAAGAAAGAGTTTTAAAGGCAAGCAGGGGATAAAAAGACAGTATCTTACAAAGGTGCTTCATTAGGCTAGCAGCAGATTTCCTAACAGTAACTCTGCAGGCCAGGAGAGAGTAAAATAACATACTCAAAAAAAATTGAAATATAAAAATGGTCATTCAAGGATGTTCTATCCAATAAAGTTATCCTTCATATATGAGAAATATAGGTTTTCCTAGGCAAACAAAAGCTGTGGGAATTCATCACCACTACACCTGCCTTACAAGAAATGTTGAAAGGAGCTCTCATAGCTGAAACAAAAAGGCTAACAAAACTTTCAGTAAGGTGATAAATAGCCAGACAGAATCAGAAAATGACAACTCTATATCAGAATAGGAGGCTAAACACTTAATTATAACATAAAGATTAAAGGGGGAAAATGGCATTAAAATAACTACAGCTATTTCAATTTGGTAATGAACTCAAACCATAGAAAGCAATAATTTGTGAAAACAAAAACGCAAAAGGGTAAATGGAAAAGAATGGAACCTTTATGGCAAACGAAGTACTATCAGCAGAAAAAAAGACCATTTTATCTATGAGATACTTTATACAAACCTCATGATAACCACACCCACTCACAGAAGCTAGAGTAGAAACATGAAGCATAACAAAAGAGGAAGCTGAGAAAAACATCATTGAAAACCACAAAGTAAAATGGCAGATGGAAACACAAGTATAATAGAAAGAAACAATGGAGATATAAGCAACCAGAATAGAAAAGATGAAATGGCAGTAGTACATCCTCATATATCAATAATTATCCTAGATGTAAATAGATTGAATTTACCAATTGAAAGACACAAGTGGCTGGATGGATTAAGAACCAAGACTCAACTAGAGATTGCCTCCAGTCGACTAATCTCAGCTCTAAAGAGCAACATAGGGGCAAAGTGAAGGAATGGAAGATGAAACAGTGAATGGCACCCAAAAGAAAGAGAATGTAGCCGTGCCCGTAAAATAAAATAGACTCCAAGCCAAAAAAAGGTGCCAAGAGACAAAGACGGTCATTCTATAATGGTAAAGGGGAAAATCCATAGAGAAGACATAACATTTATTACTATATAGGCGTCTATAATGGGAGCACCAAAATATATAAAGCTGTTACTAACAGACATAAAGTGGGAAAATGACTGCAACACCCCACATATATCAATGGATAGATCATCCAGATAGAAAGTCAACAAGGAAACAGTGGCCTTAAATTAAACATTAGATCAGATTTACCTGACAGATATATGAACATTCCATCTAAAAGCAGCAGGATGTTTGTTTTTTTGAAGTGCATGTGGAGTATTCTAAAGGATAGATCATGTGCTGGAACACAAAAAAAGTCTCGTTATGTTCACAATTGAAGTAAATTTGATAATATAGCAAAATATCCAGAGTGTAACCTTAAAAGTTTTTTTTTTTCAAAATAATTCAGTAGACATCTAAATTATCACTATTCTTGTACAAATATGTAGTCTTTATTTTCAACTGGAAAATAATTTTTCATTAAGGGTATAATTGCTGACCAGAATCTTAGTAAGCCTGTAGAACTGTAGCATAAGACAATTTACATTACAAAATACATTATAGAAAATACAAAATACATTATTGAAAAGATTACTCTCATAGTGGGGTGAAGTTCAACCCAAATCACTACCTTTCTTTTGCAGTATACTTCAAATTTTGTGAACTCCCTTTGCCCTTCAAGGAATGTCTGGAAATTGAATATATTTGCTTTTACTTACAAATGGACAAAAGCAAACAATAGTATCTGGTATAGTTTAGAGGCATAGAATATTTACTGGTTTGAATAAGAGCATACATTGGAAAACATCAGTATCTAAAATAGGCAGGCCAAAGCCCACTAATTTACAACCATCTAGATGCTTTCATAACTGAATTTATTATAGAGAGAAAGCCTAGCCTAGGTCAAATATTCTACATGCTTTTCATTTACCAGTGAAATTAATCCAAGACTGAAACCAGGGATATCATCTTTCGTCATCTGGGCCAAGCTTGCTCCGCTTCATCTCCTTCCACTTCTTGTTTCCCACCAGGTCACTGATTAGCAGACCATGTAGCCCATAATTATGACCTGGGGCGCTGAGTATGAGTTTTTAATTTTTAATAGGCATCTACTTTGTAGCAAGCACTTCCAAGTTTATTATCCAAAATATATATTTAAAACCCTTATACTTGAACCAATGGGTTTGTGAAGTAACTTATATTCAGGTAAACTAATGTGCTCTTGAAATGTTTATAAATATATTTTTGTTGATCCAGCTTCTTCTCTGATTCATATTAGTCATCTGAGTTAGAGACTTGATAAGTCATCCTCCTGTAGCCAGATTTCCATATTTCCTATAGTATTAGATGTCCCATAGCACTCACTATTTCCTATTAGCATCACAAGAAAATGTTGGATTGTAATTATTCTTGTATACTCATCTTACATTCAGATAAGTGTATGTTATTTCTCCATTGGTTCCTGCCCCAGGAATGCCATTTCTTCTTATCCTTTTCTATCTAGCCATACTTCAGAATGTACAGTACATGAAGAACTTTCTTGTTCTCAGAATTCATGTGGAGAGGAACATGCAGTTCAGCACTTCATCATTCTCTAAATGTTTCCTACAAGCTAATTTTATCTCCCAAACTGAATTGTACATTCCCTGAAAGTGGTAACATTCCCAAAACTTTTTTTATCTAGTACTGCCATAAACAGTGTTGAGCATATTTGTTACCTGTTTAACAAATAGTTGTATGATTATTTGAGATTAAGACTTAGGCTAGTGATGCGGACCTGCTTTCAGTTAAAAATAAACACAAAGATAAATAAAACAAAATTTCACATCGGTTATGCAACACTTCTAGGCTCCTCTCTTGGCTCCCCTGAATTACTTTCACATTTTTTACTTGGATGGCTCCAACCAGAATATACTTAAAAGGAAACCAAGTTGTTGTGAATGTCTATTAGAATGACTCAGGGTAAATAGAGAAATGATAACTCAGATGATATACTGGAAACCAAGATTCAGAGTTCATATTTCCAAATATAGGTCTATGTATCTTCTGTGATCCAGATAAGTCAGCCATTAGTTCGTAGATCCTATTTGTTTGCTTATAATACCATGCATTTCTGTTTTTAGCACTTTTCCCATTATAGTATATACCTTTCCCCATTATAGTAAGTACCTCTTTTCTGGGCCTATGGGCCCATTATGTAGCCTGGCAACCGTCTTCTCTTCACCATAGTGTTATCAATGCTGAATCTGAGGCCTAACACTTAGCAAGTGTTTAAAATATGTGTTGGAAGAATGAATGTATGGACTGATGGATAGATGAGAGATGAAACTACTTACTGAGTAGTCAAATAAGATATCCTTTCCTGTGAAAATAAGTGCCCTTTTTTGTTGCATTGTCTGATGCTCTAAGATATTAAGAAAGCAAAAAGGACAGATTAGAGATCTGTTCTCATCAAGACTCTCTCCCCATACAAATACACAAATTAGAACATGGAATATGAGTAGCTGCTTTAATCATTTCAGGGTGGCATTTATTAACTCCTTTTAGCAAAAGATGCCTTTGTGACTAAGATTCAATAGTCATTTAACCTTCTCTGTTTTTCAATGTTCTCCTGTCTAAAATGACCATAATATTTTTTTTTTACCCATTTCATAACTGGATTAAAATTTAGATCTTGCTGTATGACCATTTAGACAATCCCATTCTATACCTTTCTGTGGATCCTGACACAGGGTAGAGAGGTCAGGGAAAAGAAATTTATAGTGACAGAGTGGAGTGACAGCAATGGGACGGTAAAGGGAAGACTATGTGAAAAGTTCATGCCAGGGAATAGGGGCAAGATTCTATAGAACTTAATGCATATCTCAAAGGAGAGGGAAGTGTCAAAATGATTAATATTAGAATTCAAAAATCTATACTGAAAACAGATTTTTAAAATTATTCTTTGTTTACGTGTCACATATGTGGTTATACAATAGGATTTGAAAGAATTTTTAATCTTAGGGTCACATAGGTATTTTGACCTAAATGTCTCCTATATAAGGGTTCTGGGAGTTGGCTAATTTTACATTTTAAACTTGTCACCCAGTCCTTTGTTTTCTCTCTCTGGATGTGCTGAAGGATTCTAAAATCTATTTATGCCAAACATTTTTCTTTCATGGGAATTTGGTTTAAACCAGCTCTGTTGCTATGGTACCTCGGTTTCAGTTAATGGAAAAATACAAAATCAAAATAATACTGAATGTGCAGTGTATATATATATATATATATATATGTGTGTGTGTGTGTGTGTGTGTGTGTGTGTACCCAGTTACCTATTGCTTACATCACATCAATTAAATATGCAAATGGTCAAAAGTTGCCCAGTATATTAAAAAATGTACCTAATTTATTTAGAATTCACACAATAAATACATAGTGGTACTTATATCTTTCAAATATATATGTGTATCTGTGTCTGTATGTATATATCATAGAAAAGATGGCTTGATATGATGGACACAGGAATCCCTGATATAATAGCATTTGGGGGTAAAGAGACCAGTGATTGAGTCCCAGTTTAGCCAACTAAAAGCTAGTTAAGCTTGAATAAGTTATTTAGTGCTCTGGATCTATTTTCCCACCAGAAGTGAGTGTTAATAA
The DNA here is from genome assembly GCF_019320065.1 of Cervus canadensis. NCBI lineage: Eukaryota > Metazoa > Chordata > Mammalia > Artiodactyla > Cervidae > Cervus > Cervus canadensis. The sequence goes on along the minus strand of NC_057419.1, from coordinate 70,921,736 downwards.
TTAATTATTTATTTTAATTTTAATACATAATTTAATTTTAATAAAATTAAACAGTGTTTTAATTGTGTAAACCAGTGGGTGGCACTGAGCAGGTTTGCATACTAGTATTTTTTAAATGTGAAAGTTTTATATATTTAGTCCATTGTGTATAATGGACTAAATTGTTTTCCCCCTCTTCCCAAACCACATGTTGAAGCCCTAAACACTAGTACCACAGAATGTGGCTGTATTTGGACATAAGGCCTTTCAGTAGGTGATTATCAGTAAGTTAAAATGAGACCATTAGTGTGGGCTCTAAGCCAATCTGACTGATATCCTTACAAGAAGAGAGAATTAAAACACATAGAGAGATACCAGGGGCTCTCACACAGAGAGAAGTCCATGTAAACACCCATGGAGGAGGCAACCAAATGTCGGTCAAGGAGAGGGGCCTCAGAAGAAACCAAGTCTGCTGACACCTTGATCTTATGCTTCTAGCTTCCAAAATTGTCTGGGGTACACATAGTCCCCAACTTACAATGGTTTGACTTAAAATTTTTTAACTTCAGAATAAGCAATACACATTCATTAGAAACTGGACTTTGAATTTGGAATTGTGATCTTTTCCTGGATGAGTGATGTGCAGCATGACCCCCTCTTGTGTAGCTGGGCAGCATCAGCAAGCACAATTCTCAGTCCGTTATGTGACCACCAGGGTCAGCTGCCTGATACAAATGTTCTCTACTGAGACAATGATTCTATTTTTCATCTTTAGCATGATCACTCAAAAATTCCATGACATAGGCTTTGTGTTAGATGATTTTGCCCAAGTGTAGGCTACTGAAAGTGTTCAAAGCACCTTGAAAGTAGGCTAGGCTCAGCTATGATGTTCAGTAGGTTTGGTGTATTAAATGCATTTGTGACTTACCATATTTTCAGTTTATGAGGGGTTTATCAGGATGTATCCCCACCATAAGTCAGAAAAAGATCTGTACTTTATTTGGCAGCCTTCACAAACTAATACTGTTTATTTATTAATATCTATTTAAAACAGGTCAAAAATGGTTGTGATAATATAAAAATGATAATAACATGCTGTGTTTTCCTGAGTCTTTTTCTATTCATTCACTGCCTAAACTATATAGATTTTTAGTTATTATTTACATTTTATTGACTAATTACTTATTTGCTACAAAGAACCAGCCCACCAGGCCCCTCTGTCCATGGAATTCTCCAGGCAAGCATACTGGGGAGGGTTGCTAGTCCCTTCTCCAGAGGATCTTCTTGACCCAGAGATCAAAGCTGAAATTCCCACATTGCAGGCAGATTCTTTACCATCTGACCCACCAGGGAAGCCCCAGTATAAAGAGCACAAATCTTAAATGTATTGGGTTGGCCAAAAAGTTCATTTGGGTTTTGCTGTAACATCCGAACGAACTTTTAGGCCAACTCAATGCATACCATTGAATTTGTAAGCGTATACACATCTGTGTATTCATCACCCAGGTAAAGATTTATAACATTTTCAGTTCCCAAGAGATCTCAGTCATGTTCCTCCAAATCCCTAACCACTCCTCCCTGTCAAAGTAACCATGTGTTACTTCTGGCATTGCATATATTTTGAACCTCATATAAATGGAATCACACATTGCTCTTTTGATTCTGCTTTCTTTGACATAACATTGTATGTGTGAAATCCATCCATGTTTCCATATGCTAAATAGATCGTTTTCCCCTGTTTTTAATATTATTCCATTGAGTGAATATATTCCAGTTTTTTTATTTTAGTGTTGTGCATTTAGGTAGTTGCTCGTTTTACATAATTATAACTAAAGTTGCTGTGGACTTTCTTGTAGCTGTTTTTGGTGGGCCACTGATTTCCCTTGGATAAGAAGTACATGACAATGCTATAAAATGTCTCCATTTTAATGTTAGTAGCGCCATGAACTCAATATTTTTCTATATTTTGAGTACTTCCTTTTACTCTCCCCACTGGAATTTTCTAACATTTTCTGAACAAAGGATAGTTTCGCCCCCTAGGGAATATTTGGCAATATTTTGTCTGGAGATTTTTTGGTTATCACAACTCCTGGCATCTAGTGGGTAAGGGCCAGGATTCCTGCAATGGTCTACAACACACAAGATAAGTAAGTTCCAACAACAACAAATTGTCCTTCACCAAATGTCAATAGTGCTTGTTGAGAAGCCCTGTATATTAGAGCAATAGCATTTAACTTTGTATTTTCACCTTCTGGATATCAACATCAGTTGTTATTGCTTGATCAACCAGCCTATTCGTTATACTGTACTTTATTAGGAATTCTCAAAGGTAGTTGTAAATGGAGCATCTTTTCCCCATTCTGTCTGCAGTATCAACTCAGCACCTATGTGGCCTGAGTCAAAGGAGCTCAGGCATCAAATGAGCTTGACTTTGTCAATAAATATTTCTAGAAAGGAGAAATAGCATGTCTCCACTTTAAGCTTGTAATACTGTATTCTATGCAAGAAAAAAATCATATGTCTATCTTTGTAAGTGCCATCCATTGCTTCTGCTTAGGCATCCATGCCATGGACTCTTATTCTGTTTCAAAATTTGTACAGAATATTCCTGAAGTCCCTCCTGTCAATTTTCCCAATCTCTGGAACTGATCAGTCCATTCTGACCGCCACACATCATTCATTGTTTTCTCAGGCAACATCTTCTAACCTTCAGAGTAACTGAAAGTATATTATATTCACTTTAGCTATCAGAAATACTTAAAATAAAAAATGAACATGATTTTCCGTTTCCATATATCTGAGACTTCTCTTCTCCCTTATTCCCACCAGTCCTTGCTTCTGGAAACTGAGCTTAAGAGCAATACCTTAACTTACACTTTTTGCTGATTTTATATCATCTGTCTAGCTTCAGGTCCGACAGAGGGGATTACTTACCTCTCCAAATAGGCATAGAATTTCCACCTCATATGATTGCCTTCATTTATTTCAGTGACATTGAAATGGAAGAATGGTGTTTTGTTGGCTTTAGGCTTTAAACACACAATATGCAATATTTTTGGCTGACAACTGAGTAGTGCCTGACACTAAAAAAAGGAAAAGTCATCATTTGCCCTCTTCACTTTCAAAAATTGAAAACCACTGGTAACTAAGACTATTAAATGTGAATAGAACCCATTTAATACTATTTAACTGCCTCTTAAATTAAAAATTATTACAAATAATTCTGTCTGTGCAGCTCTAACATATCAAGAGATTTTTTTGGGGGGGTGAGTGCTTTCATAACTTAAACTATAGCTCTCTGGTTCCTTAATTTTATAACTCATAGTTATTGATATTTAGTGCCTTGGCTCTGTGATGTTCACAGTTGTACTATGAAAGTGTCTCATAGAAAGAAAGACCATCTATTTTTAAGACATACTAATGACTTCCTTGGCAATCAGCAACATAAAAGAGGACAACAATTTTTCAAATGATCCTCAATCTGTAATTCTAGAATCATAGAAAAGCTATGGAACACACTAGATCTGCACTCAAACTCTTGGGAAATATTTTCTTTAAGCTGTTAACCATTATCGTAGAGAAATTGCTGCTTTGGTCTGTTTAAAAAAGTATGTTTTTTCCTTTCATCTTCAGCAGCATTAACTAAGCATTAACTGTGATGTATCGTTGGGAAGAAAATGGTTCTGTGGTTGTGATGGTAAATTTCATATATCACCTTGACTGGACTAAGGGATGGCAGATAGTTGGTAAAACATTAATTCTGAGTGAGTCTGTGAGAGTATCTCTGGAACAGATTAGCATTTGAGCCTGTAGACTGAAGAAGAAAGGTCTGATGTGTAGACTGATGTGACTGAGCATCATCCAGTCCACTGAGGGCCTCAATAGAACAAAGGCAATGCTGGACTTGAGACCATCTTCTTCTCTTGCCCTTGGATATCAATGCTTCTGGTTCTCAGACTTTTAGACTTAGAGCCAGACTTATATCTTCACCCTGATACTCAGTTCTTCAGATTCAGATCTGTATCTCTGGTTTCCCAGTTTTCAGGCCTTTGGACTTAATACTAAATTAACCACCAGATTTCCTGGTCATCCAGCTTGCAGATACAGAACTCATGACATCTAGGCCTCCAAAACTGTCGGAGTTAATTCTTATAATGAATCTCTTCTTTTATGTGTATTTATATATCCTTTCAGTTCTGTCTGTGGAAATCCATGACTACTACAATGGTTTAAAAAATTAGTTAAATGCTGCATAAAGTTTTCCTCCACCCCTATGATGCCTTAGTTGAACCATGTGTATATGAATATTAAAAGCTTTCAGGTCAGTTCAGTTCAGTTGCTCAGTTGTGTCCGACTCTCTGTGACCCCATGGACTACAGCACGCCAGGCCTCCCTGTCCATCACCAACTCCTGGAGTCCACCCAAACCCATGTCCATTGAGTCAGTGATGCCATCCAACCATCTCATCCTCTGTCATCCCCTTCTCCTCCTGCCCCCAATCTTTCCCAGCATCAGGGTCTTTTCAAATGAATCATCCCTTCACATCAGGTGGCCAAAGTATTGGAGTTTCATCTTCAACATCAGTCCTTCCAATGAACACCGAGGACTGATCTTCTTTAGGATGGACTGGTTGGATCTCCTTGTAGTCCAAGGGACTCTCAAGAGTCTTCTCCAACACCACAGTTCAAAAGCATCAATTCCTCTGTGCTCAGCTTTCTTTATAGTCCAACTCTCACATCTATACATGACCACTGGAAAAACCATAGCCTTGACTAGACAGATCTTTGCTGGCAAAGTAATGTCTCTGCTTTTTAATATGCTGTTTAGGTTGGTCATAACTTTCCTTCCAAGGAGTAAGTGTCTTTTAATTTCATGGCTGCAATCACCATCTGCAGTGATTTTGGAGCCCAAAAAAATGAAGTCAGCCACTGTTTCCGCTGTTTCCCCATCTATTTGCCATGAAGTGATGGGACTGGATGCCATGATCTTAGTTTTCTGAATGTTGAGCTTTAAGCCAACTTTTTCACTCTCCTCTTTCGCTTTCATCAAGAGGCTTTTAGTTCCTCTTCACTTTCTGCCATAAGTGGTGTCATCTTGCATATCTGAGGTTATTGATATCTTGATTCCAGTTTGTGCTTATTCACTTCAGTTCAGTTCAGTTCAGTCGCTCAGTCGTGTCCGACTCTTTGCGACACCGTGGACTGCAGCACGCCAGGCCTCCCTGTCCCTCACCAACTCCCGGAGTTTACTCAAACTCATGCCCATTGAGTCGGTGATGCCATCCAGCCATCTCATCCTCTGTCGTCCCCTTCTCCTCCTGCCCCCAATCCCTCCCAGCATCAGGGTCTTTTCCAGTGAGTCAACTCTTCACATCAGGTGGCCAAAGTATTGGAGTTTCAGCTTCAGCATCAGTCCTTCCAATGAACACCCAGGACTATCTCCTTCAGGATGGACTGGTTGGATCTCCTTGCAGTCCAAGGGACTCTCAAGAGTCTTCTCCAACACCACAGTTCAAAAGCATCAATTTTTCGGTGCTCAGCTTTCTTCACAGTCCAACTTGTGCTTATTAGGGAAATGCAAATCAGAACCACAATGGAATCTCACTTCACACCTTTTAGGATGGCTGTTATTAGAAAAATAAAAGAACAGGTTTCGGTGAGGATGTGAAGAAATTGCAACACTTGGACACTGTTAGTAGGTAAAATGGTGCATCCACTATGGAAAATAGTGTGGCGATCCTTAAAAAATTAAATATGCATTATTTTTTAAATGCATAAGATTACAGGGTACTTTTTTTCACATAACATCTCATAATATCTCATGAACTAAATGTTCTATGAAAAACATTTTGAAAAATGACTGTGCAAATCAGAGTATCCAGTAATATTTCTCATTCTAGTCATAATTTTAAAATAATATTCAAAAGCCAGCATTTTTATTGCATAGAATAAAAGACTTTAGTGCTTCACAGTACCTTAAAAGATCCCCTAGTAAACCTTCCTCTTCAATCTATGGTTTTAATTACCTAACTGGTAAATCCAAACAGATTCTTCAGCATTATCTTCTCTTTGTTAAGACCACCCTTATGTTGCTATCTTAGGGATAATTTGCATTTCAACAAAGAATATAAAGTGAATCATTTCCTTAAATAAGTGTCTGACAAAGCACACATAATGTGAAACCATAATAATCAGTGTTTTGAACTGTGGTCAGTAATTTGGTAGAAAACATTTTTTTTCAACTCTAGAAAGAGAGTGTGACAGACAAGTTATTCTTAAACACAGAATCAAGATCAGTTCTATAGTCACAGTCATTATGTGTGACATTCTTCTGAATAAAATTTCAAAATAAATGCAGCAAAATGTTCTAAAAAATAGAACATTATCATTAATCATATTCATGCTCATTTCCTTGTCTATTTTCTAAAAAAGATTTTTTTCTCAGTTTTACCTTTTATAATCTTTGGTTGTGATACACTTGTTCTGTTTCAAGTCAAGCAACATGGTTAGTTCATTAGTGTTGCAACTTTGGCAGATGAGATCTGAAACAAAACATCTGACCTTCAACCATAACTTGTTCCTGGCTTATGCAAATGAAGAGAGCAGTTAAGCACTTTACATGTCTTACTTCTCATAAGATACTTTGGGGTTTATGCTGACAAGAGACATTTAATATTTGTAAAACCAGTTTTCATAATCTGATTTGTTTTAGCTTTTTTCTCATTGGTCAGGTTGTCACTGCTGCCTTTTTCTCTTTGTCTGGAGAGCAGATGGAAGTTGCACAGGTTTAAATTTGCACCTAAAAACCAGGTAGAGTTTAAGTTGAGATGTCTGAATGATTTCAAGAACTAGATTAGAAATGCATCTATTGGGCTTAGTCACTAAGTCATGTCCAACTCTTGTGACCCCATGGACTGTAGCCCACCAGGCTCCTCTGTCCATGGGATTTTCCAGGCAAGAATACTGAAGTAGGTTGCCATTTTCTTCTCCAGGAATCTTCCTGACTCAATATATCTATTAAATTTTACCCATATTTTAATGTTTTGTTTATGCATTATGACTGTCCCAATATGATATGTTAATATGTAAATATTTTCAAAACTAATATAAATTTTTTTTTAATTTTTTTATTAGTTGGAGGCTAATTGCTTCACAACATTTCAGTGGGTTTTGTCATACATTGATATGAATCAGCCATAGATTTACACTTATTCCCCATCCCGATCCCCCCTCCCATCTCCCTCTCCACCCGATTCCTCTGGGTCTTCCCAGTGCACCAGGCCCGAGCACTTGTCTCATGCATCCCACCTGGGCTGGTGATCTGTTTCACCATAGATAGTATACATGCTGTTCTTTTGAAACATCCCACCCTCACCTTCTCCCACAGAGTTCAAAAGTCTGTTCTGTATTTCTGTGTCTCTTTTTCTGTTTTGCATATAGGGTTATCGTTACCATCTTTCTAATTCCATATATATGTGTTAGTATGCTGTAATGTTCTTTATCTTTCTGGCTTACTTCACTCTGTATAATGGGCTCCAGTTTCATCCATCTCATTAGAACTGATTCAAATGAATTCTTTTTAATGGCTGAGTAATATTCCATGGTGTATATGTACCACAGCTTCCTTATCCATTCACCTGCTGATGGGCATCTAGGTTTGCTTCCATGTCCTGGCTATTATAAACAGTGCTGCGATGAGCATTTGGGGTGCACGTGTCTCTTTCAGATCTGGTTCCTCAGTGTGTATGCCCAGAAGTGGGATTGCTGGGTCATATGGCAGTTCTATTTCCAGTTTTTTAAGAAATCTCCACACTGTTTTCCATAGTGGCTGTACTAGTTTGCATTCCCACCAACAGTGTAAGAGGGTTCCCTTTTCTCCACACCCTCTCCAGCATTTATTGCTTGTATACTTTTGGATAGCAGCCATCCTGACTGGCGTGTAATGGTACCTCATTGTGGTTTTGATTTGCATTTCTCTGATAATGAGTGATGTTGAGCATCTTTTCAGGTGTTTGTTAGCCATCTGTATGTCTTCTTTGGAGAAATGTCTGTTTAGTTCTTTGGCCCATTTTTTTTTTTTTTTTTTTATTTTTCTGGAATTGAGCTGCAGGAGTTGCTTGTATATTTTTGAGATTAATCCTTTGTCTGTTTCTTCATTTGCTATTATTTTCTCCCAATCTGAGGGCTGTCTTTTCACCTTACTTATAGTTTCCTTTGTAGTGCAAAAGCTTTTAAGTTTCATTAGGTCCCATTTGTTTAGTTTTGCTTTTATTTCCAATATTCTGGGAGGTGGGTCATAGAGGATCTTGCCGTGATTTATGTCGGAGAGTGTTTTGCCTATGTTCTCCTCTAGGAGTTTTATAGTTTCTGGTCTTACATTTAGATCTTTAATCCATTTTGAGTTTATTTTTGTGTATGGTGTTAGAAAGTGTTCTAGTTTCATTCTTTTGCAAGTGGTTGACCAGTTTTCCCAGCACCACTTGTTAAAGAGGTTGTTTTTTTTCCATTGTATATCCTTGCCTCCTTTGTCAAAGATAAGGTGTCCATAGGTTCGTGGATTTATCTCTGGGCTTTCTATTCTGTTCCATTGATCTATATTTCTGTCTTTGTGCCAGTACCATACTGTCTTGATGACTGTGGGTTTGTAGTAGAGTCTGAAGTCAGGCAGGTTGATTCCTCCAGTTCCATTCTTCTTTCTCAAGATTACTTTGGCTATTCGAGGTTTTTTTGTATTTCCATACAAATTGTGAAATTCTTTGGTCTAGTTCTGTGAAAAATACCGTTGGTAGCTTGATAGGGATTGCATTGAATCTATAGACTGCTTTGGGTAGAATAGCCATTTTGACAATATTGATTCTTCCAATCCATGAACACGGTATGTTTCTCCATCTGTTTGTGTCCTCTTTGATTTCTTTCATCAGTGTTTTATAGTTTTCTATGTATAGGTTTTTGTTTCTTTAGGTAGATATACTCCTAAGTATTTTATTCT